>NC_064622.1:493423367-493730173 GCF_023898315.1 Schistocerca nitens
TTTTGTTTTCTAGGTTTTTTTCTCAAAGATGTAGACATTATTTTTAGATTATTTTGTTGGCATAGTTCAATAAATCTCAGTCCGTTTCTGTTGGTGAATCTGTGTGCTGGATATTTTCCTACAGTTTTTTGGTGTTCTTTCTCTCTGCCAATTTGTGCATTGAAATCTCCCATTAAGATTTTGATATCATCCCAGGGAATTTTGGCCATGACATCTTCAAGTTTAGTCCAGAATTTTTCAGTTTGTAGTTGGCGTTTTTTGTTGTCTGTTTGTGGGTGCATGAACATTTATCAATGTTTATTTCTTGTTGGCGCACTGGATACGCATGGTCATGAGGCGATTATTTATGGAAGAGACCTCTCTAATTGAGCCTAATATATTTCTGTGCACCGCAAATGCCATGCCCAGGAGTGGCGTACCATTGGCAATTCGTTTGTCAGTCTTGCTCTTGAAGATGCGATAGTTTCCATAGTCTATTGTATTTTCATCCGTGAATCTAGTTTCTTGTAACGCTAAGATCTTAATTTTTTGTTGGTCTAGCTCTGTTACTAAGTTGTGTAATTTTCCAAGTTGAATTAGGGTCTGAATGTTAAAGGTACCAATGTACATGGGAACCTTGGGACGAAGTTTGCTTGAGAACTCTGATCGTGATGGCCCGGGTTCCCCAGAATCCGAAAACCCAGTTGTCGTCTGTCAACGAGTGGATTGGTTACCACCTGGGGTAATTCTGTCATTACTCTCACGAATCATGATAGCTTGTAAGTTTTGGTCCAGTGTTTCCACTGGGTGTTTAGAACCAGGGATTGTCAGTTCCTGGAGCATATAATACAGCCGCACCTACTAGATCGACAGACGCTGACCTCGCTGCCGCTCAACTCGAGTACAGACGCATTGAGGATTTGGAATGTGAGATTTTTTTCAAGGTTTTCTCCTATAGATCCGCCGTGTTCTGCGTTAACAGGGTCACCTCGTGTAGGATGTGGCTCTTCACCACGCACGGACGGTCTTGGACGTAGCTTCCTCAGAGGCAAAGGTCGTGCATACCTCCTCAGCTCATCCCTGGGGTGGTGAGGACCAGTACTGAGTCAACCCCAAGCAAAGGTGCTACCTCTACCAACCACCTTGACCCCAATTATGGTATAAACATATACATAGGCCTCAATACATAGCACTAATAGAGTTAATTGAAACATGAGGTTGTCGGATCAAGGAACAGTAAACATAAAAACACTGCTGAAGGCTAAAGAGTTGTGAGTAGTCGTTCCAACACTTGGTTATTATGCCTCAGCCCATTTTATGTACAACTCTTGACTCGGACGTGCAGGAAGGGTAATAAAGATTCTGTTGTATTTGCTGAATTGGGTGATATGGATGTTCATGTTTAGATACAACAGTAAAGTGTTTGAAACCTTTCTCTTGCTGTGCATTGTGAAGCCTTTCATTGATTTTTGTAACCAAATTTTTATAAATTGAATTTTAAACAAATGTACAGACTTTCAAAATTAGGCCCTCAAGATTTAATTCAGTTCTTTTCCTATTGGAAGGTTAATTCTGCATGTTGCCTGTTGTAATTACCCCAGATCATAAGACTTTTGTGGCTGCTGGAAGACTGTATTTATTTATCATTATTTGTCCCATGGATAAAATCAGTACCATAGCTTCTACAATTGATATGGGATAAGTGAAAACAAAAATACATATTACATGAGATAAGTCAGTATAAAAGCACATATTAAACATATATAACACAAATATCAAACAAAATTTTCACAAAGTTTTTTTAAAGGCCCTTTATGAACAGCAGACAGGAACATCATAATATTGGTATTTTACATATATAGCACGCTTTCTAACAGCTACAACTTCATGTAGTTCATTATCTTGTTTTCCTGTGTGCCGCACGATTGGGTTAGAAGACGTGTATGCTGAAACAGTAACATTTTCATTTCATTTACTTTTACTTTTATTTCTATAGATAGCATAAGCAGTACATGAAAATGTCTTATACGATGACTGTTTTGGTATACTTTTGTTTGTTAGGGCAGGTCAGAGTCAAAAAAATTCCTGGATCATGGAATAACAGTATTTTATTTAGAGAGATTTTACATTCATTTTAAATTTATTTATGCTGTGTCGACTACTGTGGAATTCAGCACTGACACAGACAAAGGAGGAGAGTGGGAATCCAAAATGATCTGTACATTAAACTTAAATTATTGCAATACTTCATTTCTGAAAAGGAAATAAATGTAACTTCTCTTTATGAAGTGGCTCCTGTGCCTCCTGCTTGCAAGTACTTTAGCTACTATTACTGCTGACAGACTGCAGACTAAGTATCATCTTCCTATCACTCCATACAGATGCTCTTAACGGAAATGGAGCTACCAGCAATGGGTGGCTGGTTAAATCATCATTGATGGGGGCGCTGAACGTGGCGCGCGAGTTGGTGCCTTCTTGCTGCTGTTTCACGGCACTGCTTTAGTTGGTGTGCAGTCTATGCTTTAGGATTCCACAATTTATTTCCTGAATTTTGTTTATTGATGCTGGAAGGTGATTGCATAATTTTATTACCATACATTTAACACCACTGCTTTACATGTTTGTTGTGTGGGGAATTAGTCTTAAATAAGCTTTATGATCGTGTCATGATGGTGACAATCCATACTTCTGTCAAGTTTGTTAATGCTTGTCCTAGCGGAACGTAATATTGCTAGTATGTATTGACACGAAAGTTTGAATAAAATTGTTCTGGTTATTTTCTTTTGAAGTTAAAATAATTCAACTGACTCAGAATTTTGACCCAAAAACAATTCCCTTACTGGGGCAGTGTGGAGAAAAGAGCTACATTATTATCAGTGTACTCGTGTTTGTAACATTCCTAATTGATTTGACCATAAAATATACTTTGCTGAATTTTGTGCTAGTTGAATCAATGTGCTTTTTCCAAGTGCGTGTGTGCCAGTTATGAAAAACCCAAGAATTTAGTTTCATTGCCAGATTCAACATTATTGTTGTCCACTGACATTGTTGGTACCAGTTGCCGCTCAAGGTTCTGTCTTGGGTCCATTGCTTTTTCTAGTGTACATTAATGACACCTTGTCTGTTACATTGCCAGATGCTAAGTTTGTTCTGTTCATTCTGTTAGCAGATGATACAAACATTCCAATAAATAGCAAGTCAAGTTCAGATTTAGAAATGGTTGCAAATAAAAGTTTCATTGACATTAGTAAATGGTGTAAACATGATCACTGTCATTCAAGAAGACCCACTATATGCAGTTCAGATTCTGTAAGAGATTTCTGTCCAGCATGTGTATAATATCTGAAGACATGCAGATAAGAGTTTGACAGCGTTAAATTTCTGGGATTACAACTCGATAATAAATTCAGTTGGGAAGGGCAAACCAAAGAATTGCTGAAGTGCCTAAACAATTCCGTATTTGCAATGTGAGTGATGTCAGACGTAAGGGAGGGGGGGGGGGGGACACAACCCAACCCAACCTTGCGTACTTTGCTTAGTTTCATTCTATTACGTCATATGGGATCATATTTTGAGATAACCTGTCAAAGTGAGCAAGAGCATGTAACAAGACTCCCCCGTGTAAATTCAAGAACATCACGTAAAAGCTTGTTCAAGAAACTCGGTATTCTAACCACTGCTCCTCAATATTTTATTCCTTAATGAAATTTTTTGCAAATTATATGTCTCTATTTCCATCCAATAGCTCATACATAGTATCAATACTAGGAATAAGACAAAGTCACTAACCTTGGTCCTAAATGGGGTCCAATATTCAGGAACTCACATTTTCAATAAATTGCTAGTAACTATTAAAAACTTGTCTATTAAACACTTGGCTTCAGATAAAGCTCAGTTTAAATAGAGCTTGAAAGACTTTTTGGTAACCAACACCTCGTACTATGTAGACCTACTCTACAGGGAAGTACGATATGTGGCCAATAGTCAGATAGATGAAAAAGCTGGAAACTGAACTCAGTACATGACAATGAACCCAGGGAGCAAAATGTCACTATGAGAATATTAGAAATTGAGTGGATGTCAGCGGGAAGGTGGGGGGGGGGGGGGGGGGGCAGAAAAGGGGGAAGGAAAAGGGGAGGGCAATCTCAGGCATACAGGAGTTTGTGATCCAGGGGTTGGCTGATATAACAACGGTATTGATGGTAGCAGGAGAGAGTATAAACTAAACACCATTTTTGGAACAGAGCAAAAAACTGACTAAACTGAAAATGGACTTGTTCATTCAATGCTTTATCCAGATCCTTTATTTTGCTCTTAAAATTCTCAAGTTCTTCCAAATTTTCCAACAGACACTATTTGATGTGTGATGCAAAACCTTAAGTGTAGTACCAACCCAATGACCTTCATTTTTTAAATGCTGTCCAAATGTGGTCCTATTAGAAGGACCTACATGTTCTTTAAAACAAGCGACAAAATTTCTGCCTGTTTGACCAATATAATGGTTCAGGACTGGCATTGCAACTTACATACACTGCATGAATTACATTTGCCACCTCCATTACCCACTCCCTTGTTGCCAAGCTTGTGTGTCAACTTATAGCCTTAGTTGGCCACTTGTACGGAACCCTACCCTAAAATCTTTTCGGGAAGGAGCAGGCCAATGTTTTGGAGGTTGGTCTCTTATATTTCAACATTAGGTTCTTTTTTTATAACATCTGTCCTTAGTGGATTCATCCGCTTGTGCTTCCTGTACAAACCGGATACCAGAAATTGGTTATAGCCATTAGCCACAGCAACCTACTTCAAAATTTTTAACCCTTTATTAATTACATCCTCATTTAGAAGCAAACTCAACAGATGTGCTACCATAGTACAAAATCAGGCTATCTTGTGTCTGATGGGATGATTGGAATCGTTGCATATTATGGCATCAGATTGCGTAGACTTTTGAAAAACTGAGAAGCCAATGCTCTCATCATTTCTTGCAATAAGTAAATCCAGAAAACCCAATTTCCAATCCACTTCAACTTCCAACGTGTACTTCATCTTCGGATGGTGCTCATTGAATAAATTAAAAATGGATACCACCTTGTCGTAAGTGCCCTTCATAATCACGAAATCATCATCAACATATCTTTTATAAAAAAAAACAATTTCATCACAGAGATCCTGATTCAGTTAAAAATTCTAGTCTCCAAATTATTAATAAAAATGTCAACCAATGAGCCTGAGAGGCAGTTGCCCATAGCGAGGCCATCTGGCTGTTGGTAGACCATATTATGAAAACCAAAGTAATTATATGATAGACTGAACCGGAGGAGATAGAGAAACTCAATTAGCTCCTCACTACTCATAGTAACATTATGCAAAATGTTATTCTTTATAAGGGAAAGGGTTTCTTTGATTGGGGTATTTTTGTACAAATTCAGAATATCAAAAGAAGCCATTACCATATCATCTGTCATTTTAAGTTTGTGGCATTCAGCCGTGAAAACTGCAGTATTTGGTACACTATAATTACTGGAGAATTTATACACTCCTTTCAGTTTCTGGAAAAGAAACTTGTCAAGTGGGCTAAGTGGAGTACCTCTGCTGTTAATTGTAGCATGTACACTTTTTCAGGTTTATGTAACTTACTCTGCGAGTTAAGAACAGGCAAATTTGGATTCATACATATCAGACTCCCATTTTTTCCCTTGGTGTCATCAAGAACTGCAAATCATCAGTTTTCTTTTTTAGAGCTACATTCACATTGTTGGATCCTATCAATTATTGCATATCGTTATTTGTCAAAAAATCCAGGACTTTATCCTGTTACATTACCCCTGATAAGATGACGTATTTCCTTTGTTGGTTTTTATTGTTAACATCTTCTCTGTATTTAATTTACAATTGATGCCAGCCAAAACCTGTTACTCACTATCCCTGGCCTTATTGCCCTTAGCAGTGAGACACTCCTTAGCTAGCCTGTGTTTGACGGCAACTAACATCTCCTCAAGGCAATCCAATTTTCCTTATGTGCATGCTACCTTAACTTCAGAAATCAAATTTGCAACATCGCTCTCAGACATAGGTAGCCGAAGTGAACAACCTGACCCCTTGCTAAAAAGTAAGAATTGTAATATCCAATACATGCTACCAATCTCAAATACAAAAGGAAGGTCTTTGTTAAGTTTGTCTTTTGAACCATGGGCTATCCTAATCTCACTCCTAACCCACACATGGTTTCCGCCTTCCTTTACACCATCACTGCACTTCCTAACTTGTTGACAATCACCCTTGCATACTTCAGAACATTACCATTCTGGAGACATCTTTGATTTAACCGTATCTTCGCACATGCCTTTGCCAATTTCAACCTTCTGTACACATACACATATGCATCTCTTAATTCCTGATATGGCACATATTTAAGAACCTCCAGCATGCTAGAGTAGCTGTCAGCACCTTCTGTTAATCAGAACAATGAAAAAACAGTTCAGAGTTGCAAATTTTACTTTTTTATTCACTTGATAGCTAGTTTTGTGCCAAGACCTATTTTCAAATCATTTTATAGGGCAGAAAACCAAATTTACACTGATGTACAAAACAGGTATTAGCAAATTTTTTTCAAGAGTATGCCAGAAACACAGAAAATATCATTCCAAGACTTATGTAACATAGTCAAAAATGGTATTTCCGAGGATCTGAAAACCATGTCAAAAACGTGCAACGAACAGTTACAGTGCATACAGATAACAGGCAGTTTACTCCTTCCACTGCCTTAAGGAAACCTCGGGAAAGATGGTTATAGGGAACCTTTTTTGTGTGTTAAAATGTTCTCAATCCACTAAGAATACAATAGATAATACAATAACCATACACGCCAACAATAAATTAATACTTTTAAAACCTTTACCAAAAACTAAATTCATTGAACAGCAAAACACAGCAATGCCACATGCTGTGTGTATTACAAAGTTGTATGTCATGTTGGCACATAAAAATCATTTAATGAGAACAACAGTGTTAGCATTAAAAGAAACCAAACCAATAGGAAATTAAAAATGTTCATCACTTCTGACCCTCTACAAGCATAAAAACTTCACCATAACAATTTTTACAAATTATGTGAAGATCAAACAACTTTTTCTAACATTTCTAAGATGTCCCAGGTAAAAGACATCATACCACAAAGTTGTCTTTTACAAAGCACCAAAATTGTATGTGCCATCCTGAGGAAGACATAGCATAACCACACTCATGGGTGTGTAGAGTGGGAGTGTGGTTGCAGTGGGAGGTGGTGGGGGGGATGGGAGACAATGAAGGGCTGCACGAAGACGAAGGAGAAATAAAATGGGGGTCAAGTGAGCAACATGGCAAAAATGTAAATATATTATTAGTAGAAAATGACTGAAATTGGACTGCAAATGGGTGTTTGTTATTTTTTTTCTAATCAAGTAAATTAGAACTACCACATTCAACAGAGAAACCATATGTTATTCAGGAATAATTGTTCAGATAATCTGTGCTAAAAAAAAAGGGAACCCAACAGATTTTTAAAATAATTTATTGGTGAAGACCACATAATCATCCAGTAAACCAAGTGGTGTTATCTGCCATACCCATCATACCATATATGCAGCATAAAGGTTAAAAAAAACCACACAAACAAAAAATAATGCATACTGAAATCAAAAGTTGTACTCCTCAGTATATTAGCAAAGGAACATAATAATGATGGGAGCATATGACAAGCCAATGGTAATTGCAAGAACCAAACTACATATGGTGAAATATGCAATGTATTTTTATGAAATGAGGAAGGTAGTTGGAAGGGGCAGAGGGAAGTACAAGTTGCAGGCAGAAGTCAGGTAGATAAAAATAACTGCAAACTGAACTCGGTATGATGATGAACCCAGCGAGCAAAACGTCACTACAAGAATATTAGGAAATGAGTGGAGGTGGGGAGGGCGGGGGTGGGGGGGGTGGGGGTAAAGCCCAGGCGTATGGCCTGAAACTAGTCATCGAGTGATGAGTGAATAAAAAAAGTAAAATTCGCGACTTTGGACTGGTTTTTCGTTGTACTGATTAATAGAAGCTGGTGACTCACAACTACTGCTGCATGCTGGAGGTTTGTTAAGTAAAAAGTCTGTTACATTTCAGTTTTGACACCACTTGATGACCACAGTCAAGATTAGTATAACAGCTCCATCATTATCCTCACAGCAGACAAAGGATCTACCACTGCACTACTTTACCGAAAGTAGTTTGTCAGTGAAGGTCTACGCCAGCTGTCTGACACCTCTACATACAGCAGCTGCGATCAAGATCCTGTCCCTGTGATTCAAACTGACCTGCAGTCCCTCCTTAAAACCTCAGGTCCTTCACAAGGACTAACACCTAAATCCACAGAACTTCTCACCTCACCTCACCCAAACCACGCACCACCACCTCTTACCTTCTTCCTAAGATCCACAAACCAAATCATCCTGCCTGCCCTATAGTTGCTGGCTTCAAATCACCCACCGAACATACATCTCCCTTAGTTGATCAACACCTGCAACCATAGTACAAAGACCCCCCCCCCCCCCTCCACATCAAAGATACCGGCCATTTTCTAGATCATCTGAAATCCATGCCCATCCCACTCCCACCACATACCTTGCTTGTCATCATTGATGCCACCTCCCTGTATACCAACATCCCCCACGTACATGATCTGTCTGCTGCTGAACATTTCCTCAGTCAGCATCCACCTGATTCCAAACCTATGACATCCTTCCTACTCACCTTAATCACCTTTATACTTACCAACTACTACTTCACCTCTGACGGGCAGACATACAAATGAGGGTGGCTGCTTCCTATACCAACCTTTTCATGGGTTTCTTGGAGGGGGCTTTCCTGGGATCCATAAGTCTTCAGCCCCTGGTTTGGTTTAGATACATTGATGACATCTTTACCATATGGACTCATGGTGAGACTGGCCTGCTTAAATTCCTGGAATCTCTGAATACTTTTGCCCAGTTATTTTCACATGAACCTATTCTGAATCCCATGCCACTTCCTTGATGTTGATCTCGTCTTCACCGACGGCCAGCTACACACTTCTGTCCACGTTAAACCTACCAACAAACAACAGTATTTACATTTTGACAGTTGCCATCCGTTCCATGTCAAACATTCCCTCCCATTCAGCCTTGGCATCTGAGGCAAACATCTTTATTCAGATGCAGACTCTTTACAGCAATACACCACCATTCTCACCTCAGCCTTCACTGCACGTAATTACCCCACCAGCCTAGCTAAAAAACAGATTCCCAGGCCATCACATCCAATCCTGGCACTGCTTATCCCTCCACAAAACAGCTTTGGAGCATACCATGGGTGACTCAGTAATCCTGTCTGGAATATGTTGATCAGCTACTTCGACAGGGCCATGACTTCCTAAAACCATGCCGTGAAATGAGATCCATTCTGTCTGAAATTTTGCCCACCACACCTAGAATAGCTTTGCATTGCCCTCCCAATCTCCGCAATATTCTTGTCAGACCCTATGTTCCTTCTGCACCCATCTCCCTACCCTATGGCTCCTAGCCGTGTGACATCCCTGCTGCAAGACTTGCCCTATGCACCCTCCTACCACCACCTATAATAGCCCTGTAACTAGCAAAACATAAACTATCAAAGGGAGGGCCACCTGCAAAATGACGTGTCGTATACATGTTCTACAACGTGACATTTGTGACCTCGGCACCTATTTCACCACATGTGCCATCTGGATTCTTTCCTCAGACACCAGTTTCTCAGAACTCCACAGGTGGTAAATAGCACTACAATATGTTCTTAGTTCTCGCCACCCATCTGGCCTTAATTTCCGTTAATTTCTGCCATCTCAGCATTTCTTCACTGCTACTTGCTTCACTCAGTTTTAATTTTCTACATCTTTCATTGTCTTTTCCATCTATTTTTCATCTCCCCCCCCCCCATACCTCTGTTATGTACAATGCACTGAGCTTTTCACTCTTATTAACTCATGCATGACGTTTAGGCAGCAATTTCTGTCTGCATATTACCCTGTCCAGTCCTTTTGCTTCACCCTTCTTCCTTCCGCTACAACCCTTTTGCCTGAAGAAGGAGCCACTGGTTCCTAAAGCTTGCCAATTACAACAGTCTTTTATGTGTGTGTTCTGTCACTGCTTTGTGAGTTGATTAAATAACAGTCAAGATTAGGTATTTTGTGTATGATAAATTTATTAAAAGTGCAAAATATTAGCAGTTCCAGTTTATTGTAATGTATTTACGTATTTTGACAATCTCCTGACAAATGATCAGGGAAGTGAGTATTATTTCTGGGTCTGTGGAAGGAGAACTGAATCTAATCTAGTCTAGTGGATTTCTTCTTTGGGAAATGTGAGAAGTTACTCCAACTGTCTTGTATACAGAGACTGAAGCATTTCTTCTGTGGCAGATATGAGCAGATATGGTGTATTTGGCAAAAAGAAGGTTTTTGGCATCTGATAGACTATATGGAATATCATTTATGTAAAGTGAAAATGAGGGGCCTAAGACTGAACCTTGGGGCACCTTGCTTTATGGATTGTGTGGAAAAGTGTGCAGTGCTGGCTGTTCCTGAGGTCATGATTTCATGTAATTCAACATACTGCTGTCAATCTTGTAGATAGTTTTTAAACCATTCATGTGCAGTCTCTTATTCCAAAGGAATCTGTTGGTTTTGGAATGGGGTAATTAGAATTATGTAATTATTAGAAAAATTAGTTGTACAGTTTGTCCATCCCAGAGCATGAAATAAATAAGTGAAGTTTCTTTTCAATGAATTTTTTCAGAAGAGTGTCAGCCATTGGCTCTAACTAGGTATAACAAGCAGAGAAAATCAAATGTGTAGAGTGAACCCACAATTTGTTCTCTATCCATTTCTCACAATTCTGTAGCACCAGTTTCTTGCATGCCTCTAGAGACTTTTCTGCAACAGATGCCATACCTGTTGAATCGAACATAACCACAGTTCCTATCCCTCCTACTCAAAGCTCTCAAATTGTAGTGGCATGCCTTGAAGTGAAATTCTGCTTGCAGTGCCTCTTTAGACAAGTCCTCTTACCTTTTCATTAGAGGTCCTTTGAGATCACAAGAAAGCATGACTAGTAATAACAATAAAAAGTTTTATTGAGCAACAAATATGGAGAAATTCTTAATAAAGAAAGGGTCTGCAAGAGGATAGAAAAGCAACCGATAATAAAGAGTGTAGATTCATTTTATTGGTCCTGTTGCATACAAAAGCAGCTTCTGCATAAGACATTGTACGAGTTGACTTCAAAGTATACAGGGAAAGTGATTTCTATGCATACATATTTAAAATTACAACAATACTCTTTATACACTAACTATTTATACAACACACTTCACAAAATCAGATGTTCTTCCTTTTTAGTAAAAACATTGATGATTCCATGTCAAGTTGTCTGGAGGTTCTTGCATGACCATCATGTATTTTGATGAAATTTCGTGTGATCATTCTCACGTGTTCCTAATGAACATAGGCAAATGGTGCAATAATATAGTAATTTGTTTGACCCATAATGCAGGTTTCAACAGTGCCCCCCCCCCCCCCCCCCCGAATGGTCGCCAACTTTGATACATAGTATCTCCAGCCTCCTTGTACACCTTTTTGTGTTGTCTGAATTGAAATAATAATAATAATAAACAGTTTTTGTGAGCAATTTTCTTTGAAACAATTTTTTGAGGCAGTCAGTCAAAAAAATACATACTTGAAAAAGATGTGAAGTTTAGCTTTTTATCTCTTCAGACATAAATTTGTGATAAAGTTGTAGTTTTACATGTGATTACTTACCAGAAAAGGGTCTTCAAATATAATCTTTCATTCTCCTACTGCCTTTCATTATTTTACAAATTGAGGGAAAATTTGATGATTGTTGTAAAAATGCAAAAGATTGGTATTTTCAGCACACTTTTACAAAAACATACCTTCTGAAATTCTTTTTTTCATTAGGAGGTCATGTTCTAAGCTACACATAAAAAAATTGTTTTGTAGTGTTAGCATATAAGGCTTCAAAAAATAATGACAAGGTGAAGGTGCAATGAAAATATGCTCATATTCCACTGGTCCTCAAACGTGAAATTTTATATTATGTTTTACAGTTGTTTAATACTCTCTGGGAAGGTAATATTAAAAAATACTGGTGATTAGGAAGTGAGCTCAAGCCAGAAGAACTCGAGAGAGTACAAAAATGATGACATCTTTTGTCATAACTCATCATGGCATACTTCAGCCAGTTTTTTTTTTTTTTGCCGTATTAACTACAGCCTCAAACTAGGTTTAAACTTCAAAATTTTACTGTGGTTTACAGAGGAACTGGAAATCGCAGTAATAAAATTGTTGTAGAACAGCTGCAAAACACCTTTTACAAACTGCCTTTACGTCATACACCATTATAACATGCGTAAATTTTGGTGAAGTGCATATCAGTCTGCCTGACATTTTTTGGAAAATTATTCGTGTTAAAAATAATTTTGAGTGGCTTTTTATTTTGTGATGCTAATGATGTGCTAGTTATATCTGGTCTAAAGCATAGCGTACTGTATTTTCTATTTCCGATTTCCATGTAACATAATTGTGTTAATGAAAAATTATTAAATATGTTGTTATCATCCATGGTGGTTTAACCACTGCTGGTTTCTTGTATTCTTTTCAAGTGAGAAAACCAACATCTCCATCTCCATGGAGGCCATGTCAAGAGCTGTGCAACAGCAGCCATGGGTCAGTTTCCTTACCCTAGGATCCCAAGCCTAACGAGAGTTTGTTTCCACACAGGTTCAAGCCTGATGGTACATTTCTTTGAATGTTCCAGGCCAAAGCTCAAAGAGGTTTCTTTTAGGATCTTAACCTTATTTTTACTCCATGCTACTTAAATTTTTAGAGGTTTGATTAATTTGCTGTTGAATATCACAAGGGAAAGTATACTGTCAGTCAGATACTGTCAGTGATGGAGCAGGATGTCAGAATATCACAAGGAAAAGTATACTGTCAGTCAGACACTATCAGTGATGGAGCTGGACTCACATGCTGTTCCAGAATTCAGCATTTTTCACTCCTTGATGGCCAGTAAAGCAGATTTGATGGGCTATGTGGCTGCATAAGTCTTACAAAGGTGTCCTTTAACTCAGTCAAAGTATTGTCTTTCATATCCACTACTCATTTTCATAAATGTGTGCTTAATACTGTCCTGGTTGCAGGTCCAATTTTAATATACGTCCTTCACTCTCATGCAGAAAAGAAGATCCATCATTTCAAACTCTGCTGACCTGAAGTAATGTTTCACCGGTCGACAAAAAATTATGATTTTCCATTTTCCTGCTAGAGTATGGCCATGTTTAAACATCCCTTCTTGTGATTCTTTATTTTCTTGACTTTTTCTTTTGCTGATGACAGCTAATTTGATGCTATTAATGCTTTCAGTGCAAAAGTGAAGCAGATCTATAGATGTAAGAATCTGCCTATGAACTGGCTGGCCCTTGCAAGCTTGTTTTTGCTGCTAATCACTTTGTTGTACTTCCAGTCCAGTTGAATGTGAGTTTACAGTACTTCCAGCAAAAGAAAGAAAACTCTGTTCTGTTGTCATATCAAAGTTTCTTCTATGATAGCATAAACTGAGAAAATTTTTGAAAGTTTTGAACTGTGTTGTCACATAATCAGTCAGCTGCTTCATAAAAACACAAATAGCAATTGTGTCATGTCACAGTCACTGACAACACAAAAACTCGTAGATTCCAGGCTGAATTAGGGGAAAATAGACAAAAAATGGATTGATGCTTGACCATTTTCTGTGTGGAAACCTTACACTGTATCCTGAAATAAAAAAATAAATAACTTTTAGAAAAATCCATTAGGATAATAAGCTCTTCTTGCTGTACATCAAATTTAAGGGCTTTTGAGCAAAGCTTTGATGTTTGATGATGGCATGACACTCCGAATTTTTGTCCCTCCTCCTTCAACAAATTCACCCACTGCCATTTGCTTTTGTCCATAGTTTCCCATCAGTATGGAAATTTGTGGTAAGTTTCTATGAGACCAAATTGCTGATATCAACGGTCCCTAGGCTTACACACAACTTAATCTAACTTATGCTAAGGACAACACACACTACCATGCCCGAGGGAGGACTTGAACCTCTGACAGGAGCGCCACACAAACCGTGGCAAGGTGCCCTAGACTGTGCAGCTGCCTCGCATGGCCCCATCGGTATGGACCAATTGCTTATACACAGAAATTTCCTGTAGATCATGCTGTATAAAATAGCTAGCAATTGCTATAGCTCCTACTCCAGGACACTTTTCACAGCATTGTAGCATGCATTCTTTAACTTGCAAACTGGAAACTGCCATTCTGAGAAGCTCAGGTGATTACTTAAAATTATTACACACACAAAAAGAGAACGCCATCTTTATTATTGGATTTTTTATGCTTTTGCACCTTTCATAAAAATAAATTTTGTACAGTCGACACTTTAGAAATGTTTAAAAAACAGAAAGATCACTTTTTGTGCATTTTCGGGTTCTTATGGCTTAACCTCACCTTCTGTTCCTGAGGATTTTTCATATTACCTACCCACAGAGTAATACACAGCTGCAAAACATGTAAAAATACAGATTTATTTCAGGTACCAGTGGATAGGGGTACATTTTCACTGCCCATTCACATTGTCATTGTTTTTTAGAGCCTTATATGCTCATATTGCAAAACCAAATATTTTTATAGTAGCTTAGAATTATTTAAAAAGAGTCTGCAGAAAGTACATTGTTGAAAAAGTGAACTCAGAATACTCAGTTTTGACATCTTGAATTGTGCCCTTAATTTGTAAACTATTCAAAAGCAGTAGGAGAATGAAATTATATATTCAGATACCTTGTGTCAGTAAGTTATCACATGAGAAGTTTCAGGCTTATCATGCACTTACTTAGGAAAATGTAAAAAGGTTAAACTTCACATTGTCTATATGTTTTATAATTGCATAATTGCGTAGGTTTCTGCGGCCATAGTCAGTCGACATAAAATTATTAGACATAGACATAGACCCAGAAGTATGCCACTGCAAGTGTGGCCAAAATGTTGGTTTTTCTCCAGCAGCAGTAGTTTTATACATTATGATGCAGTACCACACCCAGAAAACGCTTGTCGACTTTCTATATGTTAACTGCTCATGTAAACTTTTTTAATGTAATTTCACACCAGAGGACACAAACAATTGCACAAGATAGCCTAGTTTTGTTTCTTTCATGAAAATATTGTCAAAGAAATAAAGTCTCGAAAGTTGCCAAAAACTGAAGGGCGCACTCTTGAAAACTGCACATTGGAGTTAAATATATCGCTCAAATGGTGAAAGTCAAACTTTGCTGATGCTGATTGTGGGAACATGTGTGACTATTCATATGAAGTTTAATCAAAATCTGTTATGGTCATGTTGGAGCTTTTCCCAAAATTGCTAAATCAAATGCCACTGTGAATATATTGTTGGATATGTGCTACACCGCATGTAGTGAAGAACAGCAGTATGAAGGAAGAGTTTTAAGTGTAAATCTGAGATATTCTTGTGCAGTTGTAAAATTTCCATAGCAAAATAAAATCAGAAACTTATGATTGGCCAAAGAAATATGAGGTCACTAAAGTGAATGTGAATGTTATGGCATTAATGTGATCTTTCATACATAGATGGAATTCTACCTTCACATTAGTACCAACAATTGAGGTAGCACATGAGCAGGAGCCATTAAATGGAGTAGAATGCTCCAATTTTTTGTTTGTTCATATTGATGGAAACTCGAACTGGAAAAGGCATAATACTGAGCTTGTCAAACAGTTAGCTACCTTTGTACATTGTATTATTTCTAATCTTGGAAATAAATGAATTAAATTCCTGACATATCTGCATATTTCTACTAAATAATATCTTATGCAATAATTTTCTGTGGTAGCTCACCACTGAGAAAGAAAGTGCCGAACGCATAAAAGTGAGCAGTAAGAGTAACATGTAGCAGTAGTTGCATGAGCAGGACTAACAAAATAATGTGTTTATTAATATCAACACTAATTGTGCATACATATCCTTTAAACTGACTCATTCCACATCATTTTGATAAAAGAATTGTTCAAATGGTCTTTGGAACAAACATAACAGAACGCAGAGGGTCTCATTGACAAACTGTCTCTGGCATTAAACAAATGTCAGAATGGGGGAACATAACATGTGAAATGCCAAAGGCATTGGCGCTTGGCACAATCGTATGTCTATGTTACATAAATGATCTTACAATGACTAAATGGTTGTTCAAAAACTAATGTTTGCTGGTAATGCTGACATACTAATAAAGGGCCCAAACCAACCTCAGCAGACAGTGCTCCAGTGATAGCTGAAGACACATAGAAGTCTAAACATCACAAAAATGTATATTATAAAATTTAAAATAGTCAGTACTGAGCTGTTAGCACTATAAGGAGACATCAGTAGTCATGTATTAAATAAAATGCACTGTAAAATTTTTCGGGATCCAGATGGTTAACAAGTTAAAATGGAGTTGATAGGTAGATAAACTGACCATGAAGCTCAGTTTAGTGTCATATGTAAATAGAAGTATTTCTCAATGTGTTGACATATAGACAAGTGTGTTGGCTAGTTTTGCATATTTTCACTCCGTGTTATGGAATTATCTTCTGAGGCTCTGCACATAAAGTAAATAAAATGTTTATACAGTAGAAGCAGTGAGAATCTGTGTAAAGTGTATAATTGTATATCTTTATGTCGTACTCTGAGACGGGATCAGGGTTGTAGATAACACATCCTGGTATGAGACAGTACTCTCTTTATTACACAAATAACCACAGAACGAGATAACATCCATACAAGAGCCAGCCATAGAACTAGCTCCAGCAGACTCTCAGTTCAAAAGGTCACCTGCTTGAGAGCACAGCCATTAGTCAGTGAGGTTAATATGTTGCATTGCAATGTCCCTCTCCCGCATGCCCTCTCCCCCCTCTCCTTCACATCCTCGTAGTGTGGAACTTCAGTAGGAGGTGACTGCCATGAACCAACAATGATGAAACAGTGTGACACCCATACAGCAGGAGAGGTGTGGTGGGTAGAAAACTATTGGCCACTATCCCTCTTTCCAACATTTCCCAAAATAATAGAAAAATTAATGAAGCACAGAATCAATAAATATCTAAATGAACATAAGCTACTAAACAGAAATCAGCGTGGCTTCCAGGCACGTAAAAATACAGAAACAGCGCTACAGATACTGTCAATCAAGGCATTCTTATAGAAAAACTGGAAGCATTAGATATTCATGGGACAGGGAAAAAGTGGTTTGAATCATACCTACAAAACAGAACACAGGTTGTAGGACTGATGTCAGATTACTCCAACCACAAAATAAATTCAATACCAGAGGCAAAAAAAGTGGAAACAGGAGTGCCGCAGGGCAATATTCTAGATCCCTTATCGTTCCTTGTCTACATAAATGACATTCACACCTCAGATGCAGCAGCAAAGGCCATACTATTCACAGATGAAACTAGTGTGATAATAGGTGCACCAAAGCAAATGCTGCAAACAACTACTGATCAAGTAATAAAAGCAAATGCTGCAAACAACTACTGATCAAGTAATAAAGAATGTCTACACTTGGTTCAATGCAAACCAGTTGATTTAGATGCAAATAAAACAAATTGTATGCAATTTGGGAAAATATGTCAAAATGTAAATCTTGATCTGCTGCTGGGTGACAAGGCCATAGACAGAGTGGCATCAACAAAATTGCTGGTGATTCATGTAGATGAAAATCTTAACTTTAATAACCATGTAATGAAACTTGTGAAGAAACTTAACTCAGCCTGTTTTGCTCTTAGAATTAGTGCAAATGTTTGTACTGCACAGGGTGCCAGGCTGGCATATTTTTACTATTTTCAGTCTCTTGTAACATATGGAATAATATTTTGGGGTTCCACCACTTGCAATCTAAAACAAATCTTTCTGTTACAGAAGAGGGCTATTTGAATAATAACACACAGTCATCCGCAGACAAAATGCAAACACTTGATTGATTTTAACAGGGAAGCTAAAACAGCTTAGGTCTGACCTGCCACTGCCCGCAGGGAAACTAGGTTTATTGTGCGGTATCGCTCCCTGTATATCTAGTAAAGCCAACCAGTGCCCTTAAATAGTGCAAGGAGTCCCTCTACTAGTTTTTTAACAGTCTCAATTTCTTCAGGTCTAGTTGTCCCGAAGATTCTGTATCTTTTACTCTCCAATGCCACGCATTCGAAGATTAGGTGTGATGCAGTTTCTTCACCTTCAACACAGATCCTACATTTAGGGTCCTCTTCCGTTATACCCATTGTGTGTAGGTGTTTTTTGAAATTTCTATGGCTGGTCATCAGTCCAGTCATGCAAACCCTTATTCAACAAGCTTAAAGTTCTAACAATACCTTCTTCATATACACTATGTGATCAAAAGTATTCAGACACCCCCAAAAACATACATTTTTCACATTAGGTGCATTGTGCTGCCACCTACTGCCAGGTACACCATAACAGCGACCTCAGTAGTCATTAGACATCATGAGACAGCAGAACAGGACACACTGCAGAACTCACGGGCTTCGAACATGGTCAGGTGATTGGGTGTCACTTGTGTCATACGTCTGTATGCGAGATTTCCACACTCCTAAACATCCCTAGGTCCACTGTTTCCAATGCGATAGTGAAGTGGAAACATGAAGGGACACATACAGCACAAAAGCATACAGAGCAACCTCATCTGTTGACTGACAGATACCGCTGACAGTTGAAGAGGGCCATAATGTATTATAGCCAAACATCTACTCAGACTGTCACACAGGAATTCTAAACTGCATCAGGATCCACTGCAAGTACTATGACACTTAGGCAGGGAGCGGGGGGGGGGGGGGGGGGGGGGGGGGGGGGTCTTGGATTTCATGGTCCAGCGGATACTCATAAGCCACACATCACACCAGTAAATGCCAAACGACACCTTGCTTGGTGTAAGGAGCGTAAACATTGGACGATTGAACAGTGGAAAAACATTGTGTGGAGTGACGAATCACGGTACACAATGTGGCAATCCGATGTCAGGGTGTGGTTATGGTGAATGCCCGGTGAACATCATCTCCCAGCGACTGTAGTGCCAACAATAAAATTCGGAGGGGGTGGTGTTATGATGTGGTCGTGTTTTTCATGGAGGGGGCTCGCGCCCCTTGTTGTTTTGCATGACACTATCACAGCACAGGCCTACATGGATCTTTTAAGCACCTTCTTGCTTCCCACTGTTGAAGAGCAGTTCGGGGATGGTGATTTCATATTTCAACATGATTGAGCACCTGTTTATAATACATGGCCTGTGGCAGAGTGGTTACACGACAATAATGTCCCTGGAATGGACTGTCCTGCACAGGGTCCTGACCTGAATCCTATAGAACACCTCAGGGTGCCGACTTCATGCCGGGTCTCACTGACTGACATCGATACCTCTCCTCAGTGCAGCACTCCATGAAGAATGGGCTGACATTCCCCAAGAAACCTTCAAGCACCTGATTGAACGTATGTCTGCGAGAATGGAAGCTGTCAACAAGGCTAAGGGTGGGCCAACACCATACTGAATTCCAGCATTACCGATAGGGGATGCCACAAACTTGTAAGTCATTTCCAGTCAGGTGTCCAGATACTTTTGATCACATAGTGTACATACCAATGTGTTTTATATGTTAGGGCCCACCTTGCAGATTTTCAGACAAATGCCGACTTGCATAACTACAACATCCAAAATAGCACAGAACTCCATACCCAGTGAACAAAAAGAACATGCACACAAAGGCATGTGAGCCATATTGGTACAAAACTCTACAACATACTGCCAGCCAACATCAGAAAGTTAGAAGATGAAAACAGACTTAAAGTAGTATTAAAAGAATTTCTACTTGAACAATGGTTTTACTTGGTAAACAACTATTTAGGCCAATAAATAATTCTGATTATGTTTATATTGAGGCAAAACTGAAAACACTGTCTTTCATCCCCTAAAGTTTCCATTAATTTTGTATATATGATGGACAGCTGTTGAGTTTGTAATATCTTTATTGAATTATTGCAGTGATTATAAGGGCTTCCTGTTTAGGGAAGACGAAAGTAAAGCCTTAGGACAAACAGACTATGCAATTGCAATACTGTCAGTATACACGTATAAAAGTTGTATTAATGTGTCTTGTATGACCAAGTATTATTCTTTGTACGTTTTTTGTACAATTTGGTATGTTCTATTCTTTGTACTACTTAACGTAAAGTTTTGTATGTTCCTTTTCCATAAATTGTTTCCCATAAATTTACATGTACTTTTAGACCTGGTGCAAAAATCGAGGAAGTATTATCGGGTTGCGATCCTGAGAACGTTAAAAACGACTATGTGATAAAAATCGGTGGTGCAAACAATGTAGCCTGTAATGAAGGCCACGATGTGATACAAATGCTGGAAAAGAATTTCTCAGCGCTAAATCGCCCCAAGTTATTTGTTGTAAACATCCCGAAAAGACATGACTTGGAACCACAGTCACGTGTCAACGAAGCTATCTCGCAAACAAACTATAAATTGACAAAGACTTGCAATTGCTTTAATAACAGTTGTGTTGTAGATGTAAGCAGTTTTAGAAGAGAGTTGTTTACAAAACATGGTATGCACCTAAACTGGGCAGGAAAGAGAGCATTAGGTATTCTCCTAAAAGCAGCAATGACAGAACAACTCAACTCTACGAGATGCACTTCGTATAAACAAACTACAATAGACAAATGGTTTTCAAAAAAAACAGGACAAGAGTGCATTCGTGAACTCGACAGTTAAGAATAATTTTTTAGGCAAAACCCTGTAACAGCCTCTGTAACGGATCAACTTGCAATCTTCCACCAAAATATTAGAGGCCTGTTTAATAAGCTAAACGAACTCTCAGTCAATGTGCAAGACAATGGAAGCATAGATCACGCCCATGTACTATGCTTCACTGAGCATCACGCCTGCTCAGGGATGGAACGGCTGGTAATACCGGACTACAACCTGACGTCTTCATACTGCAGAAACCAAAGAAAAGGTGGTGGTGTTGCAATTTTTGTTAAGAACAGTATCAATTGCAAAGAAATGTATGTTCAAAATTTTTGTTTAGAGCAACATTTTGAATCATGTGCCATCGAAATTTCTGTAATTAATTCCACCCTATTAATTGTGGCAATTTATAGAGCACCTTCAGGAAATCTTGACCTCTTTTTGAAGCAGCTCGATTTGCTTTTACTGCACTTATTCAACTATAAAAGAGATGATGTACTACTTGGAGATTTCAACATCAACTTTCTTACACATAGTAGTGGGAAGACAGACCTAGAAAATCTGATGTACACCTACAACCTTCTGCCAGTGGTCAATTTTCCCACCAGAGTAACTTCATATTCAAGCACACTAATTGACAACATTTTTGTAGACCAAGAGAAATTGGGCAGTATCAGCGTTAGTAAAATAATAAATGGTCTTTCTGACCATGATGGTCAAAGACTTACCATCAAAAATATAAATGTTTGTTAGAATAAAACTGAGGCAATATGGAAGGTATTCAGGCCCATAAATGTACTAACAATCAAAACATTCAAATCATGCCTCCATAATGTAAATTGGAGTCACATATATTCCGAAACAGATGTAAATTCCAAGTATAACCTGTTTAGTAAAGAAATTGCATCAATATTTGAAACCTCCTTCCCAAAAAAAGTTTATAGGAATGTATCAAAAGAAAACACACAAAAACCATGGATAACAAATGGGATTAGGACATCTTGCAAGCAAAAAAGAATTTTGTAGATAACAGCAAAAGAATCAGGAAACCCCAGTCAAATAAATCATTATAAAAAGTATTGTAAAACTTTGAGTAAGGTAATCAAACTTTCAAAAAGCATATATTTTAGATCCAAAATCAACCAATCCAGTAATAAAATTAAAGCAATCTGGGACATAATAAGGAGCGAGACTGGTACGAACAGTGCTAGTAAACCAGTAGACAATACTGTAAGCAACCAAGAGACTATTGCGAATGCATTCAATGACTACTTCACAAGTGCTGCAGAGCAAATAGGTTGCAATGGACCCTTAGAAAGTGCCATGGATCTACTGAAGCACCGTTTTCCCATTCCAGTGAGCGAGATAAGGACATCCCCCATAACCAGAGATGAGATTAAAAAAACCATTGCCTCATTAAAATGTAAGGGATCGTCTGGTGTAGATAATATCTCCAGTAAGCTGCTAAAAAACTGCTCTGACCAATTAAGCAAAGTATTAGCCCATATATTTAATGCCTCTATGTACCAGGGTGTTCTCCCAGAGGGCATGAAACTTGCTATAGTGAAGCCTCTCCACAAAAAGGGAGACACAACACAAGTCTCAAACTATCGTCCAATCTCCCTCCTGTCCACTTTCGCTAAAGTCCTTGAGAAACTACTGCACTCCAGAATTGTAAGGCACCTAGAAAACTTTGGCATCATAAGTGATACAGTCGGTTTCCGGAAAAGTATGTCCACAACTGAGGCCATATTTTCTTTCACAAATGATATACTGGAATCCGTAAATAATAAAATGAAGGCAGTTTGAATATTTTGTGATCTGTCCAAAGCCTTCGACTGTGTGGACCACAAAATACTCCTCAACAAAGCACGCCACTATGGGATCACTGGGGCACTGGGAAGCTGGCTAAAATCCTACCTCCAAAACAGGAAGCAGAAGGTAATTCTCAATGGGAGCAATAAAGAGGGAGAGGTAGTAGAGTCAGACTGGAACACTGTACTCCATGGAGTACTCCAAGGATCCGTCCTTGGTCCGTTGCTGTTTCTGATATACGTAAATGACCTACCTTTTTCATGCAATACATGCAAGTTCACCATGTTTTCTGACGACACCAGCATTTTGATTAGTAACAAACAGCTCACTGATATAGAGGTTGATGCCAACAAATTACTTACAGTACTATTAACCTGGTTCCAAGTGAACTCGCTCACAGTAAACCTGAGCGAAACAAATTATATCCATTTCAGCCTTGACCACAAACTCCCCCAGGAGATTACGTTTTAAATAACAATAATCAGATAGAAAGGGTACACTGCACCAAATTCTTAGCCCTCCACGTAGACAGAAGGCTCAACTGGGACCACCATGTCCTCGAGACTGTAAAAAGGCTGTCCTCAGCAATTTTTGCCATTAGGACAATCTCACAATTTGAAGACATAAATGTCACGAAGTCCACATACACTTTATATACTTCCACTCCATTATGTGTTATGGCATCATCTTCTGGGGTAATTCACCCTCATCTAAAAAAATCTTCCTCATGCAGAAAAAAGTAGTCCGTATAATGTGCAGAGTACCCCCGAGAACCTCCTGCCGTACGCTCTTTAAAAAACTTGGAATACTTTCCACAACCTGCCAGTATATTTTTTCCCTAATGAGTTTCTTGGTTGACAATCCTGCCCACTATGAAACCAATGAAAGCTTCCATTATCACAATGCAAGAAAGAAGGTTGACCTCCACTTTGAACTAAAAAGTTTAACTCGGGTACAGAAAAAGAGTGCATTACTCCAGTGTCAAAATATTTAAATTATTACCGAGCTATATAAAAAGTCTACGTAGTAACAGTGCATCATTCAAAAACAATCTAAAGACATATTTAATCGAGAAAACATTTTACTCACTTGATGAATACTTCAACACAGAAAAGTAGTCTTTGTATGTACACTCCTGGAAATGGAAAAATGAACACATTGACACCGGTGTGTCAGACCCACCATACTTGCTCCGGACACTGCGAGAGGGCTGTACAAGCAATGATCACACGCACGGCACAGCGGACACACCAGGAACCGAGGTGTTGGCCGTCGAATGGCGCTAGCTGCGCAGCATTTGTGCACCGCCGCCGTCAGTGTCAGCCAGTTTGCCGTGGCATACGGAGCTCCATCGCAGTCTTTAACACTGGTAGCATGCCGCGACAGCGTGGACGTGAACCGTATGTGCAGTTGACGGACTTTGAGCGAGGGCGTATAGTGGGCATGCGGGAGGCAGGTGGACGTACCGCCGAATTGCTCAACATGTGGGGCGTGAGGTCTCCACAGTACATCGATGTTGTCACCACTGGTCGGCGGAAGGTGCACGTGCCCGTCAACCTGGGACCGGACCGCAGCGATGCACGGATGCACGCCAAGACCGTAGGATCCTACGCAGTGCCGTAGGGGACCGCACCGCCACTTCCCAGCAAATTAGGGACACTGTTGCTCCTGGGGTATCGGCGAGGACCATTCGCAACCGTCTCCATGAAGCTGGGCTACGGTCCCGCACACCGTTAGGCCGTCTTCCGCTCACGCCCCAACATCGTGCAGCCCGCCTCCAGTGGTGTCGCGACAGGCGTGAATGGAGGGACGAATGGAGACGTGTCGTCTTCAGCGATGAGAGTCGCTTCTGCCTTGGTGCCAATGATGATCGTATGCGTGTTTGGCGCCGTGCAGGTGAGCGCCACAATCAGGACTGCATACGACCGAGGCACACAGTGCCAACACCCGGCATCATGGTGTGGGGAGCGATCTCCTACACTGGCCGTACACCACTGGTGATCGTCGAGGGGACACTGAATAGTGCACGGTACATCCAAACCGTCATCGAACCCATCGTTCTACCATTCCTAGACCGGCAAGGGAACTTGCTGTTCCAACAGGACAATGCATGTCCGCATGTATCCCGTGCCACCCAACGTGCTCTAGAAGGTGTAAGTCAACTACCCTGGCCAGCAAGATCTCCGGATCTGTCCCCCATTGAGCATGTTTGGGACTGGATGAAGCGTCGTCTCACGCGGTCTGCACGTCCAGCACGAACGCTGGTCCAACTGAGGCGCCAGGTGGAAATGGCATGGCAAGCCATTCCACAGGACTACATCCAGCATCTCTACGATCGTCTCCATGGGAGAATAGCAGCCTGCATTGCTGCGAAAGGTGGATATACACTGTACTAGTGCCGACATTGTGCATGCTCTGTTGCCTGTGTCTATGTGCCTGTGGTTCTGTCAGTGTGATCATGTGATGTATCTGACCCCAGGAATGTGTCAATAAAGTTTCCCCTTCCTGGGACAATGAATTCACGGTGTTCTTATTTCAATTTTCAGGAGTGTATTTATATTTATTGTTGTTTGTTTATGTTCTTTTTGTTCCTATTTGTAACCATATACATACTGTGACAAATATGCTTTTGCAATGTGATAAACTTTGCATAATGTATTATTCCTACGACTTTATTTTAGTTCATTATTATTTTTGCAAGTCTTATGTAATTTATGTCTAGTTCTGCTCTTGTAAACTAATTGATACCATGGTCTGTGAACATATATTACTCAAGTCATTCTACATCCTAGCGTCATACGCATAACAGGATCTATGGAATTTGTAGATAAAATAAAAAAATAAAAATAGACAACAACCATACAATATTTATTGTCTACGGATGGAAAAATAAATAAATAAATTGTTTTAAGGCAGCAGTACTTTGTTTTTATGTTAACTTTTATTTTTCAGATGTTTTTGTTGTTTTATCATTTGTGTGTGTTATTGTCATCCACAATTGAGTGTAAATCATTACATATTAAAATAAACACTGTGCAGACTGACTTATAATAAATCTTCTTTTACTGTTCCTGATTACATATATTCTCTTTACTTCAGCCATCATGAGTTATTTTTATGGCCAAAAAGAAAAACTCTTCTACTGCTTTTTTGTGTCTCATTTCCTTCTGCATCATTTATTTAATTTAACCACATTCTATTACCCTTGTTTTGCTTTTGTTGATGTTCATATAATAGCTTTTTTTTTTCTTCAAATACACAGTCCATTTCATTGTACTTCTCTTCTAAGCCCTTTGCTGTCCATGACAGAATCAAAATACCACCAGTAAACCATAATGTTTCTTTTTCTGCTCCCTGAATTTTAATTCAACTTTCAAATTTCCCCTTGGCTTCCTTTACTGCTTGTCCAATGTACAAATCGAACATCATCTGGGACAGGATACAATGTTGTGTGACTCCCATTTCAACTATTGCTTCCTTTTCATGTTGTTCTTATAACTGCAGTCAGGTTTCTGTAGAAGTTGTAAATATTCTTTGCTTCCTGCTCTTGCATTAAGAATTTCAAAGAAAGTATTCCTGTTAATACTGTCAAAAGTTCTCTCTAAACCTAACAATGCTATAAATGTAGATTTGCCTTTGTTTAATTTATAATCTAAGGTAAGTCAGCTGCTTTGTACTCCCAGTCAGTCTCAGTTTTTTGACCGCAATATCCCTATTTGCTTGCTTCATTTTTATATTTTCTCCTTTCATCAGTTACATTCAATAACTCATGTATAATTTAAGAGATCCTACTGGAATTTTTTTTATTCTCTGCTGCATTCACTTTTTCGTCTTTTAAAGCTACCCACTCATCTACTATTGTATTGCTTTCCCATTTCAGTCAATCATCTAATGCTCCTTATGAAACTCTCAACTAACTTAAACAGTCATAACAATATTTCCAGGTACAGTCTCCTATCTTATTTCAGTTCCTTCAGTTTTAATATGCAGCTCTCTCTCTCTCTCTCTCTCTCTCTCTCTCTCTCTCTCTCTCTCTCTCTCTCTCTCCCCCCCCCCCCCCCCCCTCTTCCTCTCCCTCTCCCTCCCCCTCCCATCACAATTTCTGCTATTGTCAGGTATTGATTCCAGAGATTTTGACTGTATATTGTAACTTCTGCATCAGTTCCTATGGGGCAGCCCCAGACTGAAAATCTCAAGATGGCACAGGTAGGTCAGTGCTGTGCTACTTCAGCCTCATTTAAAAAGCAATTTTATAATAACTCTTCATGTAAAGAATGCAAAAAGCATATGATGAAGGATATCCAGTATATGAAGTGCAATTTCTGATTACACAAAAGTTGTGCAGACATGAATCTGAAATTCATAAATGATATTAGTTGGTCATGTAGTGATTGTGTGTGATGAACCTGATCTTAAGTGCTACATTTTAGACGGAGGGCAGAAGAGATGTGCGGGGAGGAGGATGGGGAGGAGGACAGGGAGGAAGTAGTGGAAAGGAGAGAAATTAAAAGAGTAGGTGCAGTGGTGAAATGATGGCTGTGTAGTGCTGGAATGGGAACAGGGATTAGGCTGGATAGGTGAGGACAGTGACTAACAAAGGTTGAGACCAGGAGGATTATGGGAACATAGGATGTATTGCAGGGAAAGTTCCCACCTGTGCAATTCAGAAAAGCTGGTGTTGGTGGGAAGGATCCATATGGCACAGGCTGTGAAGCAGTCATTGAGATGAGTGATATCATGTTTGGCATGTTCATCAACAGGTTGGTCCACTTGTTTTTTGGCCACAGTTTGTCGGTGGCCATTCATGCGGACAGACAGCTTGTTGTTTGTCATGCCTACATAGAATGCAGCACAGTGGTTGCAGCTTAACTTGCAAACACAAGAGTGGTTTCACAGGTGGCCCTGCCTCTGATGGGATAGGTTATGTTACTGACCGGACTGGAGTAGGTGGTGGTAGGAGGATGTATGGGACAGGTCTTGCATCTAGGTCTATTACAGGGGTATGAGCCATGAGGTAAGGGATTGGGAGCAAGGGTTGTGTAAGGATGGATGAGTATATTGTGAAAGTTCAGTGGACGGCGGAATACCACTGTTTGGAGGGGTGGAAAGGATAGTGGGCAGGACATTTCTCATTTCAGGGCACAACGAGAGGTAATAAAAACCCTGGCAGAGAATGTAACTCAGTTGCTCCAGTCCTGGGTGGTACTGAGTTAGGAGGGGAATGCTCCTCTGTGGCTGGACAGTGGGACTTTGGGAGGTGGTGGGTGACTGGAAAGGTAAGGCATGGGAGATTTGTTTTTGTACAAGATTGGGAGGGTAATTATGGTCAGTGTAGGTGTCACTAAGACCCTCGGTATATTTTGAAAGGGACTGCTCATCACTGCAGATGCGATGGCCACGGGTCGCTAGGCTTTATGGAAGGGACTTCTCGGTATGGAATGGGTGGCAGCTGTCGAAGTGGAGGTAGTACTGGCGGTTAGTAGGTTTGATATGGATGGAGGTATTGATGTAGCCATCTCTGAGATGGAGGTCAACATCTAGGAAGGTGGCTTGTTGCGTTGAGTAGGACCAGGTGAAGCAAATGGGGGAGAAGTTGTTGAGGTTCTGGAGGAATGTGGATAGGGTGTCATCACCTTCAATCCAAATAGCAAAGATGTCATCAATGAGTCTGAACCAGGTGAGGGGGGATTCTGGGTTTTTAGGAAGGATTCCTCTAGATGGCCCATGAATAGGTTGGCATAGGATGGTGGCATGTAGGTGCCCATAGCCATACCCTGGATTTGTTTGTAGGTAATGCCTTCAAAGGAGAAGTAATTGTGGGCAAGGATATAGTTGGGCATTGTAACTAGGAAGCGGTTGTTGGTTTTGAATCTATAGGGCATCTGGAAAGGTAGTGTTCAATAGCAGTCAAGCTGTGGGCATTAGGAATGTTAGTGTACAGGGAGGTGGCATCAACAGTGATGAGCAGGGTACTGTGTGATAAAGGGACAGGAACTGTGGAGAGTCAGTGGAGGAAATGGTTAGTATCTTTTATATAGGAGGATAGGTTCCGGATAATAGGTTGATGGTGTTGGTCTACGAGGGCAGAGATTCTCTAATTTGGGGGCACAGTAACCCGCCACAGTGGGTCGTCCTGGATGGTTGGATTTATGGACTTAAGGAAGCGTGTAGAAGGTGGGGATGCGGGGAGTGTTAGGGGTAAGTAGAGAGATGGACTCTGGGGAGAGGTTGTGAGATGGGCCTAAGGATTTGAGTAGTGACTGGAGATCCTGCTGGATTACTGGATGGGGTCACTATGGCAAGGTTTGTAGGTGGAAGTATCTGACAGCTGATGGAGTCCTGCCAGGTAATCCTTGCGCTTCAAAACAACGGTGGTGGAGCTTTGGCTGCAGGTAATATTATTAAGTCAGGATCCATTTTTAGAGGGTGGACTGCGGTTCTTTTATGTGGATGTAAGGTTAGTTTGCATGTTGAGGGATTTGGGGAATGATGGTGAGGCAAGGTTCGATGTTAAGAAACTCTGGAAAGTTAACAGGGGGTGGTTTGGAGGCAGTGGGGGTGGATCACAGTTGGATAGAGGAGTGAACTGAGTTAGGCAAGGTTCAATATTGGTCTTTGGTTGAGTCTGGCTGGTCGGGTTGGTGGCGAAAAAGTGTTTCCACTGTAGAGACCAGGAGAAGGAGAGAAGGTCTTTAACAAGTTCTGCATGATTGAATTTGGGAGTCGGGCAAAAGGTGAGGCCTTTGGAAAGGACTGATATTTCTGTGGGACTAAGGCTTCTGGAGGAAAGGTTCATCCTTTTCTGTTCATCTTTGCAATTAATGACTTACCTTACCATGTAGGAGCAAATTCAATTGTGTGTTATGCAGATGACACAACACTGCTCAATACACACCATGACACAACAGAGCTGCATCAGGCAACACAAGAAAAACTAGAACCAGTAATGAATTGGTTTCCTTCTAATGAACTCTTATGTAATCCTGATAACACACAATAACTAATTCTGGGTTTAACTACAGCCATTGAAAGCAAATCAGTAAAATTGTTAGGATTCCACATTGATTCAAAATTAAACTGGGAGGAACATACACTCCTGGAAATTGAAATAAGAACACCGTGAATTCATTGTCCCAGGAAGGGGAAACTTGATTGACACATTCCTGGGGTCAGATACATCACATGATCACACTGACAGAACCACAGGCACATAGACACAGGCAACAGAGCATGCACAATGTCGGCACTAGTACAGTGTATATCCACCTTTCGCAGCAATGCAGGCTGCTATTCTCCCATGGAGACGATCGTAGAGATGCTGGATGTAGTCCTGTGGAATGGCTTGCCATGCCATTTCCACCTGGCGCCTCAGTTGGACCAGCGTTCATGCTGGACGTGCAGACCGCGTGAGACGACGCTTCATTCAGTCCCAAACATGCTCAATGGGGGACAGATCCGGAGATCTTGCTGGCCAGGGTAGTTGACTTACACCTTCTAGAGCACGTTGGGTGGCACGGGATACATGCGGACGTGCATTGTCCTGTTGGAACAGCAAGTTCCCTTGCCGGTCTAGGAATGGTAGAACGATGGGTTCGATGACGGTTTGGATGTACCGTGCACTATTCAGTGTCCCCTCGACGATCACCAGTGGTGTACGGCCAGTGTAGGAGATCGCTCCCCACACCATGATGCCGGGTGTTGGCCCTGTGTGCCTCGGTCGTATGCAGTCCTGATTGTGGCGCTCACCTGCACGGCACCAAACACGCATACGATCATCATTGGCACCAAGGCAGAAGCGACTCTCATCGCTGAAGACGACACGTCTCCATTCGTCCCTCCATTCACGCCTGTCGCGACACCACTGGAGGCGGGCTGCACGATGTTGGGGCGTGAGCGGAAGATGGCCTAACGGTGTGCGGGACCGTAGCCCAGCTTCATGGAGACGGTTGCGAATGGTCCTCGCCGATACCCCAGGAGCAACAGTGTCCCTAATTTGCTGGGAAGTGGCGGTGCGGTCCCCTACGGCACTGCGTAGGATCCTACGGTCTTGGCGTGCATCCGTGCGTCGCTGCGGTCCGGTCCCAGGTCGACGGGCACGTGCACCTTCCGCCGACCAGTGGCGACAACATTGATGTACTGTGGAGACCTCACGCCCCACATGTTGAGCAATTCGGCGGTACGTCCACCCGGCCTCCCGCATGCCCACTATACGCCCTCGCTCAAAGTCCGTCAACTGCACATACGGTTCACGTCCACGCTGTCGCGGCATGCTACCAGTGTTAAAGACTGCGATGGAGCTCCGTATGCCACGGCAAACTGGCTGACACTGACGGCACAAATGCTGCGCAGCTAGCGCCATTCGACGGCCAACACCGCGGTTCCTGGTGTGTCCGCTGTGCCGTGCGTGTGATCATTGCTTGTACAGCCCTCTCGCAGTGTCCGGAGCAAGTATGGTGGGTCTGACACACCGGTGTCAATGTGTTCTTTTTTCCATTTCCAGGAGTGTATTAGCCATATCTGCAAGAGAATAGCAAGAGTGTGTTATCCCATCTGGAGACTGACAGATGTAGTCACTGATGAGTATCTAAAAGTGGTATATTTTGGCCTGTTTCAATCACACATTTCCTATGGCATATTGGAATGGGGACATTCTTGTTTTGTCAGTGAAATAAAAAAAAAAAAACAGAATAATGAGCAAAGTTAAGCCCAAGGAACACTGCTGCCCCCTCTTTATCAAGCACATGATATTAACTGTTGTGAATCTACACAGCACTGCTTTATGTCAAGAGGCAAACTGGACTTCAACATACCAAGACACAAACTCACACAAAATAATGAGTTTAAAACTCTTCAATTAACTTACAGCATTTGCTCGGTCACTGACCAGTAATATTTTCATACATAAGATTTATGACTGGTTACTCAAACACCCATTTAATAAGATAACTGAATATTTTGAAATAATCATTGACATTAGTATACAAGAATATTCCTAAAAGAAGTGGAATTAAATTGTAAAAACTTTACTGTAAAGTTATTGTTAATTGTATATTTAATGTTCAGACCTATTCCACTGTAAGTGATCAATGGTGAATAAACTGAATACTGAATAAACTGAATGTGTTGTGGGCTTGTTCAATGGTGAATAAACTGAATACTGAATAAACTGAATGACTGTGTTGCGGGCCTGTTTAGGTTCTGGGTTCTGTGTGGTGGTGGGAGGGAGTTTTGGAGGGAGGGGTAAGTGTAGTAGGTCTTCAAGACAGAGTTTGTCAGCTATGAGGGGACAGGGGGGATGTTCGGTAGTTGTTGTAGAGGTGCAAAAATATGGAAACTGACGCAGGGAGAGTGATTAGTTTGAAAGTATTGGATTAATTATATTGGCTGGAGTAATGTGGGACAAAAGATGCTGCACCAACAATCAGCATGGTCTTGAGGCCATCTGTTGCACGCAACTGAGATGGTTGATACAGTGTGGCTCATAAGTAGAACGTGCAGTGCGGTTTGTAAGGTAACAAAGGAAACACAAGAAAGAAAAGAAAGAAGGATGGACATTGAGAGTAGCATTCAAAAGAAAGTAGTGATGGAGGAAAACACCACAGGGTTAGGATCAAAGAAAAGCCATCAGGCAAAAATCAAGCAATGGAAAATCCAAGGTGGAATGTAACAATATTAGAGGATGAAAGTTGCTACTGACCTTATAGCAGAGATACTGAGTCGCGACAGGCACAACAAAAAGAGTCACACAATTATAGCTTTCGGCCATTAAGGTCTTTGTCAGAAATTGACACACACGCACACACAAGTGCGCGCAAACGCAACTTGCACACACATCTGCAGTCTCTCATAACTGAAACCACACTGCGAGCAGCAGCACCAGTGCATGATGGGAGTGGCAATTGGGTGAGGGTAAGGAGGAGGCTGGGGCACGGAGGGGGAGGGATAGTATGGTGGGGCTGGCAGACAGTGAAGTGCTGCAGGTTAGAGAGTGGCAGGAGAGAGGTGGGTGGGGGGAGGAGGTAGTAGTGGAACGGAGAGAAATAAAAAGAAATTAAAAGACTGTGGGCAGTGAAATGATGGCTGTGCAGTGCTAGAATGGGAACGGGGATTGGGCTGGATGGGTGAGGACAGTGATTAACGAAGGTTGAGACCAGGAGGGTTACGGAAATGTAGGATGTATTGCAAGGAAAGTTACTAAATATCACCGTTTAGTAACTTTGAAATGTCACCTTAATAAACATACTGCTCCTTCAGTGGTTGCCTGTTAACAGAGAGATTGAGTGCCACAACTTCAGCTACAGAAACCATGTAAAAATGAAATCATGTGGACCCACTAGATATAGACAAAATGGAGTGGGAAGAACATACCATACACGGGCTCCACTATGCACAAGAAGAAATGTGAATGTATTGAATTAAACACCCTGGATGTGATAGAACCCTGTTAACAAGGCAGGGAAAGCAGCTTAGAAATCAATCAACTGTCAGTTCAGTTCAGTGTGAAAGACCTGTGTAACAACTTTACTTATCAGAATCATACCTCAAACTGTTATGATTTATACAGAACAAAAGATAAACAAAAATAGGATAATGCACCTAATTCTGCAGTATCTTAGAAACAAGCTCAATTTGGAGCAGATAGTTACCACAGGCAACAATACAAAGGTTTGTGCAGTCACAATATTTGTTAATGAACATCTTACATTTAAAAGAATCTCATTTGTTGCACAGCACACTAAAGAAATAAAGAAGGAACAACTGAAAGGCTGATGTCATCCATATAAGCATTCATTCAAGTAGGTTAGCTAAACAAAGAGTTATTGGAATACACTGATATGTGGGGCAATTAGGCAAACAGGCCTCACTGATCTCACTATAGTTGGAGACCTGAATATTGACATGAACTCCTGCAGTAAAACCAAAATTAAACTAACAGTTATATTAAATTCACATAATCTCACAAATACAAAAAGCCCTGACACTACGGCAATAGAGCGAAGCTCCTATAAAATAGATTATGCAATAGTCAACAGCAATGTAAAAGACTATGTCAGTTGCTGAAGTGTTGAGTTTAATAATTATGATCACTGTTGTCACTTGTTAGGTACTTAAGCTTTGCTCTAACAAACACAATTAAAATATTTGAGAAGAAATGGATTCTGGATATCACCAACACCAGTGTCAACAAAACTAAGCTGACAGAGAAGAAATGGGACACCATTTACCAAACTAAAGGATCAGAAAGCAAATGAGGTGAATTTTATAGATCAGTGCTAAGGGTTTCTGACTACTGCTGCCCTTTGAAAGAAATAACCAGGGTGCTAACAACCTGTAATATTGAAACAAATAGTAGACTGAAACTAACACCTAGGCTAATTAAGTTAAGGCAGAATATTAAGATGTTGAACAGTTATATAAAGAAACAAAGTTATACATATTTAAGGAGCAACACAATCATGCCAAAGAACTTTAAAGGTAGACCTTTTACAGTTGAGGAAACAGATAAACAATAATCCAATAGAGCATAGTTAAAGTATCCTGGAGACCAATCAATAAACATTGTAAAACTGTCAGCAAGGTGCCGTATGAACCAGTTAGTATTCATTATACATTAAGACTGCCTAGTGAAATATCCAAATGCAATTTAATTTTGATTGTATGACCAAATAGCTCCTATTATAGATCTACAGGCTCACACACCTAATAATATCACTGATGGTATAGGGCTCTAATTAGTGGAGATGAATCAACAGGAGATATTTAATGCAATACAGATGCTAAAGAACAAGCACTCATCTGGATGGGATGGTATCTCAAATGTGGTGTTAAAGAAATATGTTAATGAAATAACTAAACTCCTCACCTAGCATATCAATTGTAGTATTAATGAAAACACACAAGTGCCTTAAAAATAAGTTTAATTTGGTCAGTCCATAAGAGAGAAAGTAAGTAAGTAGTTTCTAATTACAGTCCAATATCACTAACCTTCATCTTCACTAAAATACTTGAAACAGTTATCCTATCACAACTAACAGCCCTTTTCTGAAGACTTGAAATGATTACTGAATCACAGCATGGATTTAGGATGGACCTAAACACAGCCAGTTTCTTCCATGAATTACATAGTAATACAGAGCAGTGTGCGCACACAGCCAGAATATTTCCAGACCTGATCAATGCCTTTGACTCAGTAAACCATGGGCTTCTCTTAAAAAAACAGGGTACACACTATCAACAACACATCATTGAAACTTCTAGCCATGTGCCTGATGACTTGGAAACACTGTACCAAACTTCTATATAAAACCGATAAGATTTTAGCTTTCAAATCCACAACTGAAACATTGACACACAAAGGCACTCAAGGCTCATTTCTTGGACCTTTCTTTTTTCTAGCATACAGTAAGCTATGTTACTTTGGCCCTTTGAGGGTAACTTTCACCCATTGGTTGGAAAAACACTTAATTTTTTTTTCTTGTTAAAATTACATCATTAGCATGGAGTAAGCAACACAGTATACATTCATAATGTGTGAAGAATGGTCTAAAACATTGTTAGTTTCATGAAGCAATATTGTTGGTTGGTTGGTTTGGAATAAAAGGAACTAAACTGCAAGGTCATCAGTCCCTTCATCTGTTAAGTGGCATATCAGGAGAAGTCATCAAGGGAAGGAGGCAGAAGAGGATCCTGGAAAACTTAAGTGTAACTAACACAATAAAAAACAGAGATAAAGCTGAGAAAAAGACAGCACAGAAAAGTCATCAAAAGACCAGTCAAGACAAAACATTAAAACCAAAAAATAATAAAGGTTAAAGAGAATAAAATGGTGGGAAGGGCTGAGCCACCCAGCAATGGCCACCAAAGGACCCCATGGAGGAGGGGGGATGGGGGGGTGATGAATAGGAACCAACTTCGCGGGCAAAATGAACCAACAGGTCAGCCAAGTTGGCATCATGCGCTAGCACCAGTGGGAGTGTGTCTGGAAGATTAAGATGCTGCTTCAAAGCAACCAAATTAGGGTGGTCTATGAGTAAGTGGGCCACCATCATCAGGCAGGCCCTGCATTGGCAGTGGGCAGTCTGAGAAAGTGGCCATGAGTCAGACAAGTGTGGCCAATGTGTAGTCCACAGAGGACGATGAATCCCCTGTGAGAAACATGCAGGAAAGACTTTCACATAGTCATGGTGTCCTTAATTGACCTCAGTTTGTTTGGGGAGATCAGGCCAGACCATTCTGAGTTCCAGACTTCCAGCAAGCAATGGCATAGAAACGACTGAAGGTCTCAGTCTGGGACCCTCCTTTCCAAAATAAGCATCCTGGTGGCCTGTGTGTTTTTTATTGTGTCTATCTACCAGTGCTTTCTCGTTTGGTAAGTCACAACATCTTTGTTTTTTAATATATTTTTCCCATGTGGAATGTTTCTTTCTATTATATTCATATCATTAATTTGAACCCAACAATTACGTTTGCTATTGTCACTGTTGCATTTCGAAATCTTTTCTGTCATCCTACTTTCTCTTTTTGTTTGTGCAAGTAGTTTCACTTTGTATTCACCATCCCTTTTTTCCGTAATCTACCATACAATTTATCCTGCCTATATATACTCAATAATACGTAATTTACTTCCAAACCATAACCAAAAAATTTTTAACGGTTTCAACACTACCGCTGCTATAAAATCCACCGTTCCCAGTTTACAAACATTCCTTGTGTAACCTCGTGAATACTATTTCACAATTCAGTTCCTTTCACCTATTAAACCACCATTTCAGCTAGTTCTAACAAATTTCATTTTATTTCCATTCCCGTTTTTCCCACATAACTGATCATTTTTAGCAGCTTCTCATAGGTTTTAACGTTATTATTTCTTTGTCAGACAATTGTTAGCCTCATTTTCATAATCTGCCACCACATAACCAGTCCTTTTAATACATTTACATGCAGTTTTTTCGAAATTTTCCCGAATTTCTCCACCCTTTAACGTGTTTTCGAGGCAACACAACTACCTAACCTTTGTACACATCGTTGTTTACCAACCTAAGTTCACCACAGGATCAACATAGCTCAGCTTAAACCAACACATTTTTGAATTTTTTCACACCAGAACTCCAGTTGCTTTTTAGTTCACCTTTATCTCTCCCCATATATTTTTATTTTCACTTTAGCCTCATGTTACACTTTCCACCTTCTAATACCATGTCACCCGCACAACATCCCCACTACGACCCCATTAAGTTTTATTTGCATTCCCTCCGCAAACATGCCTTTGCCCTAGCCAGATTACGCTCCCATATTTTATTTACTCAGGCTTGTCTGACATTTGGCATTACCCCCAAAGACCTCACACTTAAAGTTCCCATCTCTGGCTGTAACCCTTCTTTCCATCAGTCCCTATACCAGTCCCAAACTGAACAATCCATAGCCCTCACCCGCCTAATCCTTTACATACGCATCAACTCAGCCAATGAACACACCCATCAACTCCTATCCCTAATCAAAGTCCTCAATCTTTCCTCTCCCACATCCACACCGGCTGTTCAGAGCATCCTCCTACAGGCCAACCGCAAATTAGAACAGCATGCCACGCTCCACCTCAAAAAACTATCCAGTCTCCTGGTTTCCCACCTCTGGAAAGGCAACTCACTCACCCTCCACAACCTTTCCAACAAACCTCAACCTCCTCTCATTGCACACAGACCCAGTCTTTCTCAGCTACTCAATCTCCCACTTCTAGCTCCACTCCCCCCAAAACCTCAAAATTCTAGTCAACACAATCTGGAACCACAACACCCCAATTCAGTAGTTAACCTTTCCTCCAAACCTCTCTCCCAATCCGAAACCTCTGTCCTATCCAAAGGCCTCAGCTTCAGCCCCACTCCCAGATTCAACCAAACAGCCCTCGTCAAAGATTTACTGTCCTACACTCGTAGTCTCTGCTGGAAATATCACTTTGCCACGAAGAAAAATAATCCTATTCCTACTTCTAATGATCCAGCTCCCCAAAACACTATCCAAATTGAACCCTGCCTGGAACAGTTCCATCCTCCATCACAGTGGGACCCACCTCCTCTTCCTCAAAATCACCCTCTCCAAACCTTCCAGGAATTTCTCACTTCCAGCCTTGCCTCTCAATCGTTCTTGAAAAACCTTAATCCTACTCCCAACATCACCACAGCTGAAGCCCAGGCTATCTGTGATTTGAAAGCTGACCGATCCATCGTCATTCTTCCGGCTGACAAGTGTTCCACGACCTTGGTACGTGATCGTCGGGAGTATGTGGCTAAGGGACTGCGTCAGCTTTCAGACAACACTACATACAAAGTTTGCCAAGGTAATCCCATTCCTGATGTCCAGGTGGAGCTTCAAGGAATCCTCAGAACCTTAGGCACCCTAAAAAACCTTTCACCTGACTCCATCAAGCTCCTGACCCCACCGACACCCTGCACCCCTACCTTCTACCTACTTCCTTAAATTCACAAACCCAAACATCCCAGTCGCCCCATTGTTCCTCATTACCTTAGCCAGCTTCATCCTAACTCACAACTTCTTCACTTTTGAAGGCCAGACATACCAACAATTAAAGGGAACAGCCATGGGTACCAGGATGGCCCCCTCGTATGCCAACCTATTTATGGGTCACTTAGAGGAAGCCTTCTTGGTAACCCAGGCCTGCCAACCCAAAGTTTGGTACAGATTTATTGATGACATCTTCATGATATGGACTCACAGTGAAGAAGAACTCCAGAATTTCCTCTCCAACCTCAACTCCTTTGGTTCCATCAGACTCACCTGGTCCTACTCCATATCCCATGCCACTTTCCTCGACGTTGACCTCCATCTGTCCAATGGCCGGCTTCACACATCCGTCCACATCAAACCCACCAACAAGCAACAGTATCTACATTATGACAGCTACCACCCATTCCATATCAAACGGTCCCTTCCCTACAGCTTAGGTCTTCATGACAAATGAATCTGCTCCAGTCCTGAATCCCTGAACCATTACACCAACAACCTGAAAACAGTTTCACATACCGCAACTACCTTCCCGACCTGGTACAGAAGCAAATAACCAGAGCCACTTTCTCATCCCCTCAAACCCACAACCTCCCACAGAAGAAACCCAAAAGTGCCCCACTTGTGACAGGATACTTTCCGGGACTGGATAAGACTCTGAATGTGGCTCTCCAGCAGGGATACGACTTCCTCAAATCCTGCCCTGTAATGAGATCCATCCTTCATGAAATCCTCCCCACTCCACCAAGAGTGTCTTTCCGCTGTCCACCTAACCTTCGTAACCTCTTGGTTCATCCCTATGAAATCCCCAAACCACCTTCCCTACCGTCTGGCTCCTACCCTTGTAACTGCCCCCGGTGTAAAACCTGTCCCATGCACCCTTCCACCACCACCTACTCTAGTCCTGTAACCCGGAAGGTGTACACAATCAAAGGCAGAGCCATGTGTGAAGGCACCCATGTGATTTACCAACTGATCTGCCTACACTGTGGGAATGACCAGCAACAAACTGTCCATTCGCATGAATGGACACAGGCAGACAGTGTTTGTTGGTAATGAGGATCACCCTGAGGCTAAACATACCTTGGTGCATGCCCAACCCATCTTGGCACAGTGTTACACTGTCCGGGTTATCTGGATACTTCCCACTGAAACCAACCTACCAGAACTCCGGAGATGGGAACTTGCCCTTCAATATATCCTCTCTTCCCGTTACCCACCAGGCCTCAACCTCCGCTAATTTCAAGTTGCCGCCCCTCGTACATCACTTGTCCCTCAACAACATCTTTGCCTCTTTACTTCCACCTTAACTGACATTTCTGCCCAAACTCTTTGCCTTTACATATGTCTGCCTGTGTCTGTATATGTGCGGATGGATATGTGTGTGTGTGCGCGAGTGTATACCTGTCCCTTTTTCCCCCTAAGGTAAGTCTTTCCGCTCCCAGGATTGGAGTGTCTCCTTACCCTCTCCCGTAAAACCCACATACTTTCGTCTTTCCCTCTCCTTCCCTCTTTCCTGATGAAGCAACCGTGGTTTGCAAAAGCTTGAAATTTGTGTGTGTGTGTTTGTGTTTTTTATTGTGTCTGTCTACCAGCGCTTTCTCATTTGGTAAGTCACAGCATGTTAACAACTTCCGAATAGTATGATTTTAACTTGATGTATGAATATATAAGACAACAATTAAAAAACTCTTTTAAATAACTGGCAAATTTTCTCTATGTAAAGGATATTGCAAGATATGACGTTAACAACTTCCCTATAATAAGATTTTAAACTTGTTATATCTATAAGAGAACAATTCCTTAAAAAAACACCTTTAAGTCACTAGTTTGTACTTAAGCTAAAATAGTTATCTCTCGCCAGTTAAATAACTTAATTTACACCTGTCAGTTGTTACAATATAAATGTGAATAAGCCAGCACACAAACCTTCACATTAAAGGCAGTTCCCAAAAAAAAATTCTTTAGCTCGGTGAGGGAGTGACATGTGTAAAGGGGCCCAAATGACAATAGGCGGAATAGTTATTAGTGGTCTACAGGGCCACAGCAGATCAGCTCCAAAACTTCCATTACAAGCCACCACCTCCTCGAGTTACCCAAAACCAGAAGATGTAGCAAGGGCAGTGCCTGCACAGACTCCAAAGCACTCACCCAATCGATGAGTGAATGAAACGGCCCGACCAAGAAGCAATTACCACATTCCTGCGGACAGCCAAATGAAAACTGTGGTGGGAAGACCCCAACAAAACCGCTGGTGAAGAAAAATATAACTGACTCTGTTACATAAAAACAGTACTCAACTTCTCACACTCCACCACAGTGCTGGAAACGCATTGCACTTCCAAATGCTCGTCAGAGCCAACTGCTGCCAGTGGTTTCAACGGCTGATAAGAAGACATACGGTCCCATGCGCTGATCTCCTGCCCCACGGCTTCTAAGCTTCATAGGCCACATACATGTGGGTAAGGCAGACTTAGCTCCTGACAGCCAAGAGATCAGGCAATGCACGTGGCGAGCAGTTGACGAGCCCCAACAGCCGGGCCTCGCTCGTGCTACCACCTCTCTTGGTCAGTGCCCAGTACGTACTCCTCGATCATCACGCGACCGTACACTTGCTCCACCTCCCGTCAGAGGGCAGTAGCAATCCAAACAGTGTGCCAAACTGAAAGCGTCACTGCAAGCAAAGCAAAAGCACTCCATCTGCCGCGCTGTTCGAAGAGCTGGACACAACTATGGCTCAACCCCCCCCCCCCCCCCCGCCCCACCAGTCCAAAGGTGACCACATGCTGGTAACTGCAACTGAAAGCCAACTTAACCGGACTTAAACTGGCTCAAATGGACTCAGTACTCCCTACCTGACTGATTATGCCTAACCAGCAAGTTAACCAGCCCAGAATCCGAAGGAAGGTACGAGGGCCAAAAAAGTTGGGAGTAAATTTGCTTACTCTGCCTTTGCCCCTCCCCCGGCCAGAGAAATTCCTGATATAAACCTGATCGCCTGGTTTGCCTGGCTGCCCATTGCGATTATATCTCAAAGCTTGTCTACCATGAGCAGCAGCAATATTCCAGCATGTTTGATTCCAATTCTTCTTAATCCGACAAGGGGTTACCCGCTTGGGGAGTAGGTCTTGGATCCGCCAGAAGTTTGACAAGGGGGAATTGACTGGATAGGCCAACAATAAAGAGGCTGGGGTAACTTTCAACGCCTTGTGTACTGCTGTATTAAATGCGAAGTTGATCCACGGTAAGTTGGAATCACACCTACTCGGACTACCCTGATGGTAAATTATAAGGGCTGATTTCAAGTTCCTATTCACGGTCTCTGCAAAAGATCCCTGAGGGTAATATGGGGTAGTGGTTATATGTCTAACACCATTCCCAAAACAAAAGGCCTTAAACTTCGCTGAAACAAAGGTGAGAGCATTATCACTGACCAAACTCTTAGGTGGACCGAAAACAGAGGAGATGTTGGTGAGATGCGAGATAGTGACTTTGATAGTAACGTTCTGGCTAGGAACCAGCCACGTAAACCGAGAGAAAGCATCAATGATGACTAATATATAGGGAAACATTCCACGTAGGAAAAATATATCTAAAAACAAAGATGATGTGACTTACCAAATGAAAGTGCTGGCAGGTCGACAGACACACAAACAAACACAAACATACACACAAAATTCAAGCTTTCGCAACAAACTGTTGCCTCATCAGGAAAGAGGAAAGGAGAGGGAAAGACGAAAGGATGTGGGTTTTAAGGGAGAGGGTAAGGAGTCATTCCAATCCCGGGAGCGCAAAGACCTACCTTAGGGGGAAAAAAGGACGGGTATACACTCGCACACACACACATATCCATCCACACATGTCTGTATATGTGTGGATGGATATGTGTGTGTGTGCGAGTGTATACCCGTCCTTTTTTCCCCCTAAGGTAGGTCTTTGCGCTCCTGGGATTGGAATGACTCCTTACCCTCTCCCTTAAAACCCACATCCTTTCGTCTTTCCCTCTCCTTTCCTCTTTCCTGATGAGGCAACAGTTTGTTGCGAAAGCTTGAATTTTGTGTGTATGTTTGATGTTTGTGTTTGTTTGTGTGTCTGTCGACCTGCCAGCACTTTCATTTGGTAAGTCACATCATCTTTGTGTATGTGTGTGTGTATATATATATATATATATATATATATATATATATATAATGCCTCTCTTGGACCAAGGCAATGGATCCACATAATCAATATATAAATGGTCCATAGGGTTTCTCTCACGCTCGGAGGACAATAGACCCTGCCACATGACATTGTTAGGTTTAGCAGCCCGACATAAATGACACTTAGCTACCAGCTGTTCACCATCCCGTTCGAGGTGAGGCCGCATAACGTACTGTTTAATCCTTTGAATAGTTTTATACGTGCCCACGTGACCCCCCACCAAGGAACAATGATAATACTGAAACAAGGGTTGAATCAACACTTGGGGGAAGCAGATCCTGGGATGATGATCTCGAGCCACTTCTTTACACAAAATTCCTTTCCTAATACTATATCCCCAAACTAACTCACCCGACTTCACCCGTTGCTTAATTGGTGCTATTTGGGAATCCTGATCATGATTCTCAGCAAGATCCCCAAATGGCTGGGGTACCTCGCCCAAGACCATGGCCTGAACTTCTTGTGAATAATCTTGTCCGTCGCCCAAACCCCCATGCTGCTGGTCAAACATTCGACTAAGGGCATCCGCCACCACATTCTCGGTACCCCTAATATGTTTGACCGGGAACTTAAAAGCCGAGATCCTCACAGCTCACCAGGCGATCTGCCCCATCTTGCATGGTCTGGCCAGGACCCAACTTAAAGCCTGATTATCAGTCTCGAACTGGAAAGGCTTATGCTCCAGATAAAACTGAAATTTCTCCAAAGAGAAAAGCTAACGCCTCGCACTCGTACACTGAGTACTTTGACTCAGTGTCATTTAGCCTGCGAGGCGCATAAGCCAAAGGTTGTCTATGGCCCTCCGACTCTTGTAGAAGAGCAGCTGAAACTCCAGCATTTGACGTGTCCGTTTGCACAATAAAGGGTTTGTCAAAGTTGGGAACCCCAAGAACCAGTGGGTTGGCAATAGCCATTTTAATCTGCTCAAAGGCAGCCTGCTGAGTGGGACCCCAAACAAAACGATCACCCTTCTTTTGGAGTTTTCAAGGTTGTGGCTAAGGAGCCAAAATCTGGTATGAAACGCCTAAAATAGTTTACCATACCAATGAACTTTGCCACTCCCCGCTTATCCTTAGGAGGGGGCAAGGCGCGCAAGGCTTTTGTACCATTCTGATCAATCTGGACTGACTGCCCCGAAATGATAAGGCCCAAACAGGAAATATGTGGTTTCACCAGTGTAACCTTAGATGGTTTGACTGTTAGACCGGCTGTCTGGAGCCTAGCCAGCACCTGACGCAAATGAATCAAATGTTCTTCAAATGACCGACTATAAATAACTAGATCATCTAAATAATTGCAGATGCAACGTAACTTTAAATCACCCAACACATTTTCTAATAAATGGGTCAAAACAGCAGCCCCAGTAGCAAGACTGAATGGAACGCGATTGAATTCATACAGATTCCAATCGGTACAGAAAGCAGTAATGTGCTTACAATTTTCAGTCAAAGGAATATGATAATAGGCCTGATTCAAATCAAGTACAGTAAACCAAGTCACACCAGCAAACCAAGTAAAGGAGTTGTGGAGGTCAGGAAGGGGTACTGATTCCAAAATCACTTTCTCATTAACATGCCAGTAGTCTACTACTGCCCTGAAATCACCCCCCCCCCCCCCCCCCTTGATCTTTGGGGACCAGAAATATCAGGGAGGCATACAGAGATGTGGAGGGACGAATAACGCCCGCTCTAACATTTTACATTCCTTCCCTCGTAGTATTTTCATTTTGGGAGGAGACAGCTGGTATGGGGACTGCCTAACAGGAACATCATCGGTCAAACGAATGTCATATTCCAGAATGTTAGTCACCCCCCAGTTTATCTCTCAGTAAATCTGGAAACTCCCCTTAATAACTCACGTACCTGCTGACCTTGCTGTGGTGATAGGTGGCTAATATCCACTTCATCAACAGAAGCTTCTGGAAAGGTAGGGATCACTGATGACAACACCTCCCGACATTCACAGAGACCGAACTTCTCCAGAGGAGCAAACTTAAAGAAGAAAAGCCCACCCAAAATAATCCAACACCAGCGGTGTTTTAGAAATAAAGTCACAGCCAAGTACCAGGTCCACTGGCAAACGCATCATGAGAGCGAAGGTGATTTGACAAGAAAACTGCCCTACCGAAACATTACTCTTAACCCACCCTGCCAGAGGCAACACCTGACCATTAGGGACACAACATCTCCGAAGCGGGATCTTCTCAGGTTTAAGTTTAGTAAGGTGGCCAAACTCCAAAAACCAAGCTTCACTAAGTAAGGAGTACGTACTACCAGAATCCAACTTGGCGCAAATGGGTTCATGGCTAAGTTGAACACAAATATAGGGAAGATGCGATCGGGACTCGGCTATGATGGCGTGCCCACAACAAGCTGTAAATTTACCAAATAAGGCATGCCACTTTCCCTTAAGTCATTTATTACTCCTGCTACAATGGGGAACAAGACAATCCCGAACTAAATGACCACCCTCACCACAACAAAAAAAATCGCCTTGTCTCAACTCCGGTGGTTCTACCCTGACCGCGCTCCTTGGCCACCAAAAGTTCTTTTATGGGCCTAGAAACCCTTGTGCCCCCTGCTTCCTCTCACAGCTTTAATGCAGACACCGTGACTATTCCTCCACGCAAATCCTCCCATGTAACTGGAGGGAATTTGAAAATAAAATGCAATTTATCTGCAGCAGCCATCCCTTCCAAAATCACAGCACCAACTGGTCCTCAGACATATTGACCAAGAGTGCTTGTGAGGCAACTTTCACCCTCTCCACATACTTCTGTAGGCTCTCGCACTCTCCCTATACCCTCCAAATGTTGTGACACTCTAAATACTTCCTAAAGCCTGCAGTAAGTCTCTCACTAATAATCTTCTGTCTAAGCTGTAGCAAGGACATCTGTTCGGCGAGAGCTTGGGAGACAAGGTCTCTAAGTCCCCCTTTGGCTAAAGGGTAGAGTAAAGCTAAAATGGTGGAGTGTGCTACCCCAAAGGAGTGGGCGTGCTGTTCAAAGTGAACCAGCAACCAAAGTACCTCCTTGATCTTACTCAAAGAATCAACAGTTAACTCCCCTATATCCTTCAACAGAAGTCCAATCGGGTTAGGTAATTTAGCAAAAGGTTCCATCTTCTGGTTCTGGACACTCAGCAAGATCCCCACCTGTGCCCAGTCTGGCTTGACCTGCCCACTGAATTCCTCAGAACCAAACTGTAAACAAGCTAAGCTTAGCTGCAAAACAACCACCTTCTTCTGCAACTCTGAAACGATCTTACGATCAGCGTCACTCAAAACTATTTGCTCTAAGTCAGAAACCCAGTGAGAAATATGTACCAAATGTGCACGTAATCTAGTAAGTTGTTTCCGGTTAGGCTGATCTACTGAAAACCAACTAAGAGACTTTTCAGACTCACCCACCACCTCAACGGCCGCTGCTACACCGGCCGGCAGACCACCAATGACTTCCTTAGTAACAACAACAGGCCGCTGCAAGGAATCTTGTAAACATGCGGCCAGCTCTGGAACCATGCCCTCCTTTTCAATCCCATGAATCTTAATTTTGTACAAAAGCTGCTCGCACTGGAGCAATCCTAAGCCTGGGCACTCCCTCACCGCCATCACGCCCTTAAATATACACTCTAAAAGTAAATGTGAAAAAACAAACAAAATAAAAAATTATTAATAATTACTAAATAAAATTCCACCAGCATCTCAAGGGGATCAGGTAGCAAATGTACAACCATGCTCTGCTACCAGTAATGAACCATCAATTAGGGCGGTTCACAAACAACTCAAGTACACATGTTATCCCAAAAATGTTATTGTGCTGGTGAAATAACACACACTGCTAAGGTTATCTTTTTATTTTAAAAGGCTTTCTAAATAATAAATTTTAATGTCTGGCATTAAAAAAAAAAATCGAACAGCTGACTAAAAAAAAAAAACTCTTTTAAATAGCAGGCAAATTTTCTCTATGTAAAGGATATTGCAAGATATGACGTTAACAACTTCCCTATAATAAGATTTTAAACTTGTTATATCTATAAGAGAACAATTCCTTAAAAAAACACCTTTAAGTCACTAGTTTGTACTTAAGCTAAAATAGTTATCTCTCGCCAGTTAAATAACTTAATTTACACCTGTCAGTTGTTACAATATAAATGTGAATAAGCCAGAACACAAACCTTCACATTAAAGGCAGTTCCCAAAAAAAAATTCTTTAGCTCGGTGAGGGAGTGACATGTGTAAAGGGGCCCAAATGACAATAGGCGGAATAGTTATTAGTGGTCTACAGGGCCACAGCAGATCAGCCCCAAAACTTCCATTACAAGCCACCACCTCCTCGAGTTACCCAAAACCAGAAGATGTAGCAAGGGCAGTGCCTGCACAGACTCCAAAGCACAGAGACATGTGACACTGACCCTAAATCACCCAATCGATGAGTGAATGAAACGGCCCGACCAAGAAGCAATTACCACATACCCGCAGACAGCCAAATGAAAACTGTGGTGGGAAGACCCCAACAAAACCACTGGTGAAGAAATATATAATTATATCACACTCCACCACAGTGCCGGGAATGCGTTGCACTTCCAAATGCTTGTCAGAGCCAACCGCTGCCAGTTGTTTCAACGGCTGATAAGAAGACATACGGTCCCATGCGCTGATCTCCTGCCCCACGGCTTCTAAGCTTCATAGGCCACATACATGTGGGTAAGGCAGACTTAGCTCCTGACAGCCAAGAGGTCGGGCAATGCACGTGGTGAGCAGCTGACAACCCCCAACAGCCGGGCCCCGCTCGCGCCACCACATCTCCCGGTCACCGCCCAGTACGTACTCCTCGATCGTCACATGACCGCACACTTGCTCCACCTCCCATCAGAGGGCAGTGGTGATCCAAACAGTGCGCCAAACTGAAAGCGCCACTGCAAAAACTAGACGTGAAGCGAAAGCTCTCTGCCTGGCGTCCTTTTCAAAGAGCTGGACACAACTACAGCACAGTGGGGAAGCCACATCAATTGGGAATCAAAGACTAGTCCCAGAAAGTGGTGCATCTCAACTACAAGAAGTAATTGATTGTCTAGGTAAAGCTGTGGGTGTTGCTGGACAGTATGACGGTGACAAAAATGTGAGATACAAACCTTGGTGGCTGAAAACTGAAAGCCATGTGTGAGAGCTCATGAATGTGCTTTTCCCATGGAGCCTGTAGGCAGCACTCAGCAACAACCATACTAGAGGAGCAATAATAAAAACAAAAATTGTTGGCATATAAGGATAGTGATACTGCTAGGCCACTGATGGGCACCAGAAAGTGGGGAACACTCAGTACAGAGCCATGCACAACCCCATTCTCTTGGATATTGGTGGTACTGAGTGAAGTGCTCACTTGAACCCAGAACATATGGTGCAACAGAAAGTCCTTGCCAAAAATTGAGAGTGGACCCCAGAGACCCAATTCGTGTAATGAGTAAGGATGTGTTGATGGCATGTCATGTCGTAAGCCTTCTTTAGGTCAGAAAAGACATCAATACCATTCAGATGGTGGACTCCAGGTGAACCAAATTATCGGCAGTGGAATGACCTTTGTGCAAACTGCCCTGAGATGCAGCCAAATTGCCCCAGGACTCAAGATCCCAACACAGAAACTTTCTCACCATGAATTTGAGCAACTTACAGAGAATGTCAGTAAGGCTGATTGGGCAACAACTGTCCTTTTTGAGTGAGCACTTACCCAGTTTCTCGCCACTGATACAGGAACTCAGCCTTATTCCATATCCGACTAAAGAGGGCAAAGATGTGGCACTGACAATCCACTGAAAGAAGTTTCATGACTTGGTTGTGGATGTGATCTTGCACTAGGGCCATATCCGGGCAATGGTGAGTAGCAGAAGATAAGCACATTCACTCCTCCTGCTGTTCTGCTGTTTTAGTAGCCGAAAGGTGCGGTAGTGGTTTTGAGATGCAGATGCATGAGCCTAATTCTCAGGGAAATGCTCAGTGACAACTTCCGGATCAGTATAAATGGCACCATCGAAGGAAGTACTTGGTACACCTGTAGAGGTGTAGAGCCTGTAAGGTGTAGAGCCATCTGATCTTTGCCCATACCTGTGATGGAGAGGTACGTGATCCAAAGATACTGTTCCCAGTATTCTTGCTTTCATTGTCTTATGAACTAGCGAACACTGGCACAGAACCATTTTAAGTCATGGGGTGCTCCACTGAAGGGTGCTGCTTTTGGTATTTGAGAGTCTGCCTATGATCTCTAATGGCTACAGTGATCTCTGGGGTCCACCAGGGTACCACCTTCCGACGAAGAAGACAAAATGGCTTGGTCAACTGCCAGAAGAATAGCTGCCATTGTATGCTGAACAGCCACATCAATACAGCCTTGTCCTAAGGATGACAGCAGAGGTTAACCCATACCAGTCACTATTATGGAGAAGCCATCCGGGTGGGTGTCCAGGGGAGCAATGTTGAGGGAGGACAGGAAGATAGGGAAGTGGTCACTACAACACAGGTCATTGTGAATCCTCCAGTGGATAGATGGTAGAAGATCAACACTGCAAAAGGAGAGATCAATGGCTGAATAAATCCTGTGTGCTACACTGAAGTGCATGGGGGTACCAGAGATCAAGAGGCAAAGATCAAGTTGTGCTAGTAAAGTTTCAATGTCTTTACCATGGCCAGTGATCATTGCTCCACCCCTCAAAGGGCTAGGGGCATAGAAGACACCCAAGACTAGCAATGGTGGAGAAGCTGAGAGAGTAATGCAGACAGTACATCCTCGGGCACGACATCATCAGGAGGGAGATAAGTATTACAGATACCTGTACCCAAAAAGCCACAACTCCAATGGAGTACAAGGTCATTGTATATAGAGTCCAGGATATATGTACAAACTCCACCTGCTACCCTCTCATAGTCAGTATGATTCTTAAAATGACCTCGGTGGCCATGAAGGACAGTGGTCAGAGTTGATGGAAACCATGTTTCTTGTGTGGCAATACAGGATGCAGGGTATGTGCTTAAAAGCTGTTTTAGCTCAGCCAGGTTGTGGAAAAATCCACTACAATTCCACTGGAGGATAAAACTGTATGAATTCTGCAGGGGCGTGAAGTGACCAGGAGGGTGAGTGGGGTGGAGGGGGGGGGGGGGGGAGGGAAGGGGCAGGTTATGACTGAAGGTCAGGTACTGCCACCAACTGAGACATTAGGGGATTGACTGACATAGGTTCTGTGGCACATTGTCTGGTGAGATCTGGTGCCTCGGGGGCCACTGGGATATCCACCTTGAGCACAGGTGTACATGCAGAGTCCAGTGTATGGTAGCCACCAGAGTTTCTGCTGTCTTCAAGGACTTTGTTTTGTCCTTCTTCTCCCCAGAAGATGAGGATTTCCCTGAATTGGGTGCAGAGGAGGAATGAGAAGACTGACAGCCAGCAACCCAGAGTTCCTTCAGTCACAGGCTGGTATCTGGCTGTGGACCAGCAGGAACCATGGATGGAAGAGCCCCAGGAAGAAGCTAGAGAAGCCGGGGGAGAATGCTCATAAAGTGGATGTGGTGCAAGCACCATAAGGGCCCCCAACTGCCTGGTGGGCAGGTATCGAGCAGGCTGCTCTGAGCACCCACTGGAAGAGATGCAACAGAGGAAGGCACTGTCAACAGAGAAGGTGAAGTTGTTGCAGCTGTAGCATAAGATCACATCATTTGTCTGGGAATTAAATGCACATACTTTTTTTCTGGCCTCTTGATATGTGAGCATGTCCAAGGTCTTACAAGCTTGGATTTTCTTGTATGCTTAAATACTGAGCAATATGATGAGCAGGGAGAGTGGAGCTCACCACATTTTACACAGATGGGGGGTGGGGCACAAGGAATGTTCACGTGCGGCAGATGTCCACAATCCCTGCAGATAGTGGTAGCAGTGCAATGGGAAGACATATGTCCAAACATTATACACCTGAAGCATCTCACAGTAGGTGGAACATTGGATTTCACATCACACTGGTAGACCATCACCTAGATCTTTACAGGCACTATATCCTGACGTGAGTGGTGGGGGTGTTAAGGGATCTGTATGGGAAAAAGAAAATCCTATTCCAAAAGATAGTGCAAAAAGATAAAATGTTTTATCCTTGCAAGGATTTGATAAGACTTATCAGTCCAACATGACTAACAAAATTTGGTTATTTTCGAGTGCCAGAGCTTCAGTAATTTTTGTAACAAGGCTCATTCTCACACTGTACTGTATCCTTAACATGATATATTTCCTTTGAAAATTGTTACCATAGTACAACATGTAATTACTCAGCTGGAGAAATATACCACAGTTGTACATCTACGCATCACTTTCTAAAGTTCAATATTCCCTGTTGTTGCTTTCAAAATTTAGTGTTCTGTTTGTTCCTCGTGGTCTTGAATGTCTACTCTAGAGTTATTCATTGAGTGCACTTTGTACCAACATTAAATTACCAATTTTTCATGAAGAAATGACTGACAAGGGGAGGCCACGATGTTGGGATCACGGATTTACTTCAAACTTTGTACACCTTTAGTAGACTATTAAAAAACTGATGTGTCTGTGCATAGGAGACACACATTAGAGGTCATGGTGTTCAAATGGTTAGTGTTTGAGCTTTGTAAGACAAATGTGTAAGAGGCGACAGTTCAAACCCCGCTCAAACCTTAATTTTTATAGTACAAATGTAAATTCACGCTACATTAGCAACATTTGACCACTACACAGGTTAAATGTTAAATGGGGCCTGCCTATGTGTCTGCAGCTCAAAGCATGAAGGTGCAATGTAGTTCTGGAGACCTTATCAGATTGCACCTATGAGGAATTTCGCAGATCACAGTAGGCATACAATTTCAGGAAAATCCTACACATTTCTTCATTTAATTTTTGGTAGTTATAAATATGTTCGTTCTAATAATTAAATTTAATTTATAATAGTAAGTAGTCAAATAACATGAAATTCACTAAAACTTCATGCAAATACAAGTGGTTTCCTTTAATTATATTACCTACCAAATTGTCGTATAAACTGAATAATATGACCAGTGATAAAAAAGAAAAAGAAAGATTAAAAATCAAGTTTGAGCAGGAGTCAAACTGTTGCCTCATACACATTTGCATTACAAAGCATGAACGCTAACCACTTTACCATCATGAACTCTATCGTCCAGTAGCTACACACAGATACATCCACTACATAATAGATGTGTAGAACTTCTTTTGCGATTTTCTCAGAATTGCCAGAGAAGTGCACCTTACTGCTTGGAGCTTAAGCTGTTTTAATGGTCTACTAAAGGTGTGCAAAGTCTGAAGTAAATCCATGATCCCAACATTGTGCGCTCCGCTTGTGAATTGGTCAAATTACCCCAAGTGTGGTTAACATTGAACCACTTTTTTTTTATATAGAACCACAGGAAAAATATAATTTATTTTAATACACCTTTTTAATTGACAGTAGAAGTCTTTGACAACAGTAGAAAATGTATTTGAATTTTCCTCTCTGCTACTATCCATTGTTTTCTTGTCACTTATTTATTTTATTGTACACCACTTTAATTTGCACACTGTAAATTATGCTGATGACATAGTTTTTTGTATGGCAAAGACTGTGAGGAACTGGAATTTTCAGCAACTAATGGTGTATTAGAATTAAGAACGTATTTCCATGCAAAAGGAAGGAAGGAAGATCAGTGTATAATATCCTATTGACATCAAGGTCACTGGAGAAGGAGCACGAGCTTGGAATGTATCCAGGATGGGGAAGAAAATCAGTTGTGCTCTTTGAAAGGAACCAGCTTTGCATTTGCCTGGAACGATTTAGGGAAATCATGGAAAACCTAAGTCCAGATGACCGGACATGGAATTGAATCACCATCATTCCAAATGCAAGTCCAATGCACTAAACAATGCACTACCTCACTCTGTGCCCGCACAAGGACTAAAGGTCAATGTAAGCAAATCATGTATAGTAATATTTGCAACTGGTAGCTCATCCACTCTTGCACAAATGAGGTAAGTGGAATAATGGAAGAGGAAGCAAACAGTTGTAAATTTCTAGATTAACCACTTTAATGCTGTGTGTAACAAAATTGGCAATGGCCTGTGTCTTTTTAGCCAGTTGTCCAAATTGGTGTTCGGTCTCACCCTGAAATGGGACAATCTATCCTTAACTTAGGCATTGCATAGAAATATGGGGTTGTTCTGTAGATATACACTCTAACATAGTACTGTTCATACAAAAAAGGGGGTTAGGAGTATGTATGGACTGGGATGTAAACATCCTTGCTGTCAACTTTTCCTACAACACAAATACTTTACCATCTATTCTTTATATGTCTATGACTTAACCTACTTCTTTCATCTCCCAGAAAGCTGAAGTAACTAAATGTAATGATATACATGACCACAACACTAGATCAAAATGTGACTACTTCAGAGAAAAAACTAAATTAAAAAGGACAGACCAGACCCCATGCATTAATGGGCCGATGTGGTGTCCCTGAAAAATAGTAATAAAAAACAATTCAAATCAAAACTAAAAAAAAAAAACATTCTTAACTGAAAGGTGCCTCAATTCACTTACTGATTTTAGAAGCAGCAAAGATTAAGAGTCCATTGTTGTATTGTAAAAAAAATATATGCAAGCTAGACATATGATATTTCAAGTGTTTTCAGAAATCAACAAGATGATTTTTATCAAATATAGATTTCATAGTTTGTGGTAAATTCAGGATTTCTGTTGTACTAACATGTGTAAAGATTGTAATGTATTTTGACAAACATTTTTGATTGTGTTTTGTTACTATCTGTAATACTAAGAGATAAATGTAATAGACATCTGCATAACCCATAATATTGGTGACTCCACACAAAAATGTAAATAAATTACATGATCAATCTGAAACCTTCCAGTCTCTTTTCCATGAACACAGCTTTTTACATGATTCTTAAACCAAGTGCCAGTGATGATTAAATTAAGCTGTGTTTTAAATTCAACCACGTGACTGTGTCTTTCATTCCTTTTTCCCAATCTGCATCCTCTCACTGTTTTTCCTTCTCTTTCTTTCCTTATCTTCCAACTGCCCTCCACAATTAAATTTTCATTTCCTTAACTATGTGAATGATTCCCTTTATCTCACCACATATTCTTTCAATCCCTTCATCATCCACAGAACTGGTTGGTGTATTAACTTTTGTACTGGTTTGGGTATTGGCTTTGTGTCTATCTTGGCTACAATAATGCATTCACTATGTAGCCCATAGTAACATACCCACACTCATTATTTGGTCTGGTACCTTCATTACCTCTATTTGACTTTTTGTTGAAAACACCCTACTGACTTGAGTAGAAGTCCTGCCCTTCCTGCCACTGCAGTTGAGTAATTACCGCTATATCTAACTTCAACCCATACATTTCCCTATCTAAATTCTCTCACTTATTTGCCCCATTGATAGATCTAACATTCCATTCTCTGACCTGTAGAATACCTGGTTTTGTTTTTCTTTTTTTTCTTTTTTTACTGATGATGGCATCATCCTGACTGGTTCCCAGCTGGAAGACTATTTTATCAACATTATTATGTTGCATATCAAATCAAAGCTAAAACCAAGACCTTTCCAACAAACTCAGTTTCAGTTTGCTATCATGAATAGTTTTGACATTATGGACAAATATGTTGCATGGAACTCTCAGCAAAGTGAACAATTTTCCTTTCATGAAATTTGAAAAACAAGTTATCTATGCAAGGATTGTTCTTGGGATATGATGCTTAAACATAAATTTATTTTTCCAAAATATCATTACATAGGTATTACAAAGATATAACTACAGTAAAACCACACAAAATGTGTGACCTTTAGGGAAAAACAACCAATTTCAATCATAAATGTCTTGCATATATTTTAAGTGCCCCAGGTGTCAGGAAGAGATTTAGTCCAGCTCTCTAGCCTAAATCAGGCTATCATATTCTCAAAAATACCATGGATAACACACATACTCCACATACTCACTAGCACGTGTGAACTGAGCACTGAAAGTTCACTCTCATGAAATCTAAATTGTTGCAGGTCCCTTGCTGAGGATGGTGACAGGTCCCATGCCATTCGGAGGTGCCCGTTGATGACGTGACCTCATCAACGTCACGTCAAAAGTCCGGACAGCATGATGGATGTCAGGTTACTGATGCTTTGCTGCCTTGTCAGTGTGGCACCAGCAGAGCCAGAGACAGTTAATGACAATCTCGACGTTGATATTCTGCGGCTTCTATCCTCATCTTCTAGAATGTTCATCTTCTGGACTACTCCTGAAGTTGGAGAAAAGGGCTCCACAGTGACAAAGAAGCCCCACAGAGCCAGTCAGAAATACTCGATGGAAGCGTTGTGAGGCTTCATGTGGTTCCTATGAGTCTGGATGCATGACTGAATGATGTGCCCTACAGTCTCAGTGTCACTGCACCCTGCACTGAATCTAGTGTCCACCTCCCGCCCACAACTTCTCCTTGCCTTTGTGTGGAAGATGTCCGTGTGTGTTCAGATGCTCAATACACAGTCACACCCAGACAGAAAATGAGTGGAGTACAGGACCCAATGGTGCAGCTCTGGTGTCGTGACAGATGTTGATCGGGCTACTCTGTCAAAGGCAACATGCAGACTAGCTCCCCACATCTTGTTGACCAGCACTGACAATTTCCATGAATGACCAACCCTCCTCATGTGGCACTTGAGTCCACCATCTCCATCCCTCCATATCTCTTTCAGGACCATGCTGTTAATGGCTGACCTGAGTTTCTGCAATGTCGAAAGACTGTCGTGCCAGAGGGTTGGTTGCACCCATTGTGTCAAAGGAATACCAAGGCCTCCTCTCAGTGGTAAGAGCACGGAAGTGGTATGGGGGTGTGTCTGCTGGCAGACGTAAGTGTCTTCTGATGGCAGATCTGATGCAGATGTCTTGTGCCTCGAGTGCACTGATCAGAGAGAAGAGGGGGGGGGGGGGGGGGGGGAGAGAGAGAGAGAGAGAGAGAGAGAGAGAGAGAGAGAGAGAAATGCTGTTAGTGGCCTTGTGCTGTGGAGCCTACTCGAGAACCCAGCTAATGATGGTCAGCTACTCCTCCAAGTGACCCCTTCGATGGAATAGTCACCGTTGAGCAGAAGAGAACTGCAGCCCTATATACCAGAAGAACTTGCTCACACACAGACGCTGGCAGTGTAGCCAGCAATTCAAGATAATGGCAGCATCCACCTTCTCCTTCTTTCCACAGAACAAGGCCACTAATAGCGTCTCTCTCTCTCTCTCTCTCTCTCTCTCTCTCTCTCTCTCTCTCTCTGAGTGTTGAATGCTGTCCAAGGTGGCCAAGGTTGTGACAGGGACATTGACCATCCATGAAGCAAAGAAAAGTACATTGTCAACAAAGGCTGCAGCATTGACAGCAGAGATTCCACACTCTGATGTGAGATGGCAAGCTTCTTAACGCAGTATCTATGGTCAGGTCAATGAGGATAAGGACAGGGCAGGGGTATCACCCTGATGAAGCCCTCTACATGACTGTATAGCCATGGACTCACCAGTTCCATCTGCTATTGCTGTCATACTGCCCTCATAACACTGCTTGATGTAATCCACAAATCCTCAGGTAGGCCACACACCCTCAGTAGTGGGTGGAAGGCAGCAAGGTTTAACAAGTCAAACACCTTGGAAAAGTCCTGTGATGTCATGAAGACAGAGTGGCATAGTGAACTGTGTTGGTGTGAGCTCAGTTAGAGACAAATGTATTTTCCAGCATCTTGTACTAAACGATGAATGCCTACTGACACTCATCCACAACAATCACATTAACTGTGCTGCCGGTACCTTGTGCAAAACTGTGGCGAGCCTGGTGGAAGCAATGATGAGCCAAAAGTCAGCGGGGAATGCTGGTGAAGCCATCGTGGGCAGCAAGGTTGTTCATGCATGCTGGACAGAATTAGGTAACTTTCTCGTATGGAGGAAGACATTTAGTAGTTTCTTGATGACCTCATGTGACAGGCAGCACGCAGTTGCTCTGAGGTTCTAACAGCCCTATTCTCTCTTCCCCTCCTCCCCCCTTTAAGAAACCTTTAAGTTATCAAAATTCAAAGTAGCATCAACTAGTGTTGCACTTCTATGTTATATCCTTAACTATTTTCACTTTTAATGACAATATCTTTTCAAGACTACCCAAGAAGTTCGTACTGTGCACTTCATTGGACTGATTAATTACATTAATTTAATTAGATAAATCATAATCTTTATAGTGAAATCACTTCACTTAAGAAGGAATGCTAATAATAATGTCAAATTTATCACAATAACTATCCCACTATTTGCTGAAAGAGTTCCAGTGTGCTTAAACCATGACCTACATTATCACAAAAGGCATCTGTATCTGAAGACACAATGATACATTGAACCATGGCCACTGCTAAATAACATCACATCCGTCCTCATTATTCTTGTTCCATAGCAGCAGCACAGAACACACAGCCACAACAGATGCTTGTAATTGCCATTAGATAATTTGTCTCAAAGTTCATACTTTTTAAAATACTGTGAGAGCTATAGACTGAAAACTTAGCAGAGATGCTGAGTCACGATAGGCACAATAAAAAAATTCACACAATCATAGCTTTCAGCCATTAAGGCCTTTGTCAGCAGTAGACACACATACACACATGCACACACACACTCATGCAAGCACAACTTGCACACACATCTGCAGTCTCAGAGAGCTGAAACTACACTGCGAGCAGCAGCACCAGTGCATGAGAGGAGTGTTAGTCATTGTCCTCATCCATCCAGCCCCCTCCCTATTCCCATTCCAGCACTACACAGCCATCATTTCACCACCACACCCAGTCTTTTAATTTATTTTTATTTTTATTTCTCTCCTTTCCGCTGCTTACCCCCTCCCGCCTCCGCACTTTCTCGCCTGCCCTCTGTCTAAACTGCAACACTTCACTGTCCGCCACTCCCACCGTATTATCCCTCCCCCTCCCTGCCCCAGCCTCCTCCTTGCCCCCCACCCAGTCACCACTCCCATCATGCACTGGTGCTGCTGCTCGCAGTGTAGTTTCAGCTTTCTGGGACTGCAGACGTGTGTGCAAGTTACGCTTGTGTGTGTGTGTGTGTGTGTGTGTAAGTCTACTCTGCTGACAAAGGCCTTAATGACCGAAAGCTATGATTGTGTGAATCTTTTTATTGTGCCTATCACGACTCAGCATCTCCGCTATATGGTGAGTAGCAACTTTCCTTCTCTCGTATTGTTACATTCCATCTTGGATTTTCCACTGTTTGATTATAGACTGAAAACTTAGCTTTATTATAGACTGAAAACTTAGCTTTACCAGAATCTCATTACTGCTTGTAAACTTCAGCTTTGAAAAATTGTAAAAGCTTTTTATTAAATATGTTAACCCTGACAGTAGTTGTGAATTGTCTTCATGCATTAAGTTTTACAAAATGAAATCACAATTTTGTATGGCAAATCTAATAATGCATATGTTTTAAAATTACCTTCCTGCATGAACATGGTGAAATGATAGTTCACTACATTCACTTGTGAAGCTGTGACTACAAAAATAGTTAATGTACCTAAACTTAGTAAGAAAAGTTAAAACCTTTGTGTTTTTGGCAATTACAATCGTTCTGCAAAACTCTAGATGCACAGTTTCACTATCTGATCATTAAATCCAAATAATATTTCATCTATTTCCAACTGCAAAACTATGTGCACTGTAGCATTGTTATATAGACTTTCACGCAGTACACCACATTTCCAGTAATAGCAAGGTTAAGAATGTATGCAGGCTTTAATTATCTTATTACATTACTTTAAGTAAAAGCAAACTACTCAATTTATGTCAGCTTTAAAGACATGTGTACTTTTAAATCTGCATGAATTTTGAAAGAAAATGAAACTAGAACATATACCATACCAGCAAGGCTGAAGATATGTGCAATTATAAACTGCCTTTCTTTTAACTAGATCATAACAAACTGTAAGTTACTGTTCCTGCTATTGGAAAATATAATAAATGCACTGAAACACGCTTCCTACTTCAGTGATTTTAAGCGAAAATATTATCATACTGCATGACTGAAGGCCTTCTGTCTCGTGGGCCCCTACCACCACGGCACAGCGCGTCCCCAGGTTGCGGATAGGGGATACGGCCTTCAGATATGAGGGGTAGCTGCGAATACAAGAAATAAGCAGTCGCGGACAGCCGGTGGGGAGCAGGCGATGGCGTGATGAACCATCCCTGTTTCTTCTTCTCTTAATCCGAACTGAAGAAGAGATTATGGGCGGGAAATGCGTGCTACTTCTCAATGAATAGATTACTTTCATCACGGATATTGTCTAGGAATTTAAAGATTAGAATATACAAAACTATTATTCTACCAGTTAAGCTGTATGGGTGTGAGACCTGGTCTCTCACTGTGCAAAATGAAAAGCCATTTCGAGTATTTGAAAACAAAATTTTGAGGAAAATTTTCGGAGCAAAAAGGGATGACATTAGTGGAGAGTGGTAAAAACTGCATAACGAAGAGGTTCACAAACTCTATTCAAGCCCTGACATAATCAGTATTATTAAATCGTGTAGGCTACGATGGGCAGGTCACGTAGCTCAAATGGATGAGTACAGGGCAGCGCGCAGAGTACTGGTAGCACACCTAACAGGAAAACGTCCTGTGGGGAGACTGAGATGAAGATGGGAGGACAATATGAAGGCTGATTTGAGCAGCCTAGGTATTGAAGGTGTATGGAAGGAAATAGCCCAAGACAGGGACAGATGGTGAAAATATGTTGCTGCGGAATGGACTCTCCAGTCCGGTATGACCAGTGAGTAAGTAAGTATGACTGAAGGCCTTTAAAATTTATACTTGTCTATGTAGAACATTTGAAACTAACTCCTGTAAAGATGCACACTGACATATGCACCATAAAGCAGTACCTCACATCGTCAATAAAGGAAATATGTAGATTATGTTGTATGCATACACAAATTTAGACTCCATAAGCTGTTTAACAGAGAGGTTTGTAATTGAAGACTTAAATGGAATTAAGATTCTCTGTTGGATGCATACGATGAATTTTTTGCTCATTTTCAAAGGTGCTCATAGATAATGATTCTTTGTAGTACGAATCCCAAATGGACTCAAAGTTCCGCTTCTCTGCTAGTACTATTATGTGCAATTATTAATCCACAATTCTTCTTAGGCTGGATTTTATAAATCAGAACAGAAGACATCCAACTTTCATATGCCATACCATTTTTCTCATCTCACAGTGCCAAATAACCACTGTATTATATATCATTTTTATGAAAAGGATAGATTTCCACTCAGCATATAGAGAAGGAGGTGAGTTGTAGACAGGCACAATGAGAAAACTACTAAATGTTTAAGCATTCAGACAAAAAAGTCATTCTTTGGAAATATAAATTACAAGCAAGTACACAAGCACAACTCATACGCACATGGCTCTGTCTCTGGCCACTGCGACTGCGTACTGTGATTATGTCTGATGTAAGCAGCAACCTGTGGTGGATCGTGAGGGTAAGGAGGTGGTATGGGTTGTGAAGAGGGAGGAATTGCAGTATAGGGATGGACGGGGGAGTGGAAAAGGAAGAGGGTGAAAGAGAGGTATAAAGAAGGGGAAAAGATGAGGCCAGGTGGGTTGTGGGAACACAAGATACGTTGTAGGGAGAGTTCCCACTAGCGGAATTCAAAAAAGCTGATGTTGGTAGGAAGGATCCAGATGGTGCAGACTGTGAAATAGTTATTGAAGTGAAGCACAGAATGCTGGGCAACATGTTCAGCAACCAGTTGTCCCAGCGTGTTTTGGTCACAGTTTGGTGGTGGCCATTCATGAGGACAGTGAGCTTGTTAGTTGTCAAGCCCTCATAAAAACCAGCACAGTGGTTGCAAATTTGTTTGTGGCTGCTTTTACTGGTAGCTTTGCCTTTGATAGGATAGCAGATGCCTGTGACCAGACTGTAACAGGTGGTAGTGGGAGGATGTATGGGACAGGTCTTGTGTGTAGATCTATCCCAGGGATATGAGCCACCAGAAAAAGGTGTAGGAGCACAGGTGGAGTAGAGCTGAACAAGAATTCTGTGTAGATTTGACACATGACAGAACACCACTGTGGAAGCAGTGGGAAAGATAATGGGTTTGGTATTCCTTATTTCATGGCATGATGAGAGGTAGTCAAAAGCCTGGCTGAGAATGTAATTCAGCTGCTCCAGTCCTGGATGATACTGACTTATGAGAGGAGTGTTCTTTTGATGCTGGATAGTGGATGTATGGGAGGTGGTGACTGGAGAGACAGAGCATGGGGTATTGATTTCTGAACAAAGCTGGAAGGATAATTTGAGTCTATGAAGACCAGTGAAACCCGTATCATATTTGGAGAGGGACAGCTCATCACTCCAGATGTTACAACCATTGGTGGCTAGGCTGTATGGTGGGGATTTTCTGGTATGGAATGGGGGGCAACTGTTGAAGTGGTGGTATTGCTTTTGGTTCATAGGCAGAAGTACTAATATAGCAATCCTTGAGAGGGAAGTCAACATTGAGAAAGATGGCTCGTTGGGTTGAGGAACACCAGGTGAAGTGAATGGAGGCGATGTTAATGTTCTGGAGAAATGTAGACAGGGTGTCTTCACAAGGATTTCTGTAGATGGCCTATGAATAAGGTGGCATAAGATGATGTCATGTGAGTGCTTATTACTCTACCAGAAATTTATTTGTAAGAGGAAGAGAAGTAATTCTGGGTGAGTATATAGTTAGTCGGGTGCTCAGAAAAGATGTTGTAGGTACGGAGTCAGGTTCATGATTGAGTTGTGCGGCAGTTTTCAGCTCTGGGTTCCATAAAGGGGGGTGGGGGGATGCGGATATTGTGAGGAAGGTAGGCCCCACCCCAGTCAAACCCCAGGCCCCTTGGTGGAACCTTCCTTAAAACTTACTGGCACTGCAGTAACATTTCTCTTTCCTTCTGCACTATATGCTGATGGCATTGTAGTGGCACGAAACTCAGCCCTGTCCAGAGAGATAACCAGGCTACTATCTCCACCAGCAGTCATGGATAGAGACCTGTTGATGCAGCAACCATTCATTGGTGGGCTACTTATGTGTTGACCTCCTCCTGAGTGACGGTACCCACATCTAAAACACCGATCGTGTTTGAGACATTTCAACGCACCCAGTATCATGACTCCTTCCACAATGATCAGCCTTAGATAGTGATATTTAAATCCCCTTGATTCAGCCCATCTTCACTGAACAGTAGTATGATGTCCAGTCTGTAATGGCCAACACCAAGCTTATGGTGGTGCTGCTATCTCCAGGACATGAACTGCTGATCCCTGACTGATTGCCTGGGCTCCTGGCAACCAGCTGACATCACTAGCGATAATGCTACATTTATTATGCTTCTCAGTCACTTAGGAGAGCATGCTGATCTGGTAAGTGACATTAACTTTACGCTCCTCATAAATAACCTGTAAATAGCAGCAAAATCAGCTGTTCTGCAATGTCTCTCATAGATACTGGAAGAACAACTACAGCAAGTGATTTACAGTAAACAACTGGGTAACTGGCCTCCATCACAGCTCTGGCACATGTTGCACACATTAGTTGATTATCAACTGATTCCGAACCACACATTTTAAAGCTTATGGGAGGTCAAACTTCTGCAACAAGTGCAATTTGCCGTGATCACCCGTGAATGTGAATCATTGGATAGAGAGCTCAAATTAGCCGGCTGGATCTTCACTGTACTCCTACATGAACAATGCATCAATACATCACCAGCAATAAACAAACTAATATCTGTTTTTTTGTCTGTGATTTACTCCAGAAGCAACTCAGATTGTTAATGGGTGTATAGTCATGTTACATATGTTGATGTGGATACTGGTTCAATTTTGAATGATATTTTATCTGGCACTATGAGCTCAGCCAATATGTTATCATGTTGTTGTTGTTGTGGTCTTCTGTCCTGAGACTGGTTCGATGCAGCTCTCCGTGCTACTCTATGTTATCATTTTACTCATGTTATCATATAGGGCCTTATTATGGCATAACAGAATGCTAGATAGAAATATATATGCTCCCATCATTTCATCGCTGCTAGCAAGTATGTATGAAATGAAATGAAATGCATTAACAGTACCATTGCATATGGACCACAGCATCTGCATGCCTACCTCCATGCTGCAGCTGAGCCCAGCCAACCCTGACCAATCTCCACCAACTTTGACATCTCAGCCCCAGCCTGGGACAGTGACTTCACTCACTTGATCTGGATCTGAAAGATGTGATCACATAGAACTTTCTTATCATGGACATCAGTGAAGTTGTTCTCAGCAATGACTTTCTTTGCCATTTCCAAATTGTACTGGATTTGACTGGTAGTACACATTGGCCATTCCGTTGCTGGAATCATTGGTCATGCCCTTCCAGCAACACAGCATATCCTTGCTGCCTCTCCTTCAGACAACACACAGTGTTGCACTTCAAAAAATGATTATCTTCATTATCTACAAGGCTGCATAACACTGCTCATCAAAATTGAACAATTCTAACTGCACCACTTTGAAACATTAGTGGATTCCCTATGCCCAGAACAGGAAAATGAGACCATATGATAAGCGATTGACAAGACAGTGGTGGAACTCACCACAGCATGGTGTCTGCCGCAAATTCATCAGATACAACTTGGCCTCGGCACAGCAGAGGCAGTCTCTGAGGAAGTGCCTCTGTAAAACACAGCCCTGACTTGTGCACAAGGTTAGTAATGTGCCTTCTGCTCAGGTGCTTCCCACTGAAATGCAGTGCTTTCCTGCAGTCCCCAGTCTCCCCGTGAGTGTGGTTTACACAGTGTGCTATAGGAACAGGATAGTACACATGATTACTGCTGTGTTGGCAGAAGAGCCAACACCGTATTGCTAGAGGAGGCCGAAATGCACGCGTTTAATTACACGCAGACTGGCGTGAGGTCTGGAACAGGTCAGAGAAATGAGAACTTAAAAAAACGGACGCAGTTGCTGTAATACTTAACTTTAATCCATAATTGGTGTACATCGCTCTTGATGATACATGCTTCACATAATAAATATCAATTGAATACGGCGCCTTGCTAGGTCGTAGCAAATGACGTAGCTGAAGGCTATGCTAACAATCGTCTCGGCAAATGAGAGCGTATTTGTCTGTTAACCGTCGCTAGCAAAGTCGGCTGTACAACTGGGGCGAGTGCTAGGAAGTCTCTCTAGACCTGCCGTGTGGTGGCGCTCGGTCTGCAATCACTGACAGTGGCGACACGCGGGTCCGACGTATACTAGCGGACCGCGGCCGATTTAAAGGCTACCACCTAGCAAGTGTGGTGTCTGGCGTTGACACCACGATTACCATCTCACTAAGTCATCTTGGTCCACCGTAGATGGCTCAAGTTACCACTGGATGAGCTTTGTGGCCCTAAGGCAGGGGTTGATGAAGTCCTAAAAGCCAGAGTTGTGAGACCTGTGGACAGCTCATGGTCTTCACCCACTAAGACAGAGGCCAAGAAAGAAAGGGCTGTACACTTATGTGCTCTTAATGCTCATATGATAATTGACATTTACCCACTGCTTTGCAGGCATTTCCATTTTCATTGTCCTAGATTGGAAGCAAGCATATCAGCAAACACTCATGACTGAGGAAGACGTTCACAAGACAGTGATTATATGGTCTTTCAGCTTATCTGATTTCCTGTTTATGCCACACAGCCTCAAGAATATGGCTCAAACCTTGAAACAGTTCATTGACAGTAGTTTTTTCAAGCTCCCTATCTGCTGTGCCTACCTAGACAACATCCTCATATTTTCTCCAGACAAGGATATACATGAATTACGTATTAAACAAGTGTTTGATGCCATTGCTGATAAAGGTGTTCTGATTAACAAAGAAAAATGGCAACTACAACAAACTGAGATCTTCCTTCTCGGACATGTCATCAATGCTGCCATCATATGTCCTATGTCATGGTGAACAGAATTCATCTGTCAACAGTTGCTGCTGCAGGACTTCCAAGAGTTACACTGATTCCTAAGAATCATCAAGAATACCACAGGTGAACATAAGATGGCTTGGATCCTGTGCATGCAGCTCACCTTTGATCTGGTTAAAGACTGTCTTGAACATACCATGACTTTGGCACACCCACTTCCTTACACTCAACTCACTATTCTCAACTGTGGAGTCCCTCAGGGAAGTATTATTGGGCCTTTTCTGTTCATTGTGTACATCAATGATATAATAATTCCAAAAAATGCAGACCTTGTGAATTATGCCGATGGCACCTCCTTCATAAGCTGTGGCCCTACAAAACAGCTAGCAGTGCAAAATAATATGAAGAACACTAACCTCATCACAGAATATATGACTAAAAATAAATTGGCATTAAATAAGGAAAAGACAATTCTAATGGAGTTAATGCTAAATTACAAATCAAGACTAGTGGATACTGAGCCAGAGTTATCAATTGAAACAACTGATAAACATAAATTCCTGGGTATTATAGTTGATGAACATCTTACATGGAAGGAGCACATCAGCTACATGTGTAAAAAAAATCTCATGTAATATCTACTTGCTAAAACGCCTTTCCAGCATAATAGCGTCACCAGTCTTAAAGCAAATCTATTTTGGTACTATACACTCCCACCTACAATACGGTATTGAGATTTGGGGCGGGGCACCAACGGTATACATGGATAGGGCTTTTAGAGCCCAGAAGAGAGCAATTAGGATAATAGTGAATGTTACTAAACATCAATCCTGTAGAGAATACTTCGTTAAGTATTGGTGTAGAGAATACTTCGTTAAGTATAATATACTAACTGTGTATTAATTATATGTTCTAAGGACTATACTGTTTGTAAAAGAATATATGGAGCACAGTATAATAAATAGTGATATCCATAGTTATAATACAAGGAAGAAAGAGGATTACCACATAAAATTCAGAAATAAAAAGCAACTGATCATAATCCATTTTCTGCTGGAATATTTTTTTACAACAAACTGCCAAATACCATAAAAATGTTAAAAGGAAACATATTTAAAATAAAATTAAAGCAGCTGTTAATTGCTAAATGTTTGTACTCCATCAAGGATTTTTAATGTTGTATGTACTTTATTTCTACTACTAAACTATTATTATTGTTCATGTATGTACCGACTGACTATGTCCACGACTGTAAAAGTTATTGTGGACAAATAAACCATTATTATTATTATTATTATTATTATTGTTATTACTATTACATCTGACAGAAGTGACTTCACTAATGGGTTGGTTCTCCAGCAGGAAGTGGCAGGTGTACAGCAATAACTTCGTCACAGAATAATTGTCTGCCTATGGCTGTGAATGTCTAGTGGTTTATGAAGCAGTTTGCCAGTTCAAAGATGATGTGGAAGGTAGACCACAAGACACACTGACCACCAACTGACAGTTGACTCAGTCCAAAATCAGTCAAAGGATGTGCGCTCGAGGTTATTCCGCCACCTAGACTATATTGCCATCTAAAGGGTGTGGACCACATTGTTGATGGCTGTCTCCCGCAGATCAATGCCATCTCCACACAAATCGAATTATGGTCACAGAGGCACAGATGCAAGACAAGCAACTACAAACCCTTCTCCATGATTCCATTACTAACCTCAAACTTGAACATCACCCGACTCAAGTAGACAGATCTTATGCAATGGGTCACAGAACTGTATTCGCATCCCTGTCCCTCAACTGCTTCAGAGGATCATGTTCAACCAGTTGTACAACTTGTCAAATCCCAGCGTCTGCCCAATGATATGTCTCGTCACAGACTGCATTATGTGGTCAACCATGAAGAAAGACTGGTAAGAGTGGAGATGTGCATGTATACTATATCAGTGGAGTCAAGTGAAGTGTCATGCACAACCAGCTGTTGACCAGTTTGAGATCACAAAATGACATTTCCAATATGTATCATGATATGGTACCACCTCTCCCCAAGTTCGATGGCGATTGATATATTCTTCCTGTCATTGACCATGTGTTGTGGGTAGACACCATACCTCTCAGGAAAATCACAGTAGAATCAGCAGCCAGGGCTTTCATTGGTTCATGGATTTCCCAGCTTGGATGCCTCATGTCTATGACCACCATTCTAGATTGGCAGTTCAAATCAGTCCTGTTCAGTGAACTATGCAATCGACGTGGCACTTGTCAATATTGGACATCTTCCCACCAATCAATGAGCAATGGCCATGTTGGCACTGCGTTCATGTGCCACAGAGGCCAATGGACTGAAACTCTGTTACGTGTGGGCTCAGCACATAAACATGACTTAGGGGCTTCCATGGCAGAGATCCTGTATGAAACACTCTTTTTACTGCGTAGTGAAATTGAAAAATATTTTGATTTTCAGTCATACAATGAAAATGGGATGTGCGCTATTGATAGTCAAGGGGACCAATGATAAATTCAAACTGTCTATATAATGATAACATTTTTGGCTGTCACTAATCCCAGCCAAATCAAACTACTATACATTATTGGCATTACTTGAGCTCAATTGTTGTTTTGTTAATAACTTCAGTTCTTAAGTGCAGTTGATTTTAATGTAAGTGTTACCATTTATTGTTTTTGTGCTGTGTGCTACTGTGATAGTTTTTTTATTATGGATAGGTTTGTAACAGGAAAGAAGAGGAAAATGATTTTGATTTGTCCTCTAGTGTCACAGTAATTTAAAAATATGTATGCACTACTACAACAGCCTAATTGCCTACCTTTGCGGTTGCAATATTTCTGTATTTCATGAGGCAGTGGAGTGGTAAATATCAATACAAATAATGTTAAATTAAAATCAGTGCATAATAATACACTTTGATTTGTCTGTGCAGCCCAAAAACTACACCGAGCAACAAAAACATCATACAAGTGATGATACTTGCAGATCTTTAAAAAATTTTTGTTCAATATTCTTTCATTAGTAGCCAAAGCAGCAAAATATCACCCAATATAGTCAACAGTGTGGTACTCAGTTATGAAAACCATTTCCAATTCAAAGTGATGGGGAGGGATTTGTGGAGAGAAGAAGGGGTCTGTGATGACAGCACATTCTATAGTTTGTTCATCTCTAAAAGATTTTCTCAGTGGGCTGTTTGTATTCGTCCAATCTGGCTCTGCCCTGCAGCTCTGCTCCACCCACCTTCTCATCCAAAATCTATTTACGATCTTGCAATACTATAGTAAGTGAAAACAGGAATTCCATGCACAATTAACTATTAAAATATGCATGCATTCATGCACTATGCAATGACCAAACATGCACAGTTAAAGGACCAGGGTAGCTCTTTGTGTTGAGCAACTGAGCTAGCAATCCCTGGATTCAGAATGCAAATTCGTTCGTATCCATCCCCTGGAAACACTGAAAATAGTTTTGTATGGTTTCCCATTTTCATTTTATGCAAGTACTGAGGTTCGTCCCTTACTGTAGGCCACAGACAATCCCTTCCAAATTCATTGCTTCCCAGACAGAATCCAATTCCCATAAAGATGCAGGTTTTCTGCTTAAATGAAAAAAGTTGCATCTAAGTTGAGGTAAACATCTCTTCAGAGACTCCCAGCACTAAAACCAATAAGATAAATAAATAAAAATACAAATTTTCCTGATAAGGGCTCCTGTGTTTGTCTGCTGGGACATTCTTTAATGCAGAAAATGATCTTTCTACATTGCAAGAAGTGACAGACACTCACTTAAACAAGGGAAATTTAGTAAACTGTAAAGTTGAATAATTTCAGATGCTTTGCATTTTTGTTGCCGCAAATTGGTATAACTTCTCCTTTGAACAGAAACTCTTGATTACAACAGCGGCATCAGTTGCAATCACAGTCACAATAATTGTTGATCATTCCTTGCTCGACCTGTGTACAGGTTGAACATTAAACTTCTATTCCTGCCGTTGAGTGCGCACAAAATAATGTGCCTGGTAGATGCACAGTCAGCAGGGTATGCGTGGAGAGAGTGGTAGTGTTGGGGGTTGTGGGCAGGTGCTGTATGAGAAATGCTGAGCGCTGGTGGTGAAGTGTCATTCTAAACTAGGGTTGTATGATTTTCCAGATTTTTTTTTTTTTGCTAATTTTGGTACTCTGTTTTTTCTTTCCCCAGAGTCCCTAATAATCCTTTTTTTTAAAGTTCATGTTCATGCAAATACTTTTCTGAATTTCAGAAGAACTTTAAATGCTAGGGAACCACACTGTTTATATGAATATATATATAATAAACGTTCATGATGGATACAAACATGAGTTTGTGACGCCGATGAAATCGACACCAACATCGATATGCATCCAGCTTTGGACTCTCAGCATTATCTTTGTCTCTGCTGCCATGTTCAGTTCTTTGTGATCCTTGTATGTTTTAAGGTTAATAAATGAACTACTGCTAAATGGAGGTGGTTTGGTGCAACCAACCAAAACATTCTCCTCACTGGTGACCCCGAGTTGTAACGTATTCCGTTTTCGCCGCCGTTTTACTGTGTCCGCGACCTCCGCGCGTCGGTTATTTTTGTGTATATTACATCGACACAGCATTTGAACAATGACTTCGGCCCAGCAACTAACGCTGGATTTTGTGATCGACATGCATCATGTTGCGGGCGATGTACACCCGCCAGGACTGCAACACAATGCCTCTCACTCGATGATTCCGCCGATTTCGCCAGATATTTTCGAGCCTGCAACAATAAGTAAGTTTAGGAGTGCACATGACTCCGGGTATCAAACGCCTTTGTTCCCGCCACATGTGCCCTCCCTCATCGACTATGCAGTTACCTCTTACGGATCTCTGTGCAGTGCGGGACCAATGCCGATTTCTGCAAATGCTTCGTCGGACAACCTACTACTGCCAGGACAATGATTTGCCATGCCGCAATCCATGCAGTACCATGCGGATACCTGCCATGTGGCTGGAACTGCTTCGTTCACAGGTCTACCTCCTCAGCATCCGACCACGCCCATGCCTGCCTCAGTTCAGCATCAGCACGTGCCTTCCTACTTCGATACCTCGGCCTCCAACAGGAACAATAACTTGTTATCTGTGCCTGACCTCTACCTCCGTCCCACTGCTTTGTCTCAGTGTTTTGTGCCACAACATTCACCTTATCCGCACACCGTTTTGAGTGGAGTGACTATGAACAGTGAACATTCACACATTCCGTCCCACGTTCGACGTCATTTCCCACACTGTGCTTCTGGACAGCCCGCACCTCCACAGCCTCCCTGCAACACAGGTGGCCCCAGCTCTGATCATATGTCAAGCTTTCCATGGACTAACACGCATTCTAAAACTTTGAACTTCTTCTCACCTGTCGCACCCGCGCCGGCTCCAGTCGAGCTTCCGCTACCGTTCTCGGTACATCTCAGTGCCTCATCCACATCGGTCTTCCATGACGCGTCAATCCGAACACACCCGCAACGTGTTGAGCTTCCACAACCGCAATCAACACGTTACAGTGTCTCACCCATGTCGGCCTTCTGCGTCGCGACGGATTGCGTTCAACCACAACGTGTCACCTTCATGCTGCCACCCAAACAGCCATCATTGCCACATCCCCTGGAGGCACACTCTCCTGAAATACTACAGCAACAACAGCTCGATTTAGGCAGTGCCCCGATGAACTCAACTCAACTCAAACTGTTCTTCCGAACATTCTACAACGTTTACCGATGCTGCCGCCGTTTAATCCCGACAGAGCAACAACCTGGTTCAAAATTGTGGACGAAGTATTCAACCATTACAAACTCAACGAGTCAACCAGGTTTCTGTTCCTCATCACCCACCTGCACGACCAGGAGGACTTGATTGCTGACCTGGTCGATGCCCCGGACTCATCTACCCGGTACACTCTAGCCAAAAACACAGTTCTACTTCAGCTTGTATGCTCAACTGAGACAGCAATACGGCAAGTGCTCCACATCGAGCAACTAGGCAACGACAAACCTTCCCAGCTCTGGAGACGGCTACATGCCCTGGTCAGTGCCAATCTACTCTCTGACACAGCTCTCCTCGCCATCTGGACAGATAAACTATCTCCTCACATCTGCTTTGCTCTGGCTCAGAGGTCTCCCGAACCTGTTGAGCAAAGAATGACAATTGCTGACAAGCTACACGATGCATCACTGCTCTATTTCGCCAGCCACTGCCTACCTGTCAAGTCTCAGGTTCAGGCTCATCGTCCTGCGGCCGGACACAGCCGGGGCCGCACTGTGCCGAACATTCTGCTCGCTCCAGGAAGCAGTAAACGAGCAACTGAGATGTCACTGGCTCCGCCCACGACCATGCCCCCTCATGCAACTGAACCTGCTGCGACCACCGAACCTCAGCCACCACCACTGGCAACGAACGTTCCTCAGGAAATGCAACCGCACTACCCGTACCTTTACTTCCACACACGGTTTGGTGAGGCGGCACGGAACTGCAGACCACCCTGCTACTTCCCAAACGCCAATCACAGATAGGTCCGGGTGCCGCCTCCTGCACACAACATGACAGTCACCCCCCAGTGCTCCATTCTGTCCGGGAATGACCGGATAATTGCTGACGACTTTACATTAAAGACAGTTCATTGGGATACTTTTTCCTAGTGGTCACAGACACTGATGTGTCACTGCTGCCTACGTCCTTAGCATCGTCGAACATCCGCCCTCATCATACCATCATACTTCACTGCAAGCTATGAATTCATGAATTCAACTAAACTACAATGCTCGGGTTCAACTTCCCATGTCGTCTCACTCTCCACAAACTGCAAACTCGAGTGGACTTTTTTAGTGTGCAAAATTGACAAATCTATATATAACATGAACATCAACAAAAGCAAAACGAGGATAATGGAATGTAGTCGAATTAAGTCTGGTGATGCTGAGGGAATTAGATTAGGAAATGAGACACTTAGAGTAGTAAAGGAGTTTTGCTATTTTGGGACCAGAATAACTGATGATGGTCGAAGTAGAGAGGATATAAAATGTAGACTGGCAATGCAAGGAAAGCGTTTCTGAAGAAGAGAAATTTGTTAACATCAAGTATTGATTTAAGTGTCAGGAAGTTGTTTCTGAAAGTATTTGTATGGAAGTGAAACATGGACGATAAATAGTTTGGACAAGAAGAGAATAGAAGCTTTCGAAATGTGGTGCTACAGAAGAATGCTGAAGATTAGATGGGTAGATCACATAACTAATGAGGAGGTACTGAATAGAAATGGGGAGGAGAGGAGTTTGTGGCACAACTTGACAAGAAGAAGGGACCAGTTGGTAGGACATGTTCTGAGGCATCAAGGGATCTCAAATTTAGCATTGGAGGGCAGCGCGGAGGGTAAAAATCGTAGAGGGAGACCAAGAGATGAATACACTAAGCAGATTCAGAAGGATGTAGGTTGCAGTAAGTACTGGGAGATGAAGAAGCTTGCACAGGATAGAGTAGCATGGAGAGCTGCATCAAACCAGTCTCAGGACTGAAGACAACAACAACAACAACATACTAGGCATTAGCTTCTTGTGACCCCACAAACTTTCACTGGACCTAGTGCGAAATACTGTGTTTCATCATCCATCCAAGACTCACTTCCCCTGTGCTCCATCGAGAAAACCCCCTCGTGACACATCGGTCCGGGCTCATCTCATCCGTACATGCTCGTCACTGTCGACGACGTTACAAGAAACCACGCATAAGTGCCTTATCGAGCTTGAACACGTCACTCACCTACACAAGGAAAACTTCGAGCTCTCCCTCCGCCTCCACGAAACACAGCTCCAGCTCTCCAATGCAGCAAAGGAATTACAGACACTACAGCAAGGACAAAGCAAGGTCAATAAGCGCGCCGAACCTGCTTGCAGCCCAGTAATCAAGCCTCAGTGTGTTTACCTCCCACTACCCCTCGAAACTGTGCTATAAAGACTGTCATAACATCTACTGACAGTTCTGCAGGGCGACACCCTCCTAACATGGCAGCGTTTGACACTCAGCCGGACACAAGTGCGCATGCACAACGAGCATCACATGTTCCCGAACTGGTGGCTCCTACCCTGCCCCTCGCAGACAGCACCTCAAACTGTGCAACTTCGGCTCCTGCACGCTGCTGTGCGACCGCTACTGACAACACAAACAGTGCACTCACACCAAGTGTTTCGCTCGCGACCGTGCTGCTACAGGCCGCTCTACCGAGCTCACCCGACCACGGTGCCACTGCTTCAGGCCAGCGGCCATCTTGTCGCGTTGACTCCTGGGACTCTTTGCCATCTCGGCTCCCGTCGGATCCGTCGAGTGTCTCCGAACACCACGACCATGCCTCGCCTGCCCCGCCCGCCACACATTGTAAACAAACCACCTCCCGTGCCGCTGGCAACATTTCCCTCGTCACCAACCGCACGGTTCACAAGCTCCGCCTCACGCCAGGTCCCCCAATCTCCAGTAAACTATGTCGACTTTGTCCCGAGCACCTCTCCGACCTTAAAAATCAGATTTCTGAACTACTAAGCTCTGGCGTCATTGAACCCTCTGCCAGTAGCTGGTCTACGCCCATACATATGACACTCAAGAAAGACGGCTCCTGGCGCGTGTGTGGAGACTACCGTTGACTAAACGCACGAACAATTATGGACACCTACCCCGTACCCAACATTGCTGACTTTACCAGTTCCCTCACAGGTGCGACCACGTTCTCCGTCATTGATTGCAAACGGGCCTACCACCAGATCCCCATGGCACCTGAAGACATCGAGAAGACAGCAATCACCACCCCGATCGGGTTATTTCAGTTTCGATTCATGCCCTTCAGTCTGAAAAACACAACCCAGACCTGGCAACGCTTCATCAACAAAGTGCTATTCAACCTAAAATTCTGTTTTGCATATCTTGATGACATTCTTGTGTTCAGCTCCTCCACTGAGGACAACATTCGACATGTGCAAACTGTTATGAACACCCTCGCGGCAGCAGGCATCGCGACCAACCAGGACAAATTGCAACTACATCAACCCGCTGTCACTTTTCTTGGTTTTTGGGTCTCTGCCGATGGCGTTTCACTGCCCCCTGAGAAAGTACAAACAATACTAACCTACCCAGACCTTTGTCATTCAAAGAGCTCCGGCACTTTCTGGGGACAGTTAATTATAATCGCTGACATCTACCTCGGGATGCGGAGATTCAAGCTCCACTGACGCACGCCTTGGCAGGCACCAACACTTCTGGATATCGGCCTGTTCCGTGGCCCCCTGCTATGGCTGACTCTTTCACTGCACTCAAAAATTTTCTTGCCAAGGCCTGCACCATCGCACATCCTCATCCAATGCACAGCTTGTCATCACCACAGATGTGAGCGATACTGCCATCAGCGCTGTCCTTAGCCAGACAATCGACGGCCAAACTTTGCCTCTGCAGTTCTTCTGGCGCAAGCTCACCAATGCACAACGGAAATATTCCACGTTTGACAGGGAGTTGCTCGTGGTCTACGAAGCGATCAAGCATTTTAAGACTGACGTTGAGGGACGCCCTTTCTACTTTTTAGCGGACCACAAACCCCTGGTTGCAACCATTACAAACTCGCCAGCTGACCCACCTCCTCGCCACTTCAGATACATGGACTTCATATCTCAGTTCACCACCGATGTCAGACACATAAAGAGTGCTGACAATATAGTTGCTGATTTCATTTCACGAGTCGACGCTGTCCATTCGCTGTTAGACCTCTCTGAACTGCCTAACCTCCAACCCGCCGATGAGGAAACACAAAACCTGATTTCAGACTCTACTTCTTCACTACACTTCGTCTGCACCACCTTCACTGGCATTTCTGGTGAGATCTGGTACGACGACAGTACGGGCACGTTACGCCCCCTCATCCCAACCACGCTCCGTCGAGCTGTCTTCAACGCATTGCATAATTTAGCCCATCCTGGTGTTCGTGCATCCGCCCGCCTCATAGCAGAGCGCTTTGTGTGGAGAAATGTCAACAAGAATTGCCAGCAATGGGCACACTCCTGCGTCACGTGCCAACGCTGCAAAGTACACAAGCACACTTCACCGCCCCTCAACGCCTTTTCGACCCCTCCTGGGCGTTTCCAGCATATTCATATTGACATTGTCGGCCCTCTACCCCCTCTAACGGCTCTTGTTGTGTTCTCTCATCTATCGACCGAACAACTCGCTGGGTCAAGGCTGTCCCCCTCCCCAATATTATGGCAGAAACTGTTGCTCGAGCTTTTGTCGAGTCATGGATATTGTGTTTCAGATGTCCAGCTATCATCACGACTGACCAGGGCAGACAATTTGAGTTGGCCCTGTTCAACAAGATTTGTAACATTTGTGGGATCCGGCGCATCCATACCACAGCATATCACCTGCAAAGTAACGGGCTAGTCGAGTGCTGGCACCGCACTTTCAAGGCGGCTCTTCGATGCCATGACTCTCTATGGACGGACGCCCTTCCCCATGTGCTACTCAGCATTCATGCGATCTATACGGAAGACCTCATAGGCACAATAGCCGAGTTCATATATGGGCAGAACATTGTTCGCCCTGGCGAACTTGTGAGCCCTTCCGCTTCTCTCCCTCAGTCTGACTTACCTTCCTTCGTGGACCGCGTCAGATGCCACTTCATCAACCTCCATACCCCTCCGCCCGCCAGCCATTCCCACCCTAAGGTTCATGTCCCAAAATCTCTGGACAATTGGGAGTACATCATGCTCCGAGATGACACTCTCTGTGCTCCTCTCCAACCTCCATATACCGGCCCGTACCGAGTTCTCCGGCGCTCAGCCAACACCTATGAAATCCAGATGAAAGATTCAGCTGTTACAGTCTCTCTCAACAGACTTAAGCCCGCTCATGTCAAGCCTTTTTCTACCCCCCTTCAGGCCACGACCACCGCACTCACTGTCATGGCTCACGACGCTCCGACCACTCCCTCCACATTGGACTTACACACTCGATCAAGTGACTTCCAGCTCCAATCTTCAAGCTCTCCTCCGACCTCGCTCTCTACTCCAGTCTCACGCACTCCGTCAAGTGACCACATGCTCCCCTCGTCGAGCTTACCTACGATCATGCCCTCGCCTCCGGGCCCTTCACTGGTCCCTTCAACCTCTCCACCGTCGCCTGCCTTGCCCTGTCGAGGTTTCTCACGCCCCCCCATCTTGAATGTGCCCTCACTCGAGGTGTTTGTGCCTGTCCCTCCAGACATAATCCATGACATATCAATAATACTGCATGATTATACACTGTTTGTCATGTGTTTCTCTTCATCCAGTGCTCATGACACAACCTCCGTCTTTCCCTGCCACTTGGTGAAATGTGTTCCCCTCTCACCCGACGTCGACCTGGACATGCTTCGTGTGTTCGCCATGCCCACCGGAGATATCATAGTCATCGCTCCATTCCACTCGCAAACTGCCGGCCTACCTGTCACCGCACAACCAGCATGCCCAGTACGACACCCAGCTCTCTTCGACGACTTCCAGGTTCGGTGGCCGAACCTTCCTTCACGACATCTACCCACACAGCTCCCCGACGACACTGTCAATGCTATAGTCACCACCCCCCCCCCCCCCCCGGCCTCTCAAGAGTACTCCGTACTGAGGGGGGGGGGGGGGGGGGGGGGCATGTGGCGCCGATAAAATAGACACCAACATCGATATGCATCCATCTTTGGACTCTCGGCATTATCTTTGTCTCTTCCGCCATGTTCAGTTCTTTGTGAGCCTTGTATGTGTTAAGGTTAATAAATGAACTACTGCTAAATGGAGGTGGTTTGGTGCAACCAACCCGAACACTCTCCTCAAGCTGATAACACTTACAATCAGTCACCTCTTGAGGATAAATGCACAGCATCTAGCATCAGATTACAGTTATTCCACTTAGAGCAGGCATTTTTCCCTTATTCTGCTTGAGACTTATTGGTACACTTTGGTAAGTTTCATGACTACAATATATTGTTTTCAACTGCTGACATCCATAGTGATTTAACAGTTATTATATTACAAAAGGTGTTATTTAATCATATTCCAAGAGAGAGAGAAGTCACTAACCATTGTTGGATAGCCTATTATGATTATTAAGTGTTATTGTTGGTATTAATCTACCAGTTTTTATTCACCTGTAGACAGAGCAAGATGCTTTTCTGATTCACTGATTTTCTTGTGAGACCAAATGATAAGTAAACATTCTCATGTTTTTGCCATCAGTATTGAACAAGCCAACTTAAGTACCAGTGTAGCAAAATGACTGTTTTAATTAGTTTAGAACAAGTAAATGTGGAAGTGAAGATTCGCACAAGTCTCCCCCAAAGACAGAACTAGAATTTAGACATACTCAAGTGTATATGAAGATATTGAAAAATACCTTTTGTTTGGTTAAACTGCAACCAAACGAATATCACAAATTTTGTGTTTTAGGCAAAAAGGATTTTAGCATTTTCCATAGCAGATGAAACAACTTGTGCCAACATACAGAATGTAAGAGACATACATTAAAAAAATGTAGTGTGGAATCAAAGAAACTGCAGAATTATTTTGTAACTAAAAAGACTACATGAGAACATCATAATATTGCTTCAAGTGAACTAGCCTTAGTGTCTCACGCCAACAAGGACTGTGGAAATAAACTCATTTCACACATTTCTGAAGATTCTGCAAAGGATTCAAAGGGGAGGAGGCATGCCAGAGTAATCTGTGCAGTTGTGTGAACCATTGTGACATAGTGGTTCAGTGCCTAACGCACCTCCCTAGTAAGCAGGATACCTGAGTTTGATTCCCGGCCTCGGTACAAATTATCACTTGCCACTTCAGCCTGTATACTTAAATGATATCTGTATGAAACCAGTAAGTCTATGAAACTCTATCATTTTGTTTGTATAAGTACCTGTTCCAGGGTTTCAGGCTGGATACCCCATTTACGTTCAATGCTGAGGTGCTATTTCAGAACATGGAGAGCCTCGGCAATTATATCAATGTGTAAGGGGGAATTTAAAAGTAGACTGGGGCAGCAGTGAGAATTTGGACTGAGGAGGGAGGCATGCCAGGGTAGTCCATTCAGTTATGTGAACTGTTATGCAAAGTGGCTTAGTGGCTAACGCACCTGCCTAGTAAGCAGGACACCTGGATTCGATTTCTGGCCTTGGTACAAATTTTCACTCACCACTTCAGTCTATATACATAGATTTCAGTGGCTCTTACTGTATTTTACTTCTGTATCTGGAAAAAGATATGGTGTCACTGCCACATTTTCAGTGTCTTTACCATATTTCATTGTTGTCAGTTGAAGTGATAAGAATGTTGTAAGTAGAGGTAGAGGCACTGACCTTGAAGTTCCATTTACAGGTATTGAAGTTGTTGTTGATAGATTTACCAACGAAAGGGAAACAGTCATCAAATATATTTGCAATATGGTGTTGTCATTCTGTAATAGTACCATTTTGGTTATCATGAGGACTTTAAGGAAATTATGCCTTCTTACTTAGGATAACTAAAAATGTGCAACTGCCTTTGCATCATTGAAAGCATTATTCCTTATAAGAAAATCAAGAAACTTGCATGCCATGTCAGATATTAATGTACACAATTGGTGATCCCCTCTTTCAGAAAAGTAGTAGGACAGATATTAGAAACTATCATGCCATTTCACTATTTACTTTTTTAAAGTTGTGGAAGAAGATATATACCATATAATTAAAGCATCCAGATACCTATTAGTGGACCTTAATATTAAATGTGCACATCCTTTGCCTTTCCAACATCTTCAAGTCTGCTTGGTACACCTTCAATGAGATGTCTGAATGTCTGTGGAGTAATAACAACACATTTAACCTCAGAAGCCAAAAGCTGAGAAGGTAGTGATGTTAGATCTTGGAATCTGGAATTAGTTGATCTTCTAACTCATCCCAAAGATGTTGTTCCATTGTGTTCAGGCCAGAAATGTTATTGCCTATAAACCATTCCCTCATAAAAGCTGCTTTATGATAAGGTATGTTGATAACCCCCCCCCCCCCATGAACCATGGACCTTGCCGTTGGTGTGGAGGCTTGCGTGCCTCAGTGATACAGATGGCCGTACTGTAGGCACTACCACAATGGAGGGGTATCTGTTGAGAGGCCAGACAAACGTGTGGTTCCTGAAGAGGGGCAGCAGCCTTTTCAGTAGTTGCAGGGGCAAAAGTCTGGATGATTGACTGATCTGGCCTTGCAACACTAACCAAAACGGCCTTGCTGTGCTGGTACTGCAAACGGCTGAAAGCAAGGGGAAACTACGGCCGTAATTCTTCCCGAGGACATGCAGCTATACTGTATGGTTAAATGATGATGGCGTCCTCTTGGATAAAATATTCTGGAGGTAAAATAGTCCCCCATTCGGATCTCCGGGCGGGGACTACTCAAGAGGACGTCGTTATCAGGAGAAAGAAAACTGGCGTTCTACGGATCTGAGCGTGGAATGTCAGATCCCTTAATCGGGCGGGTAGGTTAGAAAATTTAAAAAGGGAAATGGATAGGTTGAAGTTAGATATAGTGGGAATTAGTGAAGTTCAGTGGCAGGAGGAACAAGACTTTTGGTCAGGTGAATACAGGGTTATAAATACAAAATCAAATAGGGGTAATGCAGAAGTAGGTTTAATCATGAATAAAAAAAATAGGAGTGCGGGTAAGCTACTACCAACAGCATAGTGAACGCATTTTTGTGGCCAAGATAGACATGAAGCCCATGCCTACTACAGTAGTACAAGTTTGTATGCCAACTAGCTCTGCAGATGATGAAGAAATTGATGAAATGTATGATGAGAAAAAAGAAATTATTCAGGTAGTGAAGGGAGACGAAAATTTAATAGTCATGGGTGACTGGAATTCGAGAGTAGGAAAAGGGAGAGAAGGAAGCATAGTGGGTGAATATGGATTGGGGGAGAGAAATGAAAGAGGAAGCTGTCTGTTAGAATTTTGCACAGAGTATAACTTAATCATAGCAAACACTTGGATCAAGAATCATAAAAGAAGGTTGTATACATGGAAGAATCCTGGAGATACTAGAAGGTACCAGATACATTATATAATGGTAAGACAGAGATTTGGGAACCAGGTTTTAAATTGTAAGACATTTCCAGGGGCAGATGTGGACTCTGACCACAATCTATTGGTTATGAACTGTAGATTAAAACTAAAGAAACTGCAAAAAGGTGGGAATTTAAGGAGATGGGACCTGGATAAACTGACAAAACCAGAGGTTGTACAGAGTTTCAGGGAGAGCATAAGGGAACAATTGACAGGAATGGGGGAAAGAAGTACAGTAGAAGAAGCATGGGTAGCTCTGAGGGATGAAGTAGTGAAGGCAGCAGAGTATCAAGTAGGTAAAAAGACAAGGGCTAGTAGAAATCCTTGGGTAACAGAAGAAATATTGAACTTAATTGATGAAAGGAGAAAATACAAAAACGCAGTAAATGAAGCAGACAAAAAGGAATACAAATGTCTCAAAAATGAGATCAACAGGAAGTGCAAAATGGCTAAGCAGGGATGGCTAGAGGACAAATGTAAGGATGTAGAGGCTTATCTCATGAGGGGCAAGATAGATACTGCCTACAGGAAAATTAAAGAGACCTTTGGAGAAAAAAGAGCCACTTGTATGAATATCAAGAGCTCAGATGGAAACCCAGTTCTAAGCAAAGAAGGGAAAGCAGAAAGGTGGAAGGAGTATATAGAGGGTCTATACAAGGGTGATGTACTTGAGGACAATATTATGGAAATGGAAGAGGATGTAGATGAAGATTAAATGGGAGATACGATACTGCGTGAAGAGTTTGACAGAGCACTGAAAGACCTGAATCGAAACAAGACCCCGGGAGTAGACAACATTCCATTAGAGCTACTGACGGCCTTGGGAGAGCCAATCCTGACAAAACTCTACCATCTGGTGAGCAAGATGTATGAGACAGGCGAAATTCCCTCAGACTTCAAGAAGAATATAATAATTCCAATCCCAGAGAAAGCAGGTGTTGACAGATGTGAAAATTACCGAACTATCAGTTTAATAAGTCACAGCTGCAAAATACTAATGCGAATTCTTTACAGACGAATGGAAAAACTGATAGAAGCCGAACTTGGGGAAGATCAGTTTGGATTCCATAGAAATGTTGGAACACGTGAGGCAATACTGACCCTACGACTTATCTTAGAAAATAGATTAACGAAAGGCAAACCTACATTTCTAGCATTTGTGGACTTAGAGAAAGCTTTTGACAATGTTGACTGGAATACTCTCTTTCAAATTCTAAAGGTGGCAGGGGTAAAATACGAGGAGCGAAAGGCTATTTACAATTTGTACAGAAACCAGATGGCAGTTATAAGAGTCGAGGGGCATGAAAGGGAAGCAGCAGTTGGGAAGGGAGTGAGACAGGGTTGTAGCCTGTCCCCGATGTTATTCAATCTGTATATTGAGTAAGCAGTAAAGGAAACAAAAGAAAAATTCAGAGTAGGTATTAAAGTCCATGGAGAAGAAATAAAAATGTTGAGGTTCACCGATGACATTGTAATTCTGTCAGAGACAGCAAAGGACTTGGAAGAGCTGTTGAACGGAATGGACAGTGTCTTGAAAGGAGGATATAAGATGAACATCAACAAAAGCAAAACGAGGATAATGGAATGTAGTCGAATTAAGTCAGGTGATGCTGAGGGAATTAGATTAGGAAATGAGACACTTAAAGTAGTAAAGGTGTTTTGCTATTTGGGGAGCAAAATAACTGATGATGGTCGAAGTAGAGAGGATATAAAATGTAGACTGGCAATGGCAAGGAAAGCGTTTCTGAAGAAGAGAAATTTGTTAACATCAAGTATTGATTTAAGTGTCAGGAAGTCGTTTCTGAAAGTATTCGTATGGAGTGTAGCCATGTATGGAACTGAAACATGGACGATAAATAGTTTGGACAAGAAGAGAACAGAAGCTTTCGAAATGTGGTGCTACAGAAGAATGCTGAAGATTAGATGGGTAGATCACATAACTAATGAGGAGGTACTGAATAGAATTGGGGAGGAGAGGAGTCTGTGGCACAACTTGACAAGAAGAAGGGACCGGTTGGTAGGACATGTTCTGAGGCATCAAGGGATCTCAAATTTAGCATTGGAGGGCAGCGTGGAGGGTAAAAATCGTAGAGGGAGACCAAGAGATGAATACACTAAGCAGATTCAGAAGGATGTAGGTTGCAGTAAGTACTGGGAGATGAAGAAGCTTGCACAGGATAGAGTAGCATGGAGAGCTGCATCAAACCAGTCTCAGGACTGAAGACAACAACAACAACAACATGTTGATACCCAGATATAAGCAGTCATTTTCAAATTCTTCCTCTCCTGTATGTGGTATATAATGATGTAAAATGTCTCCATATCCTTCCTCATTTAGTGTTTTGTTAAGGGGGCCACACACTATCTATGAAAAACTCCCCTTACTTTTTCTGGTGGCACTCCTCATGATGGCAAGTAATATTTTCTAGAGATTGGGCAAACTCAAGACCCTCCACCAGATTGCCACAAAATATAGAATGATTCATTACTCCAAAGCACTTGCTCACAATGTGGTTTCAGTTGCCTGAGACTGCAGTAGTGTGTGTGTGTGTGTGTGTGTGTTGCGTGTGTGTGTGTGTGTGTGTGTGTGTGTGTGACCCGAATTTGAATTTTTAAATTTGTTTTGATGGTTTTTGATAAAGTTAGTACAATGCATTATTGAAAGTGTGCTGATGTTGCTAAAAGTGTGCTGAAAGATATTTTAAGGTTCTGGATGCTACCTATACATTAGTAATTCTTTAAAAAATATGTTGTGAGTATAATTCAACAACATCTAATGAATTTTTATTTTTTTAAGGGTGGGCATAAAATTGAGCAAAGATTGAAAATTTGCACAGGCACTGATAACCACGCAGTTGAGTGCCACACAAGCCAAACATATCATAATCATCATCATCATCCAAATCTTTGAACACAGTACATTCATCAATCAACATCATTGCAACATTCTAATCCTCCCCAAAGTTTGTCTTTTCAGGAATGCACTTGGCTCTGACTTCATTTTTATGGTCCACAATGTGAATTACATCAAACAGTGCAGGTGCAAGAGCTCTCGGAACAAGCAGATATTTGATAAATGGCCTGGCCTGCCCATTTACTTGACTTAAACTGCATTGAGCATGTGTTGGATGTGGTAGGGAGATGTACTGCAGCATGTCCACATGTACCAATGACTATCCAGCTGTTGTCAACTGCACTAGTGGAGGAATGGAACATCCTGCCACAAGAGAACTCCTTACCAATCTTGTTACCAACATGGCAGCAAGTTGCAGAGCATGCACTGCCATATATGGTGATCATACACCCTATTAAAAAACATGTCCTGATTTTTGTAACACCCAGGGGACCATCATCAATCATGGTGACTTCAGTGTAGTTATTATCTTTAAATGAAAGCATCATTACTGTTTGTCTGATTACATATTTCTTTCAGTTACCTTCTGTATTACATTGAAGTAATTTTTATGTGTGTTCCAACTTTGTTTGAGCTACGTTACTTGGCAGTGACACATAATGTGAAAGTTGCTTTCACACCAGTGTAGTATGAATGTATAGGCCTTTGAATGCTTGCAGGACCCCATTGTTGTTGTTTACTATGGCATGAAACTAATGTTTGTTGTACAATCTGTTGCATGTACACCATCGTTACCACCATGAGACCTTGAAGAGTATGCAGACCCACATGCTTGTTGCCATCTCCATGGTGTCAACAACTTGTTGCTGTTACTGACCCAATGCTGTCATCCAAGTGCAGTAATTGACAACATGGAGCTGTCCTCAAGTAATTGTATTTCATTGTAAATCAGATGCAAGACAGATGCTAGAAGTTGCCCTGTTGTCAGTTTTTTAAGGAGATGTTTTCCCAACAACTGCTGGGTGAATGCCATGGTCAAACACTGTAAAGGTTTGATACCCCACACCGACAAAAGCCAACTGAAAAGAAATTCCTGACATTCTCCAAGAAAACTTTTGTATCAAAATTTGTATTAATTCAAAGTATGTCGTACAGCTGTATGTGTTGTATGCCCCAAGCCAATGTTGCTAAGATGCTAACTGAAATTTATTTATCAAACCACTCCATTATGAACATTTACATTAATTAATACTATGGAGTATTAATGAGTTTTAAAAAAACTGGAAATCCTTTTACACTGGAATTGTTCCCTGCACCAAATTATAGGTGATTAGACTTGTCAGAAACATCATACTATCACATTTCATGTTTTAAAAATGCAGTTAGTACAAGCAAGGCAATGTGTCATGTAGAAATAAAATAATAATTGTACTTATGAAATATTTTAATAAGTAATATTGATACATCTGGACTGAGTCTACATTTCATCAGTCTTGTTAATGTTATACATTGTAATGTAATTGTTGTATTACAGTCATTGGTACAATAAATGTGATAAGTCTTGTAAAGAGTGTGAAAATCAATTTTTGTTGTTTAATGAAGCAACTTTCACACTATTAGTCAAGTGTTCCATTTATGCTAAATAAACAGTGTGTACCTCATTTCTTAATTCAGATACAAAGGAATAACCATCCTAAAGCTAAAAAGTGGTGCATTGACAAGATCCCCCTGTGGGTCTGGGGTTAGAATAGGCCCAGGGTATTCCTGCCTGTCTTAAGAAGTGATTAAAAGAAGACTCACACATCTTTAGTGCACTTTATCAACACGGATTGCAGTTCCACTCATTCTCCAACTGTTGGGTGAGGTCACCTTCCCGGGTGCCTTCCTCCATCCACTATGCGGTGTCTTTTTCCGTGCTGACGATGATCATGAAATTCTTTGCACCACATATCCAGCATGGTAGTCAGTCCATTGTGGTGGGGCTGCCATGTACCCTATTGGTTGTAGCCCTCTGACTACACAGGGATTCCTCTGCTGATTCCTGCACCATTAACTCCCTACGTATGCTGAGGAGTAGATGCCCATCTCAGTGGGGCATCAGGACTCCCAGCAATGGCCATCCTGCTAGGTGGCCTTTGCTGAGGCTGGGTGGTGCCCATGGGCAGAGCTCCTGGTCGGACTGGGTGGCATCAGGGCAAATGGCACGCCATGAAGCATACTACGTCATCAGTTGCTGGTGGTCAAACACCAGCAGTATCTAAGCACTCAAGGTCTCACACAATGAGAGGAATGCCTGGATAAATCGCAGTGAACCATATTTGCCCCAGTACCTCATATGTACAAGAGCTGATGGGGAATGATTCATGTTGATAAAGCCTTGGTTTTTTGTAGAGCATTTAGAGGACAAGTCTGGGGAGGTGGAGGGATTGTCCAAAATGCGATCTGGGTCAGTCTTGGCAAAAACAACATCATCTGTCCCCACAGGCAGTACTCACCTGTGACAAGCTGCGGGATGTTTCTGTTTCCATCACACCCCATTTATTATTATTATTATTTTGAGCTTTTCCTCATTACAGAGGCTTATCTCCAACATAATAATTTACTTGGAAATTACAATACAAACAATAAACGTTCTTAGACTATATTTTCAAAAGATTCCTCCAGGTGTTTTGATCTTGTGTGTCCTCTTCCTCTGCACCCATTCTCCTCATTGTGTGCTGTACATTTTGGAGCCAGGTGGTCATAGGTCATCCTCTTCTTCTTGTCCCCTCCGGTTCCCGCTCCAGTATCAGTTTTGGTATTCTGGTTTTCTCCATTCATCGTACATGCCCATACCACTGTAATTTCTTCCTATCGATTACGTCATATATTCTCTCTTTTATTTCCATTCTCCTTATTATTTCGGTGTTCCTTATCTTTTCTTTCCTGGAGATTCTTGCCGATCTTCTCCAGAAGTCCATCTCTAGAGCTTGTAATTTTTTAATGTGCTTCATGTTAATTGTCCAGGTCTCCATTCCATACAGAACCACACTCTCTAATATGGATTTGTATATTAATTTTTTAGTTCTGCTCATTACATTCCTGCTCCATAAGACTGAGTTAAGCATCCCAATGACCCTCCGTCCACTACCAATTCTTTCATTGATTTCTGACTCTGATTTTCCCTCGATTTCTAAAATGGATCCCAAATAACAGAAAATGTTTATCTTTTTGATTTTCTTTTCTTCAATGTATAGCTCATCTGAATCATTAGTCAAGTATTCTGTTTTTTGGTAAGAGCTTAAATATGGTCCAGGGTATTATATTCCACAGGAACCTTGTACTGCAGTCTGATGACGAGCTGTGTGCACACTTAGAGCGATGAAGTGTTCATTTTGTCTGGCGGGTCCATTGGGGTCAGAAGCATAATCAGGTTGCCACCAGTGCCTTCATCCTGTGCTTCAAGAGTGACATGTTACCGGAGAAGGTCAAGGTGATGGTCTACCGATGTTATGTATAGCCATATATCCCTCCCCCAATGCGGTGCTTTAAAAAAGTGCTAGAAATTCAGGTATATGTCTTACCACTGTACTTCCAGCGTCACCTGTTGATATTGTGGACATCCTTCACATCCCAATACTCCATGTGTCCTACCTCCCATCTGTGTCAACTGCAGAGAGCACCATTCCCCTTGCTTTCCACACTGCAGGATTCTACAGAAAGAATAGGAAAATCATGGAATACAAGACCCTAGACTGACTGACCTACACTGAGGCTAAGCAGAAATTTGTAAGGCTGTATCCTGTGCACATGACATCCTGTTATGCCACCACTGCAACAACTGTTCCAGCCCCATCAGTTCCGCCATTTATGGTTGGCTCTCAGTGCCCTAAGACTACACCTGCCCTGTTGATGGTGGGGGCATTTCCATTCCTGTTGTTCCTGCACCATGTACTTTGGAAGCAATCCCCCCCAAATGTCAGGGACATTAGCCCCACTTCTCAGCTGGAGAAGGGTCAGTCTTCTTTGGCTCCTCTCGTTAGGAAGGAGTCCCTTGTGTCACTCCCTGCCCAGGTTCATGCAAGTGGGAAAGTCGACGCCGCCAGTAGCTGAAATGCCTTCAAGATCCTCCTCAGTCCCGGGGACTGAATCAGCGAAGCCCTTACAGTCAGAAAAACCCAAGGAGCAGTGAGAGAAATCTGAAAAGAAGACCTCCAAGAACAAGGTAGTTTGGGTGGCACCCACACCACCGCTACCTACAAGCTCTGCATCTGAGGATGAGGTGGAGGTTCTCGTGTCCTCTGAGGACCTAGATCTCTCTGGACCCTCAGACACAATGTATATAGAAATGTCAGGTACAAAGTCGATAGCAGCAGGTGACCTTGAGGTGTAAACTGCCTCCTTTATCACTCCAGTGGAATTGTGGTGGTTTTTTCCACCACCTGGCTGAGCTAAGACAACTGTTAAGCTTTGCACCTACTCTCTGCATTGACCTCCAGGAAACCTGGTTCCCAGCAATGTGGACCACTACCCTTCATGGTTATAGGGGATATTACAAGAACCACAGCGAACATAATAGAGTGTCAGGTGGAGTTAGCGTTTATGTCCTGAACTCGGTACATAGTGAGCCTGTGCTCCCTCAAATTCCTCTTCAAGCTGTGGCTGTCAGGATAAGGATGACACAAGAAATAACAGTCTGCAACATATATCTTCCTCCAGATGGTGCAGTACCCCTGACTGTATTGGCTGCACTGATTGATCAACTCCCTAAACGTTTCCTACTTTTGGGAAATTTTAACGCCCATAACCCCTTGTGAGGTGGCACCATGCTTACTGGCAGAGGTAGAGATGTCGAAACTTTGCTGTCTCAACTCGACGTCTGCCACTTAAATACTGGGGCCACCACACATTTCAGTGTGGCTCATGGTACTTACTCAGCCATTGATTTATCACTTTGCAGCCCAGGACTTCTCCCATCTGTCCACTGGAAAGCCTACAATAACTTGTGTGGCAGTGACCACTTCCCCATCTCCCTGTCACTCCCCTGGCATCATACCCATGGACGCCTACCCAGATGGGCTTTAAACAAGCAGACTGGGATGCTTTCACCTCTGCCATCATGACTGAATCTCCCCCATAAGGTAACATCGATGTAGTGGTTGAACGAATCACCAGGACGATGGTTTCTGCGGTGGAAAAAGTGATCCCTTATTCCTCAGGGTGACCCCAGCGGAAGACAGTACCTTGGTGGTTGCTGGAAGTTGCTGAGGCCATTAAAGAGCATAGGCAGGCTCTACAGCAACATAAGCAGCACCCTTCCCTGGGGCACCTAATAGCTTTTAAATGGCTCCGTGACAGCGTTTACCAGCTTATCAAAAGACGGAAACAGGAGTGTTGGGAGAGGTACGTCTTGACCATTTTGTGCCATACCTCATCTTCCCAAGTCTGGATGAAAATCAGACACGTGTTTGGGTACCAGATGTTGACAGGTGTCCGTGGTATTAACGTCAATGACGTGTTACCTACTTATGCAAACACAATTGCTGAGCACTTTGCTGAACACTATGCTCGAGCCTCTGCATTGGAGAATTACCCCCCCCCCCGCCCCCCCCCCCCCACTCACCCTCAAACGGCGGATGGAAGGAAACTCCCCTCATTCACTGAACATCACAGTGAACCCTATAACACTCCGCTTGCTGGGTGGAAGCCCCTCAGTGCCCTTGCACTTTGCCCCGACACAGCTCCTGGGCCAGATCGGATCCACAGTCAGGTGATTAAACATCTCCTGGAGTCACACAGCCTACTGGCTCCATGCCAGAGCAGTTTCCATCAGGGTCATTCTACTGCTGATAATCTCGTGTCTCTCGAGTCTGCCATCCGAACAGCCTTTTCGAGACGCCAACACCTGGCTGCTGTCTTTTTTGATTTAAGTAAAGCTTATGACACAACCTGGTGACACCATATCTTTGCCAATTTATATGAGTTGGGTCTCTGAGGCCCGCTCCCGAGTTTTATCCAAAACTTCCTGTCGCTCCATACTTTCCATGTCCAAGTTGGTGCCTCCCATAATTTACCCCATATCCATGAGAATGGAGACCTGCGCGACTCTATTTTGAATGTGTCTCTCTTTTTAGTGGCCATTAATGGTCTAGCAACAGCTGTAGGGCTCTCTGTCCCACATTCTCTGTATGCAGATAAATTCTGCATTTCCTATTTCTCCCCCCCCCCCCCCCCCCCCAGTATTGGTATTGCTGAGTGATGCATACACAGGGAGCCATCCACAAGATGCTGTCATGGGCTTCAAGTTTTCAGCCGTGAAGTCGTGCATTGTGCACTTCTGTCGGCGTCGTACCATTCATCCAGAACCAGAACTTTACTTTGATGATGATTCACTCATTGTAGTGGAGACGTATCTATTCTTGGGACTGGTTTTCAACACCTGCTTAACTTTGCTTCCTCATATTCGTCAGCTTAAGTGGAAATACTGGCAGCACCTCAATGCCTTCCCCTGCCTGAGCAACACCAACTGGGTGTTCGCTCACACTGCTCTACACTGCTGCAGCTCTGAAGAGCACTTGTTCAATCCCGTCTTCACTAAGGGAGTCTGCTTTATGGTTCGGTGGCACCCTCAGCATTGCGGTTACTCAATCCAGTGCACCACTGTGGAGTTTGACTATGATGGGAGCTTTTAGAACGAGTCCAGTGACCAATATACTGGTGGAGACTGGAATCCCTCCATTGCAGATCAGACATGCACAACTGTTTGCTAGTTATAAAGCTCTCCTGAGCATCTGAATTACTGTCTCCTTTTCCCAATTACAGCAGTTCGTCTCCAGCATTCACGGCTCAGATCAGGGCTTATGATTGTGGTTTCTGTCTGATCCCTTCTGTCTGAAATGGAGTCCTTCCCTTTAACATCTCTACTTGAGGTCCATTCATGTAAACCTCCATGGTGTAAACCTAGGCCAAAACTCCATCTGGACCTTTTGCTTGGCCCTAAGGACTCAGTTAACCCCACGGCTCTCCGCTGCCACTTCCCCTTGATTCTTGAAATATCGCAGGGATCTGAAGTGGTTTTCACTGACGGCTTGACAGCTGATGGTCACGTTGGCTTTTCCTATGTTCACAGAGCACACATTGAACACCACTCCTTGCCAGATGGCTGCAGTGTTTTCACTGCAGAGATGGCAGCCATATCTCGTGCTCTTGAGAACATCCATTCATGCCCTGGTGAGTCGTTTCTTCGCTGTACTGACTCCTTGAGCAGCCTACAAGCTATCGACCAGCGCTACTCTCGCCGTACTTTGGTAGTGACCATCCAGAAGTCCGTCTATGCCCTGGAACAGTCCAGTCATTCGGCGGTGTTTGTCTGGACCCCAGGACACGTTGGCATCCCAGGCAATGAACTTGCTCACAGGCTGGCCAAACAGGCTACACGGGAACCACTTATGGAGATCAGCATCCCTGTAACTGACCTGTGTTCATTATTATGCCACATGGTTTTTCGGCTTTGGGAGACGGAATGGCATAACCTCAGTATGCACAACAAACTGTGTGTCATTAAGGAGACTATGAATGTATGGAAGTCTTCTATGTGGGCCTCTCACAGCGACTCTGTGGTTCTCTGCTGGCTTCACATTGGCCATGCTTGGGTGACCCACGGCTATCTCCTGCACCGTGAAGACCCACCTCAGTGTCAGTGCAGTGCCCAGTTAACAGTGGCCCATATTCCGTTGTGCTGTCCTACATTGGCTGCCCTATGACATGATCTTTGGTTAATGGATTCGTTACCGTTAATTTTAGCTGACAATAGCTCATCATCTGATTTAGTTTTATGTTTTATACATGAGGGAGGGTTTTATCATTCTATATAAGTTATAGCACATGTCCTTTGTCCCTTTGTGTCCTCCAACTTAGTGCTTTTAGGCTGGAGGTTTTAATGTGCTGTAGAGTGGCTGGCTTATCCTTTTTATTTTTGTGATCAGCCAGCCACGGTCATCTGCTCTCTTGTTTTAATCCCTCCTACCTATTTATTGAATGTCTCTGTGGTTTTCTTGTCCTGTTTTGTCCATTATAGTGTTTGTTGCCCTTCCGTCATTCTTATGGTTTTTCCCTTTCTCCCAGTTTTGTGTTGTAGGTCTTGTTTGTTTTATTCTCGCCCTTGTTGAATTGTTTTAATAGGAACAAGGGACCAATGACTTAGCAGTTTGATCGCTTCCACCCTCTTTAAGCCAAACAACGAACCATTGGCGAGAGTTGACTTGGATGTTGTAGTAAACATGCAGAATAATGTTCCACTAGATAACATGTGGCCAATGAAAACATTTTGTAACAAAGAATATTGATCCATCTGTAATAGTGAATGGTGCTTATGAGTCTTCATATGCTTGCAGTGTGTAGGGTGTCCCATTTATCTTGACCCCCATAATAACTGTTTGTCCAGATGTAAATTACAAAATGTTTCAAGCAAATATTCTTTAGCCATCAGGGGGACATCAATCAGCATGATTACCTACATTGTAGCTTTGTTTTTTACAAAGATATGAACAGCAGTACGACTTTTTTGAATGGCACCCTGAATTTTTTATTTGGTAATTCATTTCCTCTCCTACAGACCTATTCAAAAATATATCACAGTGTACCAATCACTGAAACACAACATTATTAATTACATAACACAACATTGACTTTGAGCCTGGGATCACAAACTCATCCACCTGCTGGAGTTGTCAGGAAACAAATTAAAACCAAGTAAAAACGTAACACAAAACTGACTTTGAGTCTCCTGTACCATTGACCAGGAGTAGAACATTCAAAGGTGCTCAAAGTGGTGACCCTGGACACTGATACACTGGCACACTCATTGAATGAAAGAATTATTTACTGCTTCCAGGGTTGCCTGCTGAAGAGATTTACAAGCAAGCACGATATGTTCCTGCACGTAGTCTGGAGTTCTTGGAATATCGTGATAGACAATGTCTTTAATACATTCCCAAAGAAAAAAGTCCAGAGGATTTAAATCGGGAGACTCTGCAAGCCAAGTAACTGTTCCTCCCTGACGAATCCATCTGGCAGGATACCTTCGGATCAGAACATGGCGTGCACGCAAGGCATTATGTGCTGGACATCCATTGTGTTGATACCGTATAGGCCCGCATCTCGTGGTCGTGCGGTAGCATTGTCACTTCCCACGCCCGGGTTCCCGGGTTCAATTCCCGGCAGGGTCAGGGATTTTCTCTGCCTCGTGATGGCTGGGTGTTGTGTGCTGTCCTTAGGTTAGTTAGGTTTAAGTAGTTCTAAGTTCTAGGGGACTTATGACCACAGCAGTTGAGTCCCATAGTGCTCAGAGCCATTTGAACCATTTTTGATACCGTATAAGCATTCAGGTTCTTAGTGGCACTTCATCCAGAAGAGGAGGGAGAATTTGTCTGAGGAATTGGCATACGCTGTGCTGTTTAGACTACCATTGATGAAATAAGGGGCAATAATTGTAGTACCAAGCATCCCACACCAGACGTTAACTCTCCATTGACGCCAATGTTTCACCTGTCTAAGCCATCGTGGGTTGTTGCTGGACCAATGATGCATGTTCCTTGTATGTACCAGTCCTTTGTTTGAGAAGGGACATTCATCAGTAAACAGAACATTGGAGAAGAAGTTCGGGTTGGTGAGGATTTGCTGCTGTGCCCACTGACAGATGTAGCTGTACATGATAAGGATGGAACAAGTGACGTGTAAGAATATGAGTACACTGGTTTTAGGAATGCTAATCTCACGTTCAAGCTGCCATGTTCTCACAAATGGATTCATAGCAACGGAAGCGAGAACAGTAACTTCGGCAGCTTCATCTGTGCGAATGCTACGACGATTGCGTTGTTGTGGGTTAAAACTTCCCACTTCCTGAAGTGTCACAACAAAATGAGAAAATATCCATTGGGAAGGTGGGTTCTTGTCAGGATAATGCTCTCTGTACAGTTCTGCTGCCTGCGTAGCATTTCACCTACCTCCAACAACACCAACAACAACAATAAAAGAAACGTTATATTGATGCAGTTTGTAGGAAGGATAGCCTTTACTGTATGCTTACTCTACACAGCAGTATTTAAAAGGACTAAACTACTGTACTAAATGTACCTGTACATAAGAAAACAGTATTGCAATTACTATTCTGCTAACTTACATTCCCTGTAGATGAGAAGCATTTCTACCTTCTCTTCGTTGGTGTACATTCTACTCACACAACTCTTCAACCGAAGATGGTTGACAGAACAATGGGTGTGCACTCTTCTTATGTTTACATTTGTCCTCTGTCAACATCAGCACATGGATGTGTTCCATTACCCTGAGTACTGCACTAAGCGCTAGGAGCATCAATGTCAATGTTGCGTTATGTTATCAATAATGTTGTGTTTCAGTGAATGGTACACTTTTGAGTATGTCTTTAAGAGAGGAAATGAATTACCAAATAAAAAAAATACAGAGTTCCATTTTAAAAAGTCATACCAATGTTCATATCTTTGTAAAAAACAAAGCTACAATGAAGGCGATCATGCTAATTGATATCCCCCTGAGGGCTAAAGAATATTTGCTTGAAGCATTTTGTAATTTGCATCTGGACAAACAGTTATTTAAGGTGGTCAAGATAAGTGGGACACCCTGTATTGAAATATAAACCCGATAATGCCATTAAGTGCTAATGAAGCATTAGTGACACCTTACGACTGTTGCTTAAAGTATTATTAGGTTTTACTATAGAACAAGTTTATTAAAGATGCACATATACACTCAAAAAAAAAACCAACTACTGTTATTACTGGTAGTGAGTACTGAATACACTTTAAGCATTCCCATAGAAAAAAGTCAGAGGTGAATTCGGGGGAATGCATGTGAGGAACTTGGCACTACTTCTATTTACTCACCAACTGGAAGCAATATAGTATTTGAACTGGGGGCTGTGACTGAACAAACATCCTGCATAAAGTGTCTACATTTATGATTACATAGTCATTTAGGATGGGAAAAACATGTACTATTAAATAAACTGTTGAGTAAATGTTGCATATAAAGAACGTTTCAGAACTACTGAATCATTTAAAAAGCAGTGTTTGCTACACACAGCATGTTATTATTTGACAAACTGTTCTGCAGAAATTAAAGTTTCACAAAACAATGAGGATAATGAGAGATAACCAATACAGAATTGTGTGGGAATATATTTCTATAATTTGAGATTAAGATTCTTCCACTCCGAAAACACAGCTGATTTTCCATGTTAAGCAGCAAAGTTCACAATTATTAAACTAAAACTGAATTATTGTCTCTGAAAAGTATGCTGTCTCAAAGTAAAATTCTCTTCATTGCATTGCCTGTACAAATGAACACCAAAACATAAGGTTTATGTAGAATTGAAAACTTGGTAATAGAAAACACTTTTAGAATTGAGGAATCATTTACTCACATTGGCACAAATCAGCCAGTCTGTTAAAGAATAACTATACCATACTTAGTACATCTTTCATATGAAGCATTTTTCTTCTGCTGCTTTTCTGTTTCAATTGTTTCAGTGCATTGAGGAATAATAATTATTTGCAAAAACCTGGACGAAATTGATACCTAATGCTCCATCTTGGTAAAAAAAAAAAAAAAAAAAAAAAAAAATGCAATATTTTGTAAAATTTGATTGACTGCATGTGTAAAACATACAAGTGGTCCCACAACAAATGCTCTAAGCACACATTTGCATGTACAATATCAAGAAGTATATCAAACTAATCATTTTTATGTGTTTCATTGAACAGTAGAAGATATTGTGGCTCCTGGCAGTTGACACTTTTGTTCACTCAGTCACAAGCTTAATGCAAAGAGAGCAAGTGAAAAATTATTTTATATGATTATGGGAGATATCTAAGAATCTTGAGATTGAAAAGGGTAGTTGCTACTCACCATATAGTGGAGCTGCTGATTTGCAGATAGGCACAACAAAAAGACTGTCAGAAAATGCTGAGGCCTCAGCAGCCAGAGGCTGCAGAGATGTGTATTTGCGTGAGTATATGTTCTATTTCCGATGACGGCCTTGTTGGCCAAAAGCTCATTTTCTTAGTCTTTTTGTTGTGTCTATCTGCAAATCAGCATCTCCACTATATAGTGAGTAGCAATTGTCCTTTTCATTATATTGTTACATTCCATTCTGGATTTTCGATTGATGAATCTCAAGACTGAGTTTTCTGCCGTGCATATCTAGAGCAAATCATGGCATCAGGCTTATGTGAGAGATTAGTGCAACATAATGAGGACAAATTGTGTCTGGATAAATTGCCTTCATTTTGTTCCCAGAAAACACACATATTACAACATCTAAACTATGAGCAAAACCCTACACTGCAGTCTATAAAGACTAAATAGTAGGGTACTCTCAAAATAGCAATATTACCATACTAAATATCAAACATAGTACAAGTTTATCCTTTATGGTGTCAAGCAACACTCACCAGGCCTACAGCATTTGGTAGATGTTCATTGTTGCTTCTAAAGCAATGTTTCTGTTGTGACTCGCCGATCATTCATCCAAAGCGCTGCCGCGCAATTACGCGCATCCTCTACGTGCAGCGCTGTCTGCCAGCCATGCAGCAGCTGCGCCACCTAAGCGGCTAGCTGAGCAGCGGCCGCTAGACTGGGACTCAGTGCGCATTCGAATGCTAACGTGTACACGTGTCTTGCTTGTCAACTTACTCTGTGACTTATATGTGTTGTGTCGTTCTGAAATATATTTGTTAAACTTGACGTTATAACAATTGGCGACGAGGTAGTGGAATTTTCCTTTTCACCGTTGACCCACAGGGTTCCATGGCTACTGTCGAGCAACTATTGCAAAATCTCCTTGAACAGCGAACGTTTCTAACATCGGCGATTCGCGATTTCATTGCCGCATCAAATGCGGGGCATTTCTCGTCATTGGCTGTACCTCCTTTTCCTCCTTACGACGAGACGGCGGAAGACTGGTCTGATTATGAAAAACGTCTTCGACAGCACTTCTTGGCATTTCATGTCACGGACGAACAACCATGTAAGTCTCTGTTCCTTTCCTGGATTTCACCTCAAATGTATTGGTTGTTGTCGCAATTGGCACCTTTGAAGAATCCTGCATCTTTGTCCTTTGCTGAAATGTGCTCACTTCTGTCTGTCTATTTTCAAAAGCAAACGCATGTGGTAGCCTCTCGTGTTGCCTTTTATCATTGTCAAAAACATCCACATCAATCCTATTGCGCTTGGGCTGCTGAACTTCACGGCCTCAGTCGAAAGTGTCAATTTGTTACTGACGTTCACAAAGAATCCTATGCCGATTCCATGGTACGGGATGCTATTATCCGGTCGGTGCCCGACAAAGAAGTTCGGCAACGTGCCCTTAAGTTGGCGAATCTGACTCTAGATGAAGTTCTCTTCATTGCGCAGTCTTTTGAAATTTCTCGCGCCGCTGGGGCGCAAATAGAGGCGTAGGGTGATGTCGAGGAAATACAACCTCTGTGCACTGTTGACGACGCGTACGGTGTGTCCCCACCGGCCGACGTGGCCGCAGTGTGCTCCCACACGCAGCCTCGGCCTAGCCGTAAACAACCCGCTAAGAAACTGCAGCAAAACCCCCGTCAACTTCCTTCATTTCCGCGGTGTTTTACGAAACATTCACGCGAGGATTGTCCCCAACGTTGGGCTGTGTGTCACAATTGCAAAAAGAAAGGTCATGTGTCTTCCGTTTGCAAATCCGACCGCATGCATGATGTTCATGAACATGATGCTGATTCTGAGTTGTCTGTCAATTGCACTTCTTCCCTTTCAGGGAAGATATTCCTCACTGTCCAAATCCTTGGTCGAGATGTTCGCATGCAAGTGGATACCGGTTCTGCTGCCACTATAATTAATTCTCAGACGTATCTTCAGTTGGGTTCTCCACTCCTGTCACCTGTCACTCGGCAATTACGGACGTACAATAAACAGAAGATTTCTCTCTTGGGACAGTTTAATGCTGAGGTATCTTACAAATCCGTCGTTTGCACTGTCCCCATATTTGTGGCCGACCAGAGCAACGCAGAAAATCTTTTTGGTTTCAACGCCTTTCGCATTTTTGGGTTCTCCATAGATGACTCTGTCAATATTGTCTCTGATGCTATTCCTTACGCCCAACTGGATTCCTTGTCGACGACATTTTCGTCCCTTTTTTCTCCTGGGTTAGGCCGTGCAAACGACTTTGAAGCTCATGTCACGCTCAAACCCACTGCTCGGCCTAAGTTTTTTCGGGCTCGGCCCATTCCTGTGGCCCTTCGTGATCGGGTAAAACGGGAGTTGGATCGTCTCACTACTTCAGGGGTCTTGCTTCCTGTCACTTCCAGTGAGTGGTCCTCTCCTGTCATTGTCGTTGCTAAGCCAAATGGTGATATTTGTCTCTGTGGCGATTTCAAAGCCACTGTAAATGCTCAATGCCTCATCGACACTTACCCTATGCCCCATCCTGAAGAACTGTTCACTAAACTTGCTGGAGGCCAGTATTTTTCTAAAATTGACCTGTCAGAAGCTTATCATCAACTTCCTCTCGACGCTGCTTCCCGTCAGTTTCTGGTCCTTAACACGCCTTTCGGCCTCTATCAATACAAACGCTTGCCATTCGGGGTTGCTAGCACCCCTGCTCTCTTTTAGTGATTCTTGGAACAATTATTGCTCCCTGTCCCTGGGCGTATCAATTACATGGTCGACATTGTTGCCACTGGCTCCACCACTGAAGAACATCTTCAAAATCTCTGCACACTTTTTCATGTCTTACACACTGCCGGTCTTAAGTGTGATCTTCAGAAATCACAATTTTTTCAGGCATCCATCACATACTTGGGGTTTCAACTCTCTCGGGATGGTATTCGCCCGCTTCAGCAAACTGTCGCTGCGATCGATGCCCTTCCTTGCCCTACATCTGTTAAGGAACTGCAGGCCTTCTTGGGGAAAATAGCATACTAAGTTTTTACCGTCTGCGGCTTCGGTGGCTCAGCCGTTGCATCGCCTGTTGCATAAAAACGTGCCTTTTCACTGGTCCGCGTCATGCGATGCGGCTTTCCAGAAATTGAAGACTATGCTGAAACAGGCCACGTGCCTGGCTACTTATCGACCTGGCCAACATCTTGTTCTTGCCACAGACGCCTCTCAATACGGGGTCGGTGCAGTCCTTGCGCACCGTTTTTCTGACAGTTCGGAACAACCCATTGCTTATGCCTCCAAAACTCTCATGGATGCCCAACAAAAGTATTCTCAAATTGAAAAAGAAGCTTTGGCCATCATTTATGCTCTTCATAAGTTTGGTGTTTTTCTCTATGGCTCAAAATTTCATCTTGTTACGGATCATAAACCACTTGTTTCCTTGTTTCAACCATCAACATCACTTCCCGACAGGGCTGCACACCGCCTCCAGCGTTGGGATCTTTACTTGTCTCGTTTCAATTATGAGATTCATTTCCGGCCAACGACTCAACATGCAAATGCTGATGCTCTGTCTCGCTTTCCCATGGGTCCTGATCAGGCATTCGATAGGGACGAACTTTTGTGTTTCCACCTGGATGTTGCCGAGCAGCGGGATGTGGACGGGTTCCCCATCACTGGGGACAGGCTGGCGGCTGCTACGGGTTCTGACCCTACCCTCTCCCGGGTTTCACGCTGTATTCAGAAGGGTTGGCCAGATCGCCCATCCGGTAAGACTTCTGATCCGTTGCGGAACTACTACACTTTGCGTTACCGCCTCACGGCTAGGGATGGTGTTATCCTCCTCTCCACTGACAATGCTTCGCTGCGTGTTGTGGTACCTGCGTCTTTGCGTGCTTTGGTCTTGCGCCTCCTTCACCAAGGGCACTGGGGTGTCTCTCGCACACAATCTCTGGTGTGCCGTCGTGTATACTGGCCTGGCATCGACTCTGAAATAGCACACATGGTCGCTGCCTGCGGCCCTTGTGCGTCACAGGCCGCTGCCCCGCAGTCATCTTTGTCACCGTGGCCTTCGCCTGAGAAGCCCTGGAAGCGCATTCATGCTGACTTTGAGGGACCCTTTTTAGGTACTTATTGGCTCCTCGTAATTGATGCCTACTCTCACTTTCCTTTCATTGTCCGTTGCACGTCGCCTACCACCGCGGCAACCATCAGTGCTCTCACCCGCATTTTTTCTTTGGAAGGTCTCCCCTCTACTCTTGTTACTGATAATGGTCCACAATTTGCCTCTTCTGAATTTGCGGATTTTTGTGCTCGTCACGGCGTTATGCATGTCACGGTGTTATGCATGTTACGGCCCCGCCGTTTCATCCACAATCCAACGGTGAGGCTGAACGACTGGTCCGCACATTTAAGGCTCAGATGAGGAAACTAATGACTTCTTCTGCTGCTGATGATGCGTTTCTCCAGTTTCTGTCGTCTTACCGTTTCACCCCCATGGGCGACCACAGCCCGGCTGAGCTCTTACATGGTCGACAGCCCCGCACGCTACTTCATCTTCTGCGGCCTTTCACCTCACGGCCGTGGGGGCCTTCACTTGGCTGGTTCACCTCGTCTGGGTACGGGGATATGGCAGGCGGCCAAAATGGAGCCCGGGCCGCATCTTAAGACACCGTGGCAGACGTCTGTATGAAATCCAGACGGACACGGGTGTTGCAGTGCGTCATTCGGACCAGCTTCGGCCTTGTGTGCCAGCAACGCCTGTTCCGAATGCCGCTACACCACTTTTGGCCCTACCTGACGCTCAGGATCTTGGCATCTCTCAATACTCACAACGCAGCCCTCTCACCATCATCGCGATGCCAGCCACCAGGAGACGTGCCCATGCAGGAACCGGATGACCATCCTCTGTCAGAGCAAATCTACTCGCCTCCTCCTCCAACGGACACCGACACATCGCCCATGTCTCCTGTTATATCAACTGGACTTGCCGCAACGGGCAGATTGGTGCAGGGGGCCCCAGCATATTCGACCCCTACATCTCCTGTCATCTTGACCTGTTATCATTGGGGACACTTCCGTCCGTACGGGAAGCCTCCTCCTCGAGACTTTACGGCGAGTCAAACAACGCCCATGGACGTTAGCCATCTCCAGGACACCTCCATCAAGACCAGTGCAACAATTTCAAAGGGGGGAAAAGTGTTGTGACTCATCGATCATTCAAAGCGCCGCCACGCAATTACGCGCGTCCTCTACGTGCGGCGCTGTCTGCCAGCCATGCAGCAGCTGCGCCACCTAAGCGACCAGCCGAGCAGCGGCCGCTAGACTGGGACTCAGTGCTCATTCGAATGCTAACGTGTACACATGTCTTGCTTGTCAACTTACTCTGTGACTTATATGTGTTGTGTCGTTCTGAAATATATTTGTTAAACTTGACGTTATAACAGTTTCAATGGCAGGATCTTCAGCTACTGTGAAACTGTGTGTCATATCATCAATTTCTGACCTTTGGCCTATGATTAGGACACTTTCTATTTACTGTCAAAACAATTATACATTAAGTGATCTTTCCAGTGGAACCACATGGGATCAATGAAACATAATAGCAAAGTGCTGACAGGCTACAACTGCATGAAATCTTGCAGCTGCATACACCTTCTGTCACATTTTGTCCTACATATGAATCTGCTATGGAGTGGTGTCTCACTTCCAATAGAAAATACAGTGACCTCAAGTATTTGATCCTTTTCCTTATATTGATGAGATTCCAAATTGTAGTTTCCATTGTTAACTTATTCTTCCACACATGTGTGATGATGGTTAGTTCTTAATGTGTTATCTAAATGTGCAAACAATTACAAATTACTAGAATCTCACACCAAAAATTAAGGACAGGCAATTACTCATCTGTAGATAACTGATTCATGGCACACAGGTGCACATAAAAAAGATTTGATGGCTCAAGCTTCTGGGCTATAGGTATTTTTGTCGCATGTACGATCCCTGGGCAATCTATTAGATGCACTACAGTTTGTAAGCAAATTTTGGTTTATGTCTGACGAATCTTTTTCTTTTTTATTTTTTCTTTATTTTTTTTTTTTTTAGTACATAAATTGTGATAACAGGATTATGTGTAGTCTGCTTCATAACTAAGGTGATATAACAAATAAACAAAACGTAGAATTTGTTGAAAATATTTTATTTCAATAATTACAACAAAAATTAAAATATTGTGAAAGTGGAAACATTAGTTTTAATATCCTGTTGAGCCACCTTTTGCAGCTGTGAGAGCCTTAATATGACGTGGCATGCTCTCAATGCAGGACGGCACTGTGTCCTGCATTTGTGGATGATGATACCACACATGGATGATCTTCTCTAAGAGCTGTGTTTTTGTTGTGATGACATCTTTTGCCACCTCCCTCTTCATTTGTTCCCATACACTTTCTATTTTGTTCCTTCAGAAAAGATATAACTGAGCTGGCTGTGTGACAGAGAACTTCCTCCTGTATAAAAATAAATGGTTCCCCATTCGGGAACCATTCTCTGAGCTGTGGTACTAACCATTTTTGTAGGACTTCCTTGTACTGATCTTGCCTCATTATGCCTTTAACCAAGTAAAGACATCCTGTACCCTTGCCACAGATGACAGACCAAATCATCACCTTAGCTGCATGTTTTATGGTCTGAATAATGTAGTCAGGATGAAATTTTTCTCCTGTTCAACAGCACATACTGAGATTTGTTACATAAAACTTCAAACGTCCTTTCATCGCTGAAGCATACCTGTAAAACTCAAGAAACATAGTTAATATACTATGAATAAACATACATGGGTTATATCATATCATAAATGATAATTTTAAAGTTAAATCACTGATCTCCAGAAAGCCAAATCCTTATCGCACCACTGTTTAGCCCACTTCAGACACTTTGCTTTAATTGTAGTTGTTAACTTTGGTTTTCTAGCGGGTCAACAGGTCTTTAAATCAACATCCTTCAACTTTCTGTGAACAGTGCATTCAGATGCATTCACATTAGCCTCTTCGCGTTGAGATTTTATCTGTTTTGTTGTTGCAAATCTGTCTTTTAGGCAAATTCTTTTGAGAAATCTTTGACTTTGGGGTGAAAATTGGTTTTCTTCCACATTTATTCTTCCTTATGGGGCTCAGTTTTTCACCTGAATCAATTTTCTTCTTTATGCACCTCACACTAGTTTCTGGCGTTTCCAACCTTCATGAAATTTCCTGATTGGAATACATTTTCATATTAATAAGAGCTTTGACCTCAGCTTTTTTACATGGTGAAATGTCCCCTATTTTACCCATTTTTAAAGCCCACAATTAGTAATATCTGGTTGTTAAACAATCAACTATGATGTCGATATTACGAAATTTATAGTCAAAGCGAATAAAGTATTACACCAGTTACAGCGAGAATGCTACGCTGTACTCTGCACATTGATACCTACAATAAATCAATAATCCAATGTCATGTAGCAACAACAAATACAAAATTCAACAATGTAATAAGTGCCCTGAATAGCTGTCATAAATTTTCCAATTAATCGCATTAAGTATAGTACTCAACATGTAACTGTTACAAATAACATTAAAAATGTGCAGTGCATCTAATAATTTGGTCAGGGACTGTATGTTGTAGATGAGATTTACACATGTAAAACAAGACTAAAACATGAAACTATCTGTTTTGTGTGCCAAAAGCAGGAACAAGATCAGAGACAGTGAGAAGGCAACACTTATGCACTGACCAGAGTTGCTTGTGCCCCAAGTTCTGTAAAATTTATTTTTCTTTTTCTTTCCTTGCATTAAGCCTCAGAAGTAGTGTGTCATCCATAAGAAACAGTAATCCACACACTTAGAAGATTCAGGTTGTTTTGAAGAAGATAACGTGACACAGCAAAGATAAAGTTTATCGGAATAAGAATGGCAATGATGGTGGAACAATGATTATAGGTGCCCTGGTCATACTTTTTGGCATACAATTAACACAGTAACTTGCTTAATGGCCATTGCCTGCACTTAATTAAAACTGCAGTAACAAATTAGGCCTATATACCAGGAAAACACACTAATCTGAACTCTTACATTTCTTAACTGTAAGCTCTCATATACACTTCTTGTTTTGCACACTATAGCCAGAGCTACAGATTCTGTTATTGAATACAGTCATAGAACAGCAACAGCAGTACAAATGACTGAAGGTTTCACACATACCTCTCTTGATAGCCAAACATGTATCATTCAGTGCCCACCTATAGTCCTATGCTTTCTTTTACACCTGTTTTCCAGTAGGCTTCATTTTGTTCCCATAGAAGTTCCCTTGCAGCAACTGTATTCCATGGAGGATCCCTCTCTTTATGAACTGTTATACTGTGTACATATCTATCCAGTGCATGGCCAACTACTCTTTTAAACTTGAGCCATTCTTCTTCTACATGCTCTTATCCTGTGCTGGAAGTTTCAAGTTTCTCATTGAGATAAGACACTACTGATTTTTTATCTAGTTTACTGAACATACGTATCTTTCTTCTCATTTTAGTTATCCTATCATTGCTACCACAGTCATGTCATTGTCAGTGATACCAGCTTCAAAGTGAATATCTTTAAAGAGGTCACGTCTTTTGTTGCCGCCTTCTCAAAGGGATCCTCCTCCCCTCCCCCAAAACCATCCCTTGCAGACATTTCAGGAATTCCTCACATCCAGTGTTGCCTCCCAGTCCTTCTTGAAGAACATCCAGACAACCCCCAACATCACCCCAGCTGAATCCCGTGCCATTAAGGAGCTGAAAACAGACCGCTCTATTGTCATCCTCCCGGCGGATAAAGGCTCCACAACTGTGGTACTTGACCATGTGGAGTATGTGGCAGAAGGACTGCGTCAACTCTCTGACACCTCATCCTACAAAGCTGTTACCCAGGATCCCATTCCCTCCATCCAGACTGAGCTGCAGAAAATCCTAAAAATCCAAGGTCCCTCACAAGGCCTTACAACGGCTTCCATAGACTTACTCACTCCACCTGAGCCACATACCCCTACCTTCTACCTATTACCCAAAATCCACAAAGACAACCATCCTGGCTGTCCCATTGTAGCAGGCTTCAAAACCCCAACAAAACGTATCTCAGCTCTGGTAGACCAACACCTCCAACCTATCACCCGCAGACTCCCATCCTACATCAAAGACACAAACCACTTCCTAGAACGCCTCAAATCCATTCCCACTCCTCTCCCAGCTGAAATCTCTCTCGTCACCATAGATGCTACATCCCTTTACACAAACATCCCACATACCCATGGTCTCTCTGCCCTTGAGCACTACCTCTCCCGACGCCCACCCGAAGATCTTCCAAAAACCTCGTTCCTTATCACACTTACCAACTTCATCCTCACCCATAATTACTTCACTTTTGAAGGCCAGACCTACAAACAAATCAGGGGAATGGCCATGGGAACCAGGATGGCTCCGTCATATGCCAACCTCTTCATGGGCCGCATGGAGGAGGCTTTCCTGAAGACCCAACAGCTGCTTCCCCTGACCTGGTATAGGTTTATAGATGACATCTTTGTGGTCTGGACTCATGGTGAAGAAACACTCCTTAATTTCCTCCATAACCTCAACTCCTTTTCGAATCTGAATTTCACCTGGTCCTTCTCCAAAACCCAAGCCACCTTCCTGGATGTTGAACGTGATGTTGTTGAAGCTCACATCCACACCTCTGTCCACATCAAACCCACAAACAAACAACAGTACCTTCACTTTGATAGCTGCCATCCATTCCACATCAAACGCTCCCTTCCCTACAGCCTAGGTATTCGTGGCAAACGTATCTGCTCCAGTGACGAATCCCTCAACAATTACACCAATAACCTGACCAGTGCTTTCCTCTCCCGCAACTATCCTGCAGACCTTGTCCACAAACAGATCTCCCGAGCAATACATTCCTCCCTGTCCAACAACAATGTTCCTACCCCCAGACCACACAGAAGCATCCCCCTTGTCACACAATATTATCCTGGTCTCGAATACATCAACAAATTACTCCGCCAGGGATATGACTTTCTCAAGTCAACCCCTGAAATGAGATCATCCCTTGACAATATTCTCCCCACACCATCCAGAGTTGCCTTTCGTCGCCCCCCTAACCTCCGTAATATCCTTGTTAAACCCTACAATATTCCCAGACTACCTTCTCTACCCAGCGGTTCCTACCCCTGTAACCGACCCCACTGCAAAACCTGCCCCATGCATCCCCCCACAACCACCTACTCCAGCCCCGCTACTGGTAAAACATACACAATTCAAGGCAGGGCCACGTGTGAAACTACACATGTCATTTATCAGCTGATATGCCTGCACTGCACAGCCTTTTATATCGGTATGACAACAACTAAACTGGCTGAGCGCATGAACGGACAGACGAACTATCCGCCTAGGAGATGTCCAATACCCAGTAGCAGAGCATGCCCTCCAGCATAATTCTAGGGACCTAGGAACCTGCTACACTGTATGTGCCATTTGGCTTCTCCCACCCAACACCAGTCCCTCTGAACTGTGGACACGGGAACTTGCACTCCAACACATCCTTTCATCCCGCCATCCCCCTGTACTGAACCTGCGTTAAACAACCTCACTCCCATTTACTCTTCGGTGTTCTCCTCTTTCCCTTTCCTCTTTAGCCATTCATGCATCTTTTCATCCTACATAGTTGTGTTTATCTTTATACTATATACCTCTTTACTTCTGTATGCATCCTCTTTGGTTTGAAGCTGGCACAGTACTTACAGTAGAATATCTTTGGCTTCCCTCTGACAACCATGCCTCCATCCTTGCTACCCTCCCTGTTTTCCTTTCCCTGTTGCTTCATAACCTGGGTTGTGAGTAACTGAATCCACTTTCCCTTCTTCCCTTTCTTTCCCCTCTTTCCTCCCTGATGAAGGAACATTTGTTCCGAAAGCTAGGAACGTAAATTTTCGGTTCTGTTTTTTGTGTATCTATCGGCTGTACTGAGCTGAGGTAAGTACTGGCCAGCCCCTCTATCTCTTTGTTAGTATTTGTTTCACATCTTTATATGAGATTTTCCATCAATTTTCACAACTGATTGTTGTATGATTAACTTCTCTCCTGTTGACTGCCATATAATTGGGGAAATTACATATAAGTGAAATGAGGTTTTCACTAATGTTCTTGATTACATCAGAGATGAGTTTGGTGGGTGATAAAAGGATCTAGTTATCATTTTATGCCAATTCCTGATACTGGGTCCTGCCTAAACAACCTCACATGCAGCTTCAATTTCTAGCTTGGTGGATTTGAGTTTCTGGTCTAGCGGGTCAAATACACCATCATTCCCCACTACTCTATCCTTTCAATATAAACTTTAATTTTCCCCAATTTTGGCCTATTTAACAAGTATGCTTTGACTTTTTCCACTTTTTTATTTGTACTTTTCTCTCTGTTTTTCCCCTTTATGATTGTAACTGCGATAAGTAATAAATTGATGTTACTTGTCTATATACATGGTATTCTAGCATTAACAACAACATACAATTCATCCCAGTTATATTTGTACTAGTAATGCCCAGTTAAGTAAGTATCAATCCACTATTTTTTTTTTATCATTAGCTTTTTATAATATTCACCAAAACCACACAGAGGGTACACATTCGAAAGTTTCTGTATGAGTTATGCAACAGAAAAAAAAAAAAAAAAAAAAAAAAAAAAAAAAAAAAAAAAAAAAAAACACACACACATTCACCACACTGCAACCACTGAGGTCCACAACAGAAAATCAAATTAGGCCTACATATACAAAATATTTGATTTCATGGCGAATATTGATTTTGTGGGAGCACAAATTCTCAAATCGTTTTTCACTTCATTTTCTTCTTCTTCTTCTTCTGTAGTGGTCAATCCAAGGATTGATTTGCAACAGCTACAATGGCAGCTTGTCTCCATTCTGTGTGTCTTTCACCTTTTCTCTTCATTTCTTTATAGGTGTTACATCCCACATCTTTCACGATTTGATCCATGTACCTCTTGGTCTTTTTCCCTCGACATATCCCTCTATGATTGTGTTCAGGAGTCCTTCATGTCTTAATAGATGGCCTGTAAATTGCAATCTTCTTTTAACAATGAAACTCCAGAAGCTTCTCTTCTCACCTGCTCTTTCCAGAACCACTTCGTTTGTGACCTTGTCGATCCATTTTATTTTGAGCATGCGTCTATAGCACCACATTTCAAAAGAATTTAGCTTCTGCTATTCCTCTGTCCCGAGAGTCCATGTTTCACACCCATAGCATGCCACACTCCACACATATGATTTCAAAAATCTTTTCCTGGTTTCACGGCTGATGCTCTTAGATGTTAATATGTTTTTCTTCTTGTTAAAAGCAGCCTTTCTTGAGCTATTCTACTTCTCACTTCTGCCTTGCTCCTTCCATCCCTGGTAATATTACTGCCCAGATAAGTAAATTTATCAACTTGTTCAAGCAGTTCATTGCCTACATGAACTTGGACTTTCACTTGATCTTCTTTGTCGCATGCCATTACTTTTGTTTTTGCTTTATTAATTCTCATATTATATTCTTCACCCATAACTTTATCCACTTTATCCATTCTATTCAGTAGGACTACAAGATCTTCTTCACTTTCAGCCAGGACAGCTATATCATCGGCATATCTTATCATATCTATTCGTTGGCCATGAATTACTACACCTGTCTGTGAATTTTCCCTTACTTTTTTCAGCGCCTCTTCAATGTATACGTTAAAGATAACAGGGGATAGTGCGCAACCTTGCCGGACACCTTTCCGTATCTGCACCTCTTCTTGTTTTGTCCGTCCACGGATAACTGCAGTCTCGTTTTTGTACAGGTTCCATATCATTTTTCTATCTTTATGGTCTATTCCTACTTTTTTGAGTACCTCAAACATCTTATCCCATTTAACATTATCAAAGGCTTTCTCTACATCTACGAAAGCTATGTATGTTTTCAGGTTCTTATCTAGTCGTTTCTCTATTATTAGTTTTAGAGCAAATATTGCTTCTCTGGTTCCTCTATCTTTCCGGAATCCAAACTGGTCTTCGGAGAGTGTAGCTTCGACTTTTTGTTCTATGCGTTTTAGGATAATTTAGGTTAATATTTTAGAGGCATGAGTAACTAGGCTGAGTGTCCTATAATTTTCACATCTTGTAGCATTTGCCTTCTTTGGAATGGGGACCATAATGTTTTTCTCAAAGTCTGTAGGAATTTTACCCTGCTCGTACATGTTGAAAACAAGATTATACAACTCCTGATTCAGTTTTGCTCCTCCAGATTTCAGAAGTTCGGCTGGGATATTGTCTATACCAGGCGATTTGTTGTTTTTCAATTTTTTCAGAGCTAGTTCAAACTCTACCTTTAATATAGGTTCACCTATGTTGTGTGCATCTACTTCCGTTTCTTCTTCCATGATGTTTTCACTTATGCATGATGTTTTTGCTGCTGCAAACACTAATTTTCACCAGGAATCTGCATATTCATAGCTATAATGGTTTGCACATCACAACACCAACAAGCAAACACAAAATATTAAATGTCTTGGAATATCATGGCGTTGTGGGGATACAAAGAGGCAGCACCCAAAGTTGCACGGTTTGCCGAACTGGCATGAATTGCAGCTTTTGCAATTCCCAGTCACTTCATATCGAATATTTCTTTTCTTCCAATCATTTACTGGCACACAAATCTTTTGTAGTTTGTACAGATCAAAATTTAATTTCCAGTCAATTTGCACCGAACATTTTCATTGGTTGATGATAATACTACTCTCATTTGTTGACTGCACTGTTGACACTAAACTTTGGAATGGAATATATTTTAAGTCGAGGAAATAAGCACATGTTGCATACACAGCCACAGCTGAACAGTCATATCTTGGGAACTATGCAATCTAGAAGGCTATAAATTGCTTTGCATTGTGCCTACTGTTACGTCTCAGAAGTGAGTAGAGAGCAGTAGAAAGGTGCCCTAGAGCAGGTTGACTCTTTGAGAAGAGTGTGTTTCATGCAAGAATTGAGTAACATTAGAATTCAGACGATAGTACAAGTAGCAGTGACTAAATTGGATTAGCTACCGTAGCGGAATTATCAGTATAGGAAGAAAGTACGCTAATGTTAGTGAGAGACAGTGAAATAGCTCCAAAAACAATGACTGAGTGTGCAAATGAACTGGTACAATCACCTAGGGAAAGAAAGGAACAGAAATTTGACACGTGTGACTTGCGAGGGCATATAGCAAGCAACTGTAGGAGAAACAGGGCAAGAGGAGGATACGTGTTATGAAGGAAAACAGTTCACATATTTTCCCTATGTTTGTGAAAAACTAGGCCACACACATGCATACTTGGACCAACTATGGCAGGAAAAGTACGTTACCTTGCAATAGGGTACCATCAAGTATTGACGAACAGGAAGGGCAGACATAAGATGAGATTCACCTCAAACTATCAACATTATAAATACAAACGAATGCCAGTGTGACTGAAAGGAACCACAGGTTGTTTTCAACATAGTTTTGGCATGTCTGCAACGGATAAAATTTTCCTGTATCTAGACAGTATAGTGTGTTACAGAAGAAGCCAGCATGAATGTAATGAGAAGCTCCATGTAACTCTTGACAGGTTATGAGGGCACAAATTAAACTTGCAACCAGGTGTGAGCTCATAAAAGAAGAAGTGATTCTTGGGTCGTTGTATTACCGGACATGACATAGGTGGAAAAAGTGAAGAACGACGAAAGAATTGAAAGCATTTTTAGGTTCAGTTGGGTACTGTTTTCAATTTATTGCAAAGTTTAGCAAAGTCGTGACGCCACTTCAAGATTTGCTAAAGAATGGAGAAATTGGTTAATCTTCTACTAATTCACTATCCACATTTTACAAAGCCATTCATAGTGACAATAGACATGAACTGGAAGCAGTTCTGTCACAAGTCAAGAAAGCTGGTGAAGACTTCTCCAGGACATCCTCCTCTAGCATTACTTTTCCTCAACAGTAGTTGTCGATACCAATATTATTTTTCGAATTTTGGACAATTATCTCAGTTGCTTTTCTTAAAACTTTCATATAATTTTATACACGGAATGTTATATTTCAAGCTAAAATTCATGAAAAGGAATTACATAATAAAATATTTTAATTTTGATGTTGTAATCGGGAAGTACTAGTTCTGAATGTACAGTTAAAATTATTTTTTTAGGAACATCTGAAATTATAAATTATTTACACACTTAAAAATTTGTTATTAATTACACAATCCTGTACTGTTTACTACATTTATTTCTGGATTGTAATAATCCTAATTACTAATGTAATGAAAACTAGTAGGAATCCATTTCCTAAGAAAAATTGTAAACCCTTTGGAATATTGTTATTTCCGCCGTATGTGGGAGTCGTGAGCTGGCCTCTGATGTGATTGGCTGTATTTTTGTATAATAGATGCAAACAATTTAATTTTGGCTTTGTTAATGTGAAAAATCAAAGTACTGTATGATATACTAAAATGTGAGAAAGTCAGTGGAAAATATATTTACGTAAAAAATTCTACAACAACAGTTATCCATTTTATTTAGTTCAAACCAACTGTGAGGACCTGATGTTAGGTTTTCAGCTACAAAAATCAGACCCCTAGACAAGAAGAACTGGAGCCATCTCAATATGAAAAGCTAAGTAAACTTGAAAGTTTATTCTAATCTTTGCTCCTCTCATAAAAGAGTTTGCTTATTATTTACTTGGACTGGGCATTGTTTAATGTGGACAATAGATGGAAGATGGAAGAAGGAAGGAGAGGGCTGATTACAATATGCGTCCAGGTCGTTAAATAAGATGGAATTAATATATAGTCACACCGGGTAAAAATTGTTGACTGTAGTACTTGAAGTGAAGCAGTTCTGGCCATATGTATATGAATGACCATTTATGGTGGTAACAGAACATAAACCTTTAACATGGATATTCAGTGTAAAGCATCCTAGTTTGAGACTCCTGAAGTGGAGACTTAAGTTTGAATAGAATGATTATGAGGCAATTGACAGCCGGATAGGCTGAACAGCAATGCAGATGCTATTAGTAGAATACAAACTAGTGAGCGTATTCATACTGACAGGAATGAGATATACATAAAATAAAGGGGTAACCAGCTGAACATGTGACAGGCACAGGTGAGCGCAGAAATAGTATTATGTGTCACTGTTAAGAGGCACAAAACGTGTGGGTGTTTTCAGGTCATTACTAAATGCAAATAAGTAGGACACCAAGGTGATAGGAGCTGAAGGAGTCCAGGTTGCAATAATATGCGGTACGGCACACTGTTAGAGAGAAGGATTATTATTCAAGAAACACATAGTACAATGAAATTACCTATCTTCAGTAGTTTGTAGGACTGCAGCTGCGGCTATGAACTGATAATCTCCTAACATGGAATACCATGAAGTAATACAACATATTCTCAGGGACTAAGCCTGTTGGGCCCTCCTCAAAGAATCAATGCAAACATTACAGAACTGGATGAGGGCTGATTATGAAAGTGCGTCTGCCTAGGTTGACACCTAGCTAAGAAGTGAACGAGGCACACTCCAGTTCCGTCGAGCTGCACAGCCCGCTAGAGTGCGCTGTGCTCGGAAGACTACGAGCTGCCAACCATGTGTTGGTGCGGCGTTGTGGTAGTATCTACGGCAATGATGCTACACCCCTCCCCCCCCCCCCCAAAATGTTGCGGTGTCGTGGAATAAGGCTTGCGACGTCGGGAGGAGGGACCCGGGGGGCGGCAGAACTGAGGGGGTGAACAGAGGGACTGTGCAGGATGACTGCCTGCCCATGGTCCTGCATTCACACCAGGGAGTGAGGCAAAAACCTGCTTAGATTGCAAACCACCTCCAGGTAGGCCCAAAGGGGACGGGGAGAGCTCGATGTCCATGGGCGATGGGGGCGACGCCTCGGCGGCGGCGTGCGGCAGAGTGACCAGCGAGGTGGAAGCCGCAGCCGGCGGTGGACCCAGCGCCGCTGGTGGAGGTGGTGAGGGCAGCGTCGGGGGCAGTGTCCGGCGGTCGGTCGGCATGGAGGCTGCGGCGGACAGGCGATGGCGGCCGCTGGCAGGAACGGCGGCTGAGGCGCATGTGCAGGAGGGGTGCGTCGGCCACGCGCCAAGAGTGACGGCGCATGCGAAGTGGGCGGCACAACCGTAGCTGGTTCCTGCACCACTTGACCAAGCTGGACAGACTAGAAACAAGATACAGAGCGCAGCCAAGTGAGCGAACGATGCGCCCCTGCTTCCAACGCCGCCTGCCCGTAAAAACTCTGTAGAAGACCATAGCGTGCGGCATGAAGCCGGACAGAGACGAAGCAGCGGAAGCGAAGGAGGCCGCAGTAACTGCAAAAGCAACCTGTGGGCACAACCATGAAGCAAGTCAGCCGGGGAGTGAGTACCACGCAACTGGGAGCGGTAGGATGATAAAAAGGTCCATGCCGACTGCGTGTAAAACATCAAGTCACTCTCTCTGGAACCCAAAATCACTGTTGTCTTTGGTGGTGTGTGAAAGATAACTATGAACTTGGTGAGGTCCACCCTATTCTTTCCATCACCCATCACCCAAATATGGCAGAAGAGCCATGGATTCTTCTTCTTCTTCTTCTTCTTCAGTTCCCAAATCTACATTAGGTTTTATCCATAGTTCAAATCTCCTACAAATTTCTTCACCAGTTCTGGCTAGGGACACTTACGCAAGAACTGACCCCAGAGAAACAAGGAACAAAACATTCATTGATAACAACATAAAATAACACTTCACAGTTGTTTTGTGAGTTGCAATTAAGAGTTCGACATTAGAAAGTCACAACAAATTTGGTTGGCCAAAATAACTGCCTCTGTTCGAGCACTTTAGTAGTCTGAGAAAAGACTGTAACTGCTTGTTGGAGCTGAATTCACAGAATCTAGACAGGCAGAAAATATATGTCCAAAGGGACTTGTTAAGGATGGCTGTCCACGGAGACAAGTTGACGAATACCAAAGTCCCGACACCAGAGCTCAGTGAAGCTGAGTTCCTGGGTAGTGTAGCAGTGGACAGTTGGCAGCTCAATGCAGGATTAGTAGGCAATATTTCCAAATAACTTCCGGGAATTCAGCCAGGTAACACTTTCAGCGACCGCCGATATTTCGGCGGGAGAACACACCGCCATTTTCAAGGCAAACTGCTACGGACAGGCATCGTACATGCAAATTTAAAACGTCTGTTCTCGGACTGAAGCAGAAAAGATAACACACACACACTGAACACTAGTGCCACCAAAGATGACCAAAGCCAGAGCTATCAATAGTGAGACTATGAATTCACTGGTGAGGTAGCATTGACTCTTTCCCTCTGTTTTTTGACAAGGGAGAGAGCCGGATTCCCAACAGAGTTTGAACAGAAACCTCCATCCCTGATAACAAGGTTGCTCTCTAATTTAATCTCAACTGCCTCCCTAATAACATTGTCCCAATAACTGGACGTACATGCCAATATCTCTGTGTTATTATATAACATGGGGTGACCAGTATCCAAGCAATGTTCGGCAACAGCAGATCTACTTGGCTGCTGTAATCGTGTGTGCCGTTTATGCTCAGTACATCGGTCCTCCACGGTCCTGATAGTTTGACCAATATATGCCATGCCGCAGCTACAAGGAATACAATATACACCCGCCTTACTCAGTCCAAGATCATCCTTAATGGAACTCAAAAGCGCTCTTATTTTAGATGGAGGTCGGAAAACACATTTCACATCGTCTTTCCGTAAAATACGACCTATCTTGTTGGACGTGTTTCCCACGTAAGGCAAAAAGGCAGTAGACTTAGGTGTTGACTCAGAATTATCATCAATCGCCCGATGTACAGTTGGTCGATAGCACAATGCACGTTCAATCAATCTATCTATCACTATAACCATTTTGACGAAATGTAACTTCAAGATGGGACAGCTCAGCTGGCAAAGTCTCACCGTCAGAAACGACTTGTGCCCTGTGTACCAAGGTACGAAGTACCCCTTCACGCTGAGCCGGATGGTGACAACTATTAGCCTTTAAGTACAAGTCGGTGTGAGTACGTTTCCTGTAGACTGCATGTCCCAATGATCCATCATCCTTCCTCCTAACCAACACGTCAAGAAAGGGAAGGCAACCATCCTCTTCCACCTCCATCGTAAAACAAATGTTCGGGTGGATCGAGTTCAGATGTTCTAGAAAGAAATTCAAATTCTCCCTACCATGAGGCCAAACAACAAAGGTATTGTCAACGTATCTAAGAAACAGGCGGGTTTCAAAGGCATCAATTCCAAGTCGAAGTCTTCCATAAACAAATTTGCCATCACAGGAGACAACGGACCAGCCATCGGAACTCCATCAGTCTGCTCGTACTACCGGTCATTAAATAAAATGATCTCTCCATTGGCAAAAGATTCCGGAATAGTCCCCCATTCAGATCTCCGGGAGGGGACTGCCAAGGGGGAGGTTACCATGAGAAAAAGATTGAATAATCAACGAAAGGATAACATTCTACGAGTCGGGGCATGGAATGTCAGAAGCTTGAACGTGGTAGGGAAACTAGAAAATCTGAAAAAGGGAAATGCAAAGGCTCAATCTAGATATAGTAGGGGTCAGTGAAGTGAAGTGGAAGGAAGACAAGGATTTCTGGTCAGATGAGTATCGGGTAATATCAACAGCAGCAGAAAATGGTATAACAGGTGTAGGACTCGTTATGAATAGGAAGGTAGGGCAGAGGGTGTGTTACTGTGGACAGTTCAGTGATCGGGTTGTTCTAATCAGAATCGACAGCAGACCAATACCGACAATGATAGTTCAGGTATACATGCCGACGTCACAAGCTGAAGATGAACAGATAGAGAAAGTGTATGAGGATATTGAAAGGGTAATGCAGTATGTAAAGGGGGACAAAAATCTAATAGTCGTGGGCGACTGGAATGCAGTTGTAGGGGAAGGATTGGAAGAAAAGGTTACAGGTGAATATGGGCTTGGGACGAGGAATGAAAGAGGAGAAAGACTAATTGAGTTCTGTAACAAGTTTCTGCTAGTAATAGCGAATACCCTGTTCAAGAATCACAAGAGGAGGAGGTATACTTGGAAAAGGCTGGGAGATACGGGAAGATTTCAATTAGATTACATCATGGTCAGACAGAGATTCCGAAATCAGATACTGGATTGTAAGGCGTACCCAGGAGCAGATATAGACTCAGATCACAATATAGTAGCTATGAAGAGTAGGCTGAAGTTCAAGACATTAGTCAGGAAGAATCAATATGCAAAGAAGTGGGATACGGAAGTACTAAGGAAAGACGAGATACGTTTGAAGTTCTCTAACGCTGTAGATACAGCAAAAAGGAATAGTGCAGTAGGCAGTACAGTTGAAGAGGAATGGACATCTCTAAAAAGGGCCATCACAGAAGTTGGGAAGGAAAACATAGGTACAAAGAAGGTAGCTGCGAAGAAACCATGGGTAACAGAAGAAATACTTCAGTTGATTGACGAAAGGAGGAAGTACAATCAGGAATACAGAAATACAAGTCGCTGAGGAATGAAATAAATAGGAAGTGCAGGGAAGCTAAGACGAAATGGCTGCAGGAAAAATGTGAAGACATCGAAAAAGATATGATTGTCGGAAGGACAGACTCAGCATACAGGAAAGTCAAAACAACCTTTGGTGACATTAAAAGCAACGGTGGTAACATTAAGAGTGCAACGGGAATTCCACTGTTAAATGCAGAGGAGAGAGCAGATAGGTGGAAAGAATACATTGAAAGCCTCTATGAGGGTGAAGATTGGTCTGATGTGATAGAAGAAGAAACAGGAGTCGATTTAGAAGAGATAGGGGATCCAGTATTAGAATCGGAATTTAAAAGAGCTTTGGAGGACTTACGGTCAAATAAGGCAGAAGGGATAGATAACATTCCATCAGAATTTCTAAAATCATTGGGAGAAGTGGCAACAAAACGACTATTCACATTGCTGTGTAGAATATATGAGTCTGGCGACATACCATCTGACTTTCGGAAAAGCACCATCCACACAATTCCAAAGACGGCAAGAGCTGACAAGTGCAAGAATTATCGCACAATCAGCTTAACAGCTCATGCATTGAAGCTGCTTACAAGAATAATATACAGAAGAGTGGAAAAGAAAATTGAGAATGCGCTAGGTGACGATGAGTTTGGCTTTAGGAAAAGTAAAGGGACGAGAGAGGCAATTCTGACGTTACGGCTAATAATGGAAGCAAGGCTAAAGAAAAATCAAGACACTTTCATAGGATTTGTCGGCCTGGAGAAAGCCTTCGACAATATAAAATGGTGCAAGCTGTTTGAGATTCTGAAAAAAGTAGGGGTAAGCTATACGGAGAGACGGGTCATATACAATATGTACAACAACCAAGAGGGAATAATAAGAGTGGACGATCAAGAACGAAGTGCTCATATTAAGAAGGGTGTAAGACAAGGCTGTAGCCTTTCGCCCCTACTCTTCAATCTGTACATCGAGGAAGCAATGATGGAAATAAAAGAAAGGTTCAGGAGTGGAATTAAAATACAAGGTGAAAGGATATCAATGATACGATTCGCTGATGACATTGCTATCCTGAGTGAAAGTGAAGAATAATTAAATGATCTGCTGAACGGAATGAGCAGTCTAATGAGTACACAGTATGGTTTGAGAGTAAATCAGAGAAAGACGAAGGTAATGAGAAGTAGTAGAAATGAGAACAACGAGAAACTTAACATCACGATTGATGGTCACAAAGTCAATGAAGTTAATGAATTCTGCTACCTAGGCAGTAAAATAACCAATGACGGACGGAGCAAGGAGGACATCAAAAGCAGACTCGCTATGGCAAAAAAGGCATTTGTGGCCAAGAGAAGTCTACTAATATCAAATACCGGCCTTAATTTGAGGAAGAAATTTCTGAGGATGTACGTCTGGAGTACAGCATTGTATGGTAGTGAAACATGGACTGTGGGAAAACCGGAACAGAAGAGAATCGAAGCATTTGAGATGTGGTGCTATAGACAAATGTTGAAAATTAGGTGGACTGATAAGGTAAGGAATGAGGAGGTTCTACGCAGAATCGGAGAGGAAAGGAATATGTGGAAAACACTGATAAGGAGAAGGGACAGGATGATAGGACATCTGCTAAGACATGAGGGAATGACTTCCATGGTACTAGAGGGAGCTGTAGAGGGCAAAAACCAGTCATCAGACTGATGACAAAAAAAAAAAGAGTTGTCACCATCCAGCTCAGCGTAAAGGGGTACTTCGTACCTTGGTACACAGGTTCAAATGGTTCAAATGGCTCTGAGCACTATGGGACTCAACTGCTGTGGTTATCAGTCCCCTAGAACTTAGAACTACTTAAACCTACCTAACCTAAGGACATCACACACATCCATGCCCGAGGCAGGATTCGAACCTGCGACCGTAGCAGTCGCACAGTTCCGGACTGCGCGCCTAGAACCGCGAGACCACCGCGGCCGGCTTGGTACACAGGGCACAAGTCGTTTCTGACGGTGAGACTTTGCCAGCTGAGCTGTCCCATCTTGAAGTTACATTTCGTCAAAATGGTTATAGTGATAGATAGATTGATTGAACGTGCATTGTGCTATCGACCAACTGTACATCGGGTGATTGATGATAATTCTGAGTCAACACCTAAGTCTACTGCCTTTTTGCCTTAGTAGTAAACACGTCCAACAAGATAGGTCGTATTTTATGGAGATACGATGTGAAATTGTTTTCCAACCTCCATCTAAAATTAGAGCGCTTTTGAGTTCCATTAAGGATGATCTTGGACTGCGTAAGGCGGGTGTATATCGTATTCCTTGTAGCTGCGGCATGGCATATATTGGTCAAACTATCAGGACCGTGGAGGACCGATGTTCTGAGCATAAACGGCACACACGATTACAGCAGCCAAGTAGATCTGCTATTGCCAAACATTGCTTGGATACTGGTCACCCCATGTTATATAATAACACCGAGATATTGGCATGCACGTCCAGTTATTGGGACAGTGTTATTAGGGAGGCAGTTGAGATTAAATTAGCGAGCAACCTCATTAACAGGGATGGAGGTTTCTGTTTAAACTCTATTTGGAATCCGGCTCTCTCCCTTGTCAAAAAACAGAGGGACGGAGTCAATGCTACCTCACCAGTGAATTCATAGTCTCAATATCGATAGCTCTGATTTGGTCATCTTTGGTGGCACTAGTGTTCAGTGTGTGTGTGTTATCTTTTCTGCTTCAGTCCGAGAACAGAGGTTTTAAATTTGCATGTACGCCGCCTGTCCGTTGCAGTTTGCCTTGAAAATGGCGGGGTGTTCTCCTGCCAAAATATGGCGGTCACTGAAAGTGTTACCTGGCTCAATTCCTGGAAGTTATTTGAAAGTTGTATACGCCAGGAGAAACTCAGGTCTCACATAGTAGGCAGTAGTTTGTCTGCTCGTGAGCAGGCTGTATTGCCAGACAGAGTTCGTGTGGAATCTTAAATCTTGTGCTGGCAGAATAATATGTGGTGGTGAATTTGTGGCACACGATACAGCAGAGGCAAATAGATTTGCACTAGCTGCACCTCCCAGAATCGATGTGGCTGCCGCCCGTCCGTCAGATGGGCAATCCAGATCACAGTGTTTGCCCTCGATAGATAACTAGTGAATTACTTAAGAAACTATTTGCAATCAAACAAGTGGAAATGGTAATTAAATATTCTAGTAATACAGTACCTGGAATTGATCAAATAAATTATTGTATGATATTGAACTTGCCGACAGCAGCTGAAAAGGAACCGTTGTAGGTTCTTAATGGAATATGGGCAGAAACCAAAATCCCTCAAGAATGGACCAAACGAATTATCGTAACTGTACTAAACCACAGTACAGCATATATGCATATTGTAATTTGCTTAGCAAGGCTTTTGAAAGCCTTCTGAAGTTATGTTTCAAGTGGTGATTAGAAAGTAATAAAATTCTGCCAACATCACAGCATGGCTTTTGGAATGAAAGGGGAACCACTGACTATTTAAATATCATGAAAATCAATACTGAAAAGACTATCACTGAGAAAGGTTATCTTACAACTTTCTTCTTGGATAGAACTGGAGCATACGTCTCTGTCGATGTTTTCTTACTTTTGTAATTTAAGTTTGACCACCTAGGAGCCTCACATATTTGTCTGTGACCTTCAAAATTATTTACATCACAGAACCATTCAGATAGCAAGAAAACAGTTTATATGGACTCTTCTAACTGCTGGAAGGGATTTACTCAGGGTGGTATGTGAAGCCCCTGTTACATAATTTATCCATAGCATATATGGTTAACATTATTAGTGTGCTACAATACACAGATGACGTCTTCTTTTATACAGAATCTATATGGCAGCTGTGATCCACCGCCTGAGTAGTCCATGACGCACGGCCCCAGGGTAGCACCTCCAAAACTTTCTGCGCTTTTCTTTTTACAAAGATGTCTAATGCACCCAAAAATTTGATAAGCCTAGGATACTTTAAAGTATGAACACCGGCAAAGGTATTGGGGCTTCTTCTGGACAATATACTATCCTGTATCAAACAAATTAGGGTTTATTGGGGTAAAATGGGTATAAAAATAACCCATTTTTAACTTTGTCATCTTGTGGTAAAGCTTTTTTTTATGTTTTTAAGTATTTTCATTTACTTTTGCAACCTTTCAGAATAGTGAAGTGCATGTTATTGGTTAATAAACCATTTAGCAATTAGACTGCTATTTTTATTTTATATTTATTTTATTCCATGAATGGTGGAAAATGGGTTCAGTATCTCTTTTCAATAGTAAAACTTACATTTAAGAAGTGCTATACCTATTTTACCTCACTATATGAGTAAGGCAGGTATAATAAGAAATTAACATAAATTAGGACATACTACAGAAAATTATTAAACAATATTACACTATGAATTACGCAAATAAAAACATTAGCTTATTTCTGATGAAAGTCATTCTCACAAAAACATTTTACACAAACTCTAAAATCTTCCGTTGTAGTCAGTAATGGGATATGTGTCAGCAATTTCACCCGCATCAACTCATTCAATGTCATTTTTGTTTGGGAAAATGTAATGTTCACCTTCTCCTTTGCATTTTGTCAAAAATTTAATGGAATAACATTTTATTTTTATTTATGGATTCTTCCTTCACTTCTTGGCAGAACAATTCCATATTTAAGGTTGAATAACAAGTACACTGTTTTTGTTCTACTGATTTTTGTTTATTTCGAAGTAGCTTTCGGCTTATTAGGCCATCTTTAGGAAACAACTGACAAGCGCCTGGAAGGGATACTGGTTCTTAGGTAACCAAACATTGTAGGTGAAGATACAATCACTTGCATCGACTGTTATACGTGAAACTTGTTTCTTAATGTTGAGATTACACTTTACACAATGGACAATCTTAAGCACAATAAATAATTAAACTACACAATATTACATATTAAATGAGTTTTTTTACACTGTAAACAAAACTCTATGCAAAAGACAGTATTATATACAATAATCAGAACCCATAATCTTACATTATTATAGGCTATATGATATTCCTGCACCCCCTGATCTTGAATAGGTTACCCTTGCACTTTTAGGAACAAACATCCTACAAAACTCATCTGCTACAAAATTAGACAATCCTTCAGCCCTTGCTCTTGTCAATAGTTCAGGTTTTCACAATCTTTTTTCGAAACATGCAATAAAGACAGCCTGGCATAGCACTATCGTCCTTAAATTGTGTCTTCCTATCAACTAAATGTATGTAACTACGCACCATAAACTGTAAATCTTTTCTGTCTCACAGATATCCACACTTTGCTGTAAACACTAGAGCTTCAACTATATACTTTTCCTCCTCTTTTGACAGCACTGTTGCTTTCCCACAGCCTTTGACTTTAGCAGGATTTTCACATGAACATCTCAATGTTTCATAAGGAATTTTTTTTAAAAAAAGCATCTGCAGCTTGTGTTATTGCATTTGCATCATATCTAAGAGGTTTCTTCTTTATGTACATAAGAAGCATGATCTGAAACAAAAGGTGAGGTTAGTTTTTGGTGAAACATACACTATAATCATTTTACCCCATGTTTTGAAATCATAAACAACATACAAACCATTACAAATTAAATCTCTAAACTAATACAGCCTAAACTTAAAATAGACATATACGATATGAACATATCTGAATTTTAATCTTCAGTTCTTGTCGATTAACTATAAATAATGATTTTAAGCAGTGGTTTTGTTTACTCTGTCAGTTGTAAAAAAAAAAAATCTCTCAACTTGTAAGTGTTGCCAACAAAATTTTAGTATAATATCATACACAATGATGATGCACACATATGAACATTTTTTTAAGCACATATTATTCATAATAGTACAAAAGGATTTATTTAAAAAAACATTATTTATACGTGTTTAACCCAACTATACCCATTTTACACCAACAGACCCTAACCATAATGGCATAAAAACAGAGTAAGCTGTGAATGTCTCACACACTTTTAAGTCATGTGTGGTGGAGAGCCCAGTTGGATGTCCTCATTACCTTATACTCATGGCCGACACACTCGGCAACAGATTATGGAAGTTTTCCCTTTGGAAATTGCACAACCTAATGCCCTTCTAATAAAACCAAAAGAAATGCCTGTTGTCATCTGTAGAGAACTAGGAGCTAATATGTTTTTACTTTAAATATTCATAATAATTAGTCATCCTGCCACAATTAAAGCTAACCATCTGACAGATGAGGACACTCAAAGAGGGGAAAAAATAAATAAATAAAAAGGGACTGTTAGTGAAAGGCTTCTGTTGTTGCAGATTCTTTTCTACTTTGACACAGACTGACTGAGTGTTACGACTGTTCAGTAAAGAGTGAAACAACAGTCTGTAAATCTGACGTCTTTAGCCTACCAATCAGAGTGAACCAACAGTTTAGTGTTAGTAATTACGTAATGAATTATCTGAAAAGCGGATGGCCAGATACTGACAGATCTGAAACATGACTGCACTGGTTTTATACGTTATTGTGGTGTTGCTGAGAGAAAAAAATCTTTTCATTGCCACAACAGTACCACGGAAATAAAAAAAACTGCATCAAAGAAGGGAAGCCACTATTTACACAGTTCCCAAATTCTTTCTCCAAGTTTCAAGAAATGAGGCACACAAGGAATAGGAAAAACAGTGGCAAATATCACAGCAAGAAAAATGGATAGTGTTGAATTCAGCACAATGCACTATTCTAACCGAACAATGGTACAGCCAGGAGAAACATCTGAGGAAACATATGACATCAATTACTCAAATAAGGTTGGGATATGCAAGGTTTCCTGAGCACTCCTATAGAATCGGAGTGACAGACTCTTCCAAATGCAGTGAACAGCTAGATGACGAAGATCTTAACCACATCAATTTGGGATGTTCTAAATATATTCCACAACAGAATAAACTGGTGGAAAAACTTGTAAAACTGCAGATGCCCATGCCAAGATATACTAGAAAAACAAGTCAGAGCAACCCTCAACATTTACTATTTAATAGCACACTACCTGCAAGGAGCTGGTATAAATCTTTGACGTGTCAAATATTGACATGTAATTTTACAGCTCTGTATAAAATAGCTGTACACTTAAGGTTCAATTAAGGGCATAACCATGGCTTTTGGTTGAAAGGCTTCCACTGTTTCAGATTAGGTTTTCCTTTGTCACAAAAAGACCAAACATTACCCGTAAAGAATACTGTGCATGGCAAAACAGTGCTATCCAAAACCAGCATCAAAGCAACTGTGGTGCACTACAGACCATAGGTGACACAGGTAAATATTGGCCGTGGAGATTGGGCAAACAGAGCAACTGACCACCCACATGAACCAAGAGACTACCAACAGTATCTTTTCAATGACCGTTCAGCAAACATTGCTGCACATGGGCCTCTGTGGAAGGCACTTGGTTCATGCACCTGTGCTAACTGCTATTCATTGGCAACAAAGGCTGGAATTTGCACACCTTTACTGCAACTGGACGTCGGCTAAGAGGTGGCAGGTGGCCTTTTCAGATTAATCATGTTTTATGCTCTATCAGGCAGATGGTCATTGGAATGTAGGGCATGAAACATCTGAAAGCAAACATGCTACAACAATCACTGGAAGGGCTCAGGCTTCAGAGCATTCCCTGGGTGACATTTTGGAAAGCAAAATGGATCAATAAAAGTATGCATTTATCCTTGTGGATGTAGCAATTATTTGGGGCTTCTTGCCACTCTGTTCATGTATGTTTAAATTGTTTCTTGGGACAGTTTTCATTACAAATTGCTCCACTGAGGTATTTGCAGGACTTGACCAATTCTAACTGTGACTCTTCGTTACTGTAGTTGTAAGGCCATCTATGTTTTTCACTTTGTGAAGTGATCAGTTTTACATTTCTGAATATTTAATGGAATTTCTCAATCCTTGTACCACTACAAAATCTTGTCAAGGTCCAACTGAATATTTGTGCAGTTTTTTTCAGACTGTACTTCATTATAGGTAACAGCAGCATCACCTGCAAGAAGTCTGAAGCTACTATTAATACAGTCTACAAGGTCGTTAATGTACGACACAAGCAGCAAGTGATATTACACACTTCCCTCAGGCATACCCAAGGTCACTTACTATAAAGAATATATATATAAATAAATTTCACGTTCAAGAAATCATTCACACAGAGGAACCGTACAAACATACTGTCCTGTATAGACGACATAGAAATAAGCATACCTGGTGTCGAGAAGCAACTTAAAAGATTTGAAATCAAATAAATCACACCCGGTCTGGAGTCCCAGTTCGATTTTACAAAGAGTACTCTATGGCATTGGTCCCTTACCTATCTTGCATTTATCATGAATCTGTCACCCGACACAAAGTCCCAAGTGACTGGAAAAAAGCACAGGTGACTCCAATATATAAGAAGGGTAAAAGAACGAACATGTAAAATTACGGACCAATATCCCTAACTTCTGTTTGCTGCAGAATCCTTGAATGCATCATCAGTTCAAATATAACAAACTTTCTTGAGGCTAAGCAGCATATGTCCATGAAGCAGCATGGTTTTAGAAAGCATCTCTCATGCGAAACTCAGCTTGCCCTTTTCTGACGTAATACACTGAAAACTATGGATGAAGGGCAACAGGCATATTTCATATTTCCAGAAAGCATTTGACACATTGCGCCATTACATGCTGTTAATGAAGGTACAAGCATATGGAATAAGTTCATAGATTTGTGTGTGGCTCAAAGACTTCTTAAATAATAGATCCCAGTGTGTTGTCCTCGACAGTGCATGTTCATCACAGACAAGGGTATCATCAGGAATGTCCCAGGAAAGAGGGATAAGAACCGCTGTTGTCCTCTATATACATTAATTATTTCACAGACAGAGGGGCAGCAGTCTCAAGTTGTTTGCTGATGATGCAGCGGTGTATGGTAAAGTGTCGAAGTTGAGTTACTGTAGGAAGATACAAGACAACTGAGACAAAATTTCCAGTTAGTGTCATGAATGGCTGCAAGCCCTAAATGTGGAAAAATGTAAGTTGATGCAGATGAGTAGGAAGAACAAATCTGTAATTTTTGGATACAATAATACTAGTGTCCTGCTTGACACAATAAAGTCGTTTAAATATCTGCGGATAACGTTGCAAACTAATACAAGGTGGAACGAGCATGTGAAAACTGAGGTAGAGAAGGCAAATGGTCGACTTCAGTCTACTGGGAGAATTATAGGAAAGAGTGGTTCACCTGTAAAGGAGACTGCACATAGGACACTGGTGCAACCTATTGTTGAGTACTGCTTGAGTATTTGGGATCTGTACCAGGTCGGATTGAAGGAAGACATTGAAGCAATTCAGAGAAGGGCTACTAGTTTTGTTACCAGTAGGTTCGAACAAAACATAAGTGTTACGGTGATGCTTTCGGAACTCAAAGGAACTCAAATGGGAATCCTGGAGGAATGGTGGCATTCTTTTCGGGAAACACTAATGAAAAAATTTAGGAGAACCAGCATTTGAAGCCAACTGCTGAACGATTTTGCTCCGCCAACATAAAGCATAAGTAAGGGCCACGAAGGTAAGATACGAGAAATTAGGGCTCATATGGAGGCATACAGACAGTCACTTTTCCCTCGCTCTATTCGTGAGTGGAACAGGAGGGGAAAATGACAAGCAGTGGTACAGGGTTCCCTCTGCCACACACCTTACAGTGGCTTGCAGAGTATCGATGTAGATGTATATGTAGATGTTACTGACTCTCCACCCAATAAATAATAAGTTTATTGCGGCCAAATAGCCACACAAATTCAAAGTGCAATGATGATGATAAATGAAATTAGAAATTTTGCATACTGTTATTTGCATAGTCACTTACTGATCGTGACATTTTTGTACAGAGTTCTATATGGTAACACCTGCATATTTGATGACACAGTTTACACTCACACATTGTGTTTGGTTCATGATATAACGTGTTGCAAATAAAGTGGTGGGAATCGTGGACTGCCATTCTGGTGATCACATGTCTCCTTTCGAAGTTATCCTTTATCCATGTTCCGTCAATCATGGTGCCTGTGCTGTAAAATTCTGGAGGTACGTCTTCCCTTTTTTCCTTCAATGTTTCAAGTAGACCTCCCAAAGTGCTGCTGTTGGGTAGCATCAGGTTTGTCTGTAGGTATTCACTGAGCCAGGATCCCACGCCAGCAGGTACACAAGCCTGGATCGTGTTGTCTTGTACACTCTTATTGCTTGTTTTATACAGGATGCCTTCACTCTCTAGTGTCATTAGGGTTTTCACTGTAAGATTTGGTCCGATAATTTCTATGCCATACATCAGTATTGGGAAGATTTTGGCTCTGAATAGTGCCATTGCTGTGTCTAGGCTAAGGGACCTGATGTATTGTATTTCAAGGATTGCCATTATTGCTTGCATTGCTTCCTCTGTTCCATGTTTTGTGAAACATTTTGTAGTTGTTTGTATTGCAACCCCTAAGTACTTGAAATCTGGTACATCTTCAGTTTTCTCTCCCATATAAAGATCTCAGCTGATGCAGGTGCTCTTCCTCCATTTTTGAGTACCATCATTTCTTTTTTCTCCACATTTATTTCAAAGCCATGGTTGACACAGCAATCTTCCGTATCAATTATCACTTCTTGTAACTTTGCAATGTGTCTTGTGTCTATTACAATATCGTCTGCCTATGCATATGAGATTACAGCCTCCCTTTGGAGTACTCTTGTAACTTCTTCTGCTGCACAGATAAATAGCAGAGGATTCATAGGGTCTCCTTGTAGTACTCCATTTGATTGGAGTATCGGCTCCAATAAGGAGAGGTTGTCCGAAATCCTTATTTTGTTCCATCACAGTATTGTGCTTATGATTCATGTCCATGTATTGTTTTCTCCTAGGGCTTCCTCTAGTTTTTTGGTTATTAATTTTATGTTTATTCTCTACCCAATATTAGACGCTACAACCTCCCTATCAAATAATTCTCAATCCAGCCACAAATTTCGTTTGATGTAATACCCTGCCGGCCGGAGTGGCCGAGCGGTTTTCGGCGCTACAGTCTGGAGCCGCGCGACCGCTATGGTCGCAGGTTCGAATCCTGCCTCGGGCATGGATGTGTGTGATGTCCTTAGGTTAGTTAGGTTTAAGTAGTTCTAAGTTCTAGGGGACTGATGACCTCAGAAGTTAAGTCCCATAGTGCTCAGAGGCATCTGAACCATTTTTTTGTGGTACCCTACACGATCACACTTTTGATAAGCATATATGTGGTACTGAATCAACTGCTTTTTGGACATTAAGAAATACACAACTGTTTTGGTCCATGACTTTAGGGATCTCACATGACAAAAGTGCGAGTTTGGAATTTATGTTGTCTGGCATGGAGGATGTCATTCTGTCTGAATACTGCATTACATTTCAGCTCAGAACATGTTCTAAAATTCAACAACAAATGTACAACAGGGATACTGAACGATAGTTTTGTGGATCACTTCTACTACCCATCTTGTAGAAAGGTATGAACTGAGCTTTCTTCCAACTAATGGGCATAGTTACATGTTTAAGGGATGTATAGTAGATTATGGTTAAAAGAGAGACTAATCAGGCACCAATTCGATACGGAATATGATAGGGATTCCATTGAGGCCTGGAAACTTGTTCAATTTTCACTGTTTCTTAACACCACTGACACTAACATCTATATCACCCACCATTAAGCTGGTACAAGAATTAAATTGGGAGAATATCGTTGAATTTTCATTTCTAAGGAAACATTTGAAAATGGATCATCCCATGTAGGCTTTCACGGCCGGCGTCTTCATCAGTAAACACTTCCGGGCTAAGTTGCCGTGGCCGATCTGTAGAACTTCTTCTCCCTGACGTTTCGTTCTCAACTACGGAGAACATCTTCCGAGGTGAGTCGACGACTGGCAGCCAGTCGTCGACTCACCTCGGAAGATGTTCTCCGTAGTTGAGAACGAAACGTCAGGGATAAGAAGTTCTACAGATCGGCCACGGCAACTTAGCCCGGAAGTGTTTACTGATGGATTTGAAAATGGAATCCAGCATTTCTGTATTTGTTTCACTACCCCCAGTTTGTGTCTAAGTATCACACATGAGCGTCTGGACACTAACTTTCATGACTAGAATTTATTTGGGTTTTGTGAGAAATCCTTTGATAATACTATGTACGGTAGTCATTGAATGCTACACCTTGCCCTTTTAACAGCAAAATTAATTTCATTCATGTGAAACCTGAATGTGAATCCGCTCCCGGGATTGGAATGACTCCTTACCCTCTCCCTTAGAACCCACATCCTTTCGTCTTTCCCCCTTCTTCCCTTCTTCTTTGGTAAACTCCTCTCCGGAAATACATGAAATTCATCTGAAGACCTTAAATTCATTAGTGCAAATCACCACAGGCAATAAGACTACTTGTGACAGAAACATGCACAGATATTAGAGAATGGCCGAAACATTAATAGAGGTAAGGAAAGGTGTATTTAAGGATTTAATGTTGAAACTGAGATTATCTTAGTGTAATATTTATTCACTCAGACAAAATATTAGAAATACAAGGAGAATACACATTATTATTTAATCTGTCTTGGGCAGAGATCTCTGTCCTAACTCTTTGCATTTACAGATGTCTGCTTTTGTGTGTGTGTGTGTGTGTGTGTGTGTGTGTGTGTGTGTGTGTGTGTGTGTGTGTGTGCGTGCGTGCGTGCGTGCGTGCGTGCGTGCGCGCGAGCAAGAGTGTATACCTGTCCCTTTTTCCCCCTAAGGTTAGTCTTTCCGCTCCCGGGATTGGAATGACTCCTTACCCTCTCCCTTAAAACCCACATCCTTTCGTCTTTCCCTCTTCTTCCCTCTTTCCTGATGACGCAACCGTAGGTTGCGAAAGCTTGAAATTTGTGTGTGTGCTTGTGTATTTTTTATTGTGCCTATCTACCAGTGCTTTCTCGTTTGGTAAGTCACAGCATCTTTTTTAATATATGCCTTCAAAATTAATTAGAAAACCGCTGCAGAAGCAAAGGGAACTTCACAGCAAACATAAATATAGCCAAAGCGTTGCAGACAAACAAAAATTACGCGAAGCAAAATGTAGTGTGAGGAGAGCTATCCGAGGGGCGTTCAATGAATTCGAAAGTAAAGTTCTAAGAAATTTTGGTCTTATGTCAAAGCGGTAGGTGGATCAAAACAAAATGTCCAGACACTCTGTGACCAAAATGGTACTGAAACAGAGGATGACAGACTAAAGGCCAAAATACTAAATGTCTTTTTTCCAAAGCTGTTTCACAGAGGAAGACTGCACTGTAGTCCCTTCTCTAGATTGTCACACAGATGACAAAATGGTAGATATCAAAATAGACGACAGAGGGATAGTGAAACAATTAAAATCGCTCAAAAGAGGAAAGGCCGCTGGACCTGATGGGATACCAGTTTGATTTTACACAGAGTACGTGAAGGAACTTGCCCCCCTTCTTGCAGCGGTGTACCGTAGGTCTCTAGAAGGGCGTAACATTCCAAAGGATTGGAAAAGGGCACAGGTCATCCCCGTTTTCAAAAAGGGATGTCGAACAGATGTGCAGAACTATAGACCTATATCTCTAACGTCGATCAGTTGTAGAATTTTGGAACACGTATTATGTTCGAGTATAATGACTTTTCTGGAGACTAGAAATCTACTCTGTAGGAATCAGCATTGGTTTCGAAAAAGATGACCGTGTGAAACCCAGCTCGCGCTACTCGTCCACGAGACTCAGAGGGCCACAGACATGAGTTCCCAGGTAGATGCCGTGTTTCTTGACTTCCGCAAGGCATTCGATACAGTTCCCCACAGTCGTTTAATGAACAAAGTAAGAGCATATGGACTATCAGACCAATTGATTGTGATTGGATTGAAGAGTTCCTAGATAACAGAACGCAGCATGTCATTCTCAATGGAGAGAAGTCTTCCGAAGTAAGAATGATTTCAGGTGTGCCGCAGGGGAGTGCTGTAGGACTGTTGCTATTCACAATACACGTAAATAACCTTGTGGATAACATCAGAAGTTCACTGAGGCTTTTTGCGGATGATGCTGTGGTATATTGAGAGGTTGTAACAATGGAAAATTGTACTGAAATGCAGGAGGATCTGCAGCGAATGGCAATTGAATCTCAATGTAGGCAAGTGTAATGTGCTGTGAATACATAGAAAGAAAGATGCCTTATCATTTAGCTACGATATAGCAGGTCAGCAACTGGAAGCAGTTAACTCCATAAATTATCTGGGAGTAGGCATAAGGAGTGATTTAAAATTGAATGATCATATAAAGTTGATCGTCGGTAAAGCAGATGCCAGACAGATTCACTGGAAGAATCCTAAGGCAATGCAATCTGAAAACAAAGGAAGTAGGTTACAGTACACTTGTTCACCCACTGCTTGAGTACTGCTCAGCAGTGTGGGATCCGTACCAGATAGGGTTGATAGAAGAGATAGAGGAGATCCAACAGAGAGCAGCGCGCTTCATTACAGGATCATTTAGTAATCGTGAAAGCGTTACGGAGATGATAGATAAACTCCAATGGAAGACTCAGCAGGAGAGACGCTCAGTAGCTCGGTACGGGCTTTTGTTGAAGTTTCGGGAACATACCTTCACCGAGGAGTCAAGCAATATATTGCACCCTCCTACGTATATCTCGCGAAGAGACCATGAGGATAAAATCAGAGAGATTAGAGCCCACACAGAGGCATACCGACAATCCTTCTTTCCATGAACAATACGAGACTGGAATAGAAGGGAAGACCGATAGAAGTACTCAAGGTACGCTCCTCCACACACCATCAGGTGGCTTGCGGAGTATGGACGTAGATGTAGAAATTGACATCGCTGACTGCTTTAATGGCAAATAACTGTCCCTGCAGCAGTTATTTTTTAAAATCATTTTGTGATGGATGCAGTAGCTACAGGTGCTTACATACCAGAGAAATCAATAGGCTAGTATCATCTTTGTTTCGCTTTTTGACTGTCCATCTCCATACTTAAAATAAATAAATAATATTCTTACAAGAATTAGGTCTAGCGCAATAGTCACGACTGCACTATTAGCTACTAATGGAATTTTCTACAGTCTACTGCAGGTTGCAGAAACAGAATGGGAAGCTATTGCTGAAGGCTTTCACGAATAATGGAATTTTCCAAATTGTTTGGGAGCACTGGATCGGAAGCACGTTTCCATCAAAAGACCACCTCACACTAGTCATTATTATTATAAGAAGTTTTCCAGTATTTTACAACTGAGAGTTGTAAACTGTAGTTATGAATTTATAGTGGCTGATGCTGAAATTGACAGCAGATTTGCAGATGGAGGTGTTTTTGGGCTACACTTATTTTGAAAATGTATTTTTTGAAATACTCACTAAAAATCCCTTCGCCACCTGTATTGCCAAACAGTGACAAAATACGTTCATTCCTTTTTGTTCAGGTGTTCCTTCTCCACTAACATAACTTCCTGTAACCTTTCGGACAACCTAGATTACAAAGAAAACAGCAAATTTTTAATTTTTGATTAAGTCAAGTGCATTGTGTTGGAGAGAATTCACTTGTAATATTAGTATCAAGATTTAGTGTGTTTCAAAGGTCTTGTTAATCTGTTCCCTTACAAGTCAAAATTCTAGTATAAGCATGTTGTTCTTTGCACAAATTTCCAAGGAAAATCAAGAACACATGCAGGCTCACATAGTAAGTGGCTCTATTAATATGGAAGATGTGAAGTCTGGCAATGCCATAGAATTAGAAGCAGCAGGGTCAATCCATATGAAGTGAACCAATGAGCATTTTTCTTTTTTTTTTTATGTATGTTTGCCCTATAATTGAGAAGCTCAAAACAGTTTTTAAAAAAATTTTACCTTGCATCTTTACTGATCGGTAGTCATTTTTATTTATAAGCGTGTGACGGTTATTCAATTTGGGGACATTAGCGTTAATTTGAATATCTCTGCACTGGGCTAAGTTACAACACTGCAATTGACATGACTGTTTTTAGGAAAGTCTTCGCCATAACATTATTTATTACCCAAAATACCCTAAATTCTAAAATAAACAGTTAAAATTACTTCCAAAGTATAGCATTGAAAATTTAGAAAAACGACTTTCTAGAACAGAAAATAACAACCAAAGAGTGATTTATCAGATCATATTATTTTTTTCTCTATGGTTAGGTATCAAACTACTATCCTTATATAGAGCAAGAACACAAACAAATTTATAAATTTTTTGAATTTTGTTTATTTATTTATTTATTTTTTATTTTTTTAAGTTTGGGATTGAATATAAAAATTAGGTTTTGCACATATTGTACAGCTATATTATAGTGAAGTACTGTAAAAATTTCAACAAGTTCACTGTAAACAAAGATATTAATTTTTGAAAATGAGGAAATAATTCACATTATGCTACAATTGGTGTTATGGTTGCCACTATCACCCTACATTTAGATAGTATTATTTATTTCAGTAATAAAATGTTAGACAATAGGAGCTTTTGCTTTAGTTGTGTGATTAAAAAATTGCCCATTTAAATCTAAAAATTGCCCATTTAAATCTATGTTTATTCTTAATTAAGTAGCACATTATTACAAGCTCAAAATGATAGAAGTAAAATAATAAATATGCGAAATTTCTCCATTGTTGAGAAGGCTACAGTTTTGTGCATGAGTTTAGTCCTCGAGACAAGCGTGTACAGTAGCTCAGTGGACAAAGTTACAAGTCTGCACAGGAGCCCAGCAGTCAGTGACAAGTCTGTACATCAACTGTCCACCCCCACCTACATCTACATCTACATCCATACTCCGCAAGCCACCTGACGGTGTGTGGCGGAGGGTACTCTGAGTACCTCTATCGGTTCTCTCTTCTATTCCAGTCTCGTATCATTTGTGAAAAGGAGGATTGTCGGTATGCCTCTGTGTGGGCTCTAATCTCTCTGATTTTATCCTCATGGTCTCTTCGCGAGATATATGTAGGAGGGAGCAATATACTGCTTGACTCTTCGGTGAAGGTATGTTCTCGAAACTTTAACAAAAGCCCGTACCGAGCTACTGAGCGTCTCTCCCGCAGAGTCTTCCATTGGAGTTTATCTATCATCTCCGTAACGCTTTCACGATTACTAAATGATCCTGTAACGAAGCGCGCTGCTCTCCGTTGGATCTTCTCTATCTCTTCTATCAACCCTATCCGGTACGGATCCCACACTGCTGAGCAGTATTCAAGCAGTGGGCGAACAAGTATACTGTAACATACTTCCTTTGTTTTCGGATTGCATTTCCTTAGGATTCTTCCAATGAATCTCAGTCTGGCATCTGATTTACTGACGATCAACTTTATATGATCATTCCATTTTAAATCACTCCTTATGCCTACTCCCAGATAATTTATGGAGTTAACTGCTTCCAGTTGCTGACCTGCTATTTTGTAGCTAAATGATAAGGGATCTATCTTTCTATGTATTCACAGCACATTACACTTGTCTACATTGCGATTCAATTGCCATTCCCTGCACCATGCGTCAATTCGCTGCAGATCCTCCTGCATTTCAGTACAATTTTCCATTGTTACAACCTCTCGATACACCACAGCATCATCTGCAAAAAGCCTCAGTGAACTTCCGATGTCATCCACAAGGTCATTTATGTATGTTGTGAATAGCAACGGTCCTATGACACTACCCTGTGGCACACCTGAAATCACTCTTACTTCGGAAGACTTCTCTCCATTGAGAATGACATGCTGCGTTCTGTTATCTAGGAACTCTTCAATCCAATCACACAATTGGTCTGATAGTCCATATGCTCTTACTTTGTTCATTAAACGACTGTGGAGAACTGTATCGAACGCCTTGCGGAAGTCAAGAAACACAGCATCTACCTGTGAACCCGTGTCAATGGCCCTCTGAGTCTCGTGGACGAATAGCGCGTGCTGGGTTTCGCACGACCATCTTTTTCGAAACCAATGCTGATTCCTACAGAGTAGATTTATAGTCTCCAGAAGAGTCATTATACTCAAACATAATACGTGTTCCAAAATTCTACAACTGATCGACGTTAGAGATATAGGTCTATAGTTCTGCACATCTGTTCGACGTCCCTTCTTGAAAATGGGGATGACCTGTGCCCTTTTCCAATCCTTTGGAACGCTACGCTCTTCTAGAGACCTACGGTACACCGCTGCAAGAAGGGGGGCAAGTTCCTTCGCGTATTCTGTGTAAAATCGAACTGGTATCCCATCAGGTCCAGCGGCCTTTCCTCTTTTGAGCGATTTTAATTGTTTCTCTATCCCTCTGTCGTCTATTTCTATATCTACCATTTTGTCATCTGTGCGACAATCTAGACAAGGAACTACAGTGCACTCTTCCTCTGTGAAACAGCTTTGGAAAAAGACATTTAGTATTTCGGCCTTTAGTCTGTCATCCTCTGTTTGAGTACCATTTTGGTCACAGAGTGTCTGGACATTTTGTTTTGATCCACCTACCGCTTTGACATAAGACCAAAATTTCTTAGGATTTTCTGCCAAGTCAGTACATAGGACTTTACTTTCGAAGTCATTGAATGCCTCTCGCGTAGCCCTCCTCACACTACATTTCGCTTCACGTAATTTTTGTTTGTCTGCAAGGCTTAGGCTATGTTTATGTTTGCTGTGAAGTTCCCTTTGCTTCCGCAGCAATTTTCTAACTTTGTTGTTGTACCACGGTGGCTCTTTTCCATCTCCTACGATCTTGCTTGGCACATACTCATCTAACGCATACTGTACGATGGGTTTGAACTTTGTCCACTGATCCTCAACACTATCTATACTTGAGACAAAACTTTTGTGTTGAGCCGTCAGGTACTCTGTAATCTGCTTTTTGTCACTTTTGCTAAACAGAAAAATCTTCCTACCTTTTTTAATATCTCTATTTACGGCTGAAATCATCGATGCCGTAACCGCTTTATGATCGCTGATTCCCTGTTCTGCGTTAACTGTTTCAAATAGTTCGGGTCTGTTTGTCACCAGAAGGTCTAATATGTTATCGCCACGAGTCGGTTCTCTGTTTAACTGCTCAAGGTAGAACTATAACATGGTGGGGAAATCTACTCTAAATATTTTCCAAATTATCCTTCAGGTGCTCAGCCACAACAGCTGCTGAGCCAGGGGGCCTATAGAGACATCCAATTACCATGACTGAGCCTGCTTTAACCGTGACCTTCACCCAAACCATTTCACATTTCGGATCTCCGTCAATTTCCTTAGATACTATTGCACTTCTTATCGCTATAAACATGCCTCCCCCTTCACTGTCCAGCCTGTCTCTGCGGTATACATTCCAATCTGAGTTTAGGATTTCATTACTGTTTACATCTGGTTTCAACCAACTTTCTGTCCCCAGTACTATATGGACGTTGTGACCGTTTATTGATGAGAGCAGTTCTGGGAGCTTTCTATAGACGCTCTTGCAGTTTACTATTAGCACATTAATATTGTTATTCCCTGTTGCATTTTGCCTACTCCTACCTTGCCGCGTCTCAGGAGGCGTCTTGTCGGGCCTAGGGAGGGAATTCTCTAACCTAAAATACCCCCATGTGCACTCCACACGTACTCCGCTACCTTTGTAGCCGCTTCCGGCGTGTAGTGCACGCCTGACCTATTTAGGGGGACCCTACATTTCTCCACCCGATAGCAGAGGTCGAGAAATTTGCACCCCAGATCTCCGCAGAATCGTCTGAGCCTCTGGTTTAAGCCTTCCACTCGGCTCCAAACCAGAGGACCGCGGTCGGTTCTGGGAACAATACTACAAATAGTTAGCTCTGATTCCACCCCGCAAGCGAGGCTTTCCGCCTTCACCAATTCCGCCAACCGCCTGTACGAACTGAGGATGACCTCTGAACCCAGACGGCAGGAGTCATTGGTGCCGACATGAGCAACAATTTTCAGTTGGGTGCACCCAGTGCTCTCGCCGGTAGGGCCTCCTCCACATCTCGGATGAGACCACCCGGCAAGCAGACAGAGTGAACACTGGCCTTCTTCCCCAACCTTTCTGCTATTTCCCTAAGTAATAAATACAGTGGTACATTTGTTGGATGTGGCACTTTTGTAGTCAGTCTGTTCAGAAACCTCTATTTAGAGTGATGTACGTACTTCACTGAGCATTTGGAGTATTTTATGTGCTTTTGTTGTGAGTGAAAATTTTAATTAACTACAATAATTTTAAAATTTAATAATAACTAAATTTGAAAGACTAATTGGAATGTAATAAAGTGGATGAAGAGTGCTCCATTGGACAGATGGTAAGTGAAGTGTGTCACAAAACAATTTGTGGTTCCATTACAAAAAATTTAAAAAATCTTAATAACTCTGATTAAGATAAACAAACTTTGTTTTAATTATTAGTAAGTTCTGTATCATCAGTTTGTGAGTATCATGAGCAAAAATATATATACTGATGTACAATCGCATTTTAAAAACATGCTCTGATCCACTCAAAAGTTCATAAAAAAGTAAGTTATTTAAGGTCTGAGGGAAATAAAGCATGAACATTTGTCCTTGTTAAATGCGAGTAAAACAGCTTGCTGAGTGAAACTTTAAGATTCCTGGAAATTCCCTGTGCCCAAAGGGTTACTCAAAAACATTTATTGTGAATCCAAAATAGGACAATGTAACCTTGTTAATAACATTTATAGTCTTGTGGAGGAAGGTGTTAGCAAACTGGAAATTGCTTGTTCTAATTTAGAGTTACCTCCTGATTAAAAATATGAAAATGAGTAGCAGAAAAGTAATTGCAGATACTGAAAGCAAGGTACAATGAATTTCGGGTCGACCGAAGCGTCCGATCCCACCCGTCGGCTTTGACCCGTGACGTAAGGCTGCTGTGGTGTGTGACGTCACGACGGCGCGGAATTTAGTTTGTGAGAGTGGCGTGTTTGTAGGTGTCGTTTTGATGTGATCGGTGGTGCTCTCTGGTGGTGTGTTAGGTGATGTTCTTGGTTTAGTTTGCGAGTGTGGTGTCGTGTGTGAATTTTGATAAATTTTTTATGTCTTTGGTAGGTATGGAAATGACTGACAGCGTCAACAGTTTTCGGTTGTCGGCGATGATGGGGAACAGTGCGTTGTCTCTAATAAAATTTCTTCAACTATTCGGATTTTTGGATGAAGTCGTGAAATGTTCAGTGTGTCGTGAAGAAATGAGGCTTACTTAAAGGTCTGGCGTCTCGGACCAGGGACAGCTGTATGTGGAGATGTTGTAAGGATAACAGGTCAAGGGAAGTGTTTGATCCCAATGTGTGCCTGTGAATGTTGGTATTGGTATCGGGAGATGTTTTTGAGCTACATAGGTCAAGGGAAGTGTTAGGTCCTAATTTATGGGATCGGGAGCTGCTGTTGAGCTATATAGGTCAAGGGAAGTGTCCGATTCCAGATGATATTGTGTTTAGTGGTATTTGGGAAGTTTTGTGATGTCAGTTTCTTTCATTGTTTTGTATGGGGGTGGGTGTCTAAATTTGTTTATATTTAGTTTGTCCCCACCCAAAAAACCCCTATTTCCCGCGCTTGTCCCGTTAGTGTTATTAGGCTTCTTGTGGAACGTGTGTGTGTTTGTTTTTCGATGTATTTTCGTCCTCATAATGTGTACGTAACGACTTTATATGCGCCATATTGGAATCGTAGTTTATGGTCGTTTCCACCATATTTGTGACGTATTTCCTGAATTTCACATAAAACTAGAAGAGACTCAGAATTGTGGTCAAGAGAAAAAAAATACTTCACAAGTTCAATGTTTCTGATCATTTGTTTCGAATAACGCAAAAATTAGTGAAACAGCAACACATTCTACCAGTTTTATGAAAGAACAAAGCAGTACATATAAGTGAAGAAACAATTAAAAAGATCCAATGGTATTTTGATGACAATGAAAACATTAGAATGTGTCCAGGTAGCAAGGATAGAAAAAGAGTTGTTATAAATGGAGTAAAAGAAACAAAGCAGAAATGCCAGGTGCCGTCAGATTTAAATGAACTTTATGTAGCTCTCTAAAACAAAAATAATCACCCTGAATTCAAAACTGGATGATAAAAATTTTGTGACCTTCACCCTAAGTGGTGTATTTTGGCCAGCTCCTCAAGAACACAAACTGTACGTTTTTATTTATACCATCCAAATGTCAAACTGATGATTATGGTGCAACACTCAATGATGTTAACTATAAAGCATTACTAGATTTAATGGTTTGTGACACAGTTATGACTGCATGATGAGTTTGTGTGATAAATGCCCTGGTAAAGAAATCCCTCTTGAATTGTTTAACAAATCAGAGGTTTTACCTTCAAACAGTGAGTCACAACCGACAGGGTTGAAATGTTAACAGTGGTTACATCTCAGAAAGAGTACTTTCAATCTTTAATTAATAACTTAAAAATCTCAAAAGTCACTGCTATGTTTCTAAAATCCAAAGCAAAGTTTCCATATGACAAGAAACCACTACTTATGAAACTGAATGTGTAGTCCTAGTTGATTTTGCAGAAGACTTTACATTTGTGGTCCAGGACGTAAAATGAGGCTCTCACCGAGACAATGACCAAGCAACAGTGCATTCACGTGTTCTGTACTTCAAAAATGAGAAAGATGAAGTTTGCATTCTATGCGACAACTTGGAGCACAGGGCCGCACAAACACAGAAAACCGCACGCGTACAAAGCGAGATGCAGCGAGTGCCTGCACAGTGCATCGGTTCAACTCGGCATACTTCGCCTCAACTCGGCTTGCTAGGTGAGGCAGACGCTGTGCGCTGCCAGACGGCTTAGTCAACATTGGAATACGTAGGCGCAAGACAATTACCGGAATAATGGAAACATCTGCTCCAAAAAAAGGGAAAATTGCCGAAAGTCAATTTAAACCGGAATGGGAACTCTCCTACTTTTTTGTGCGTTGTGATGATAAAGCCAAATGTCTAATCTGCGGTACACTAATTACGTGTGTCAGAAAATCGTCTATTGAAAGGCACTACAGCAAATTGCATTCAGAAAAGTATAGTGATATAACAGGGGATGCCAGAGAGGAAGAATTACGGAAGTTGCAAACTCTTGCAGAAGAGAATTCTGCATCTACAAACGAGGTTTGTTGCAAGTACTTTAGCATGTATATTTTGGTTGAAGGTAATGCGAAATGAAACAACATTTATTTAGATTCCTTAGTTTTCGTTTTCGTATAAATTATTTCTAACATATCTTTGTTTCTCTACTTTAGGGTAAAGAAGATGAGGGCTGTTGCGAAAGGACTCTTAGAGCTAGTTACAAAGTTGCTCTATGTTTAGCAAGACCTGGGAGGCCATTTATGGACGGGCCATTAATAAAAAACATTATGTTGGTCGTAGTAGCGTACAGCAGAATACCACTTTCAAGAATGACAATACATTGGAGAATCAACGACATTGCTGAGAATTTGCATGAACAACTGGCAGCCAAAATTGAAAACTTCCTAGCGTACTCCATCGCACTTGATGAGTCCACGGATATTAATGACACGGCTCAGTTAGCAATATTTTGCGTGGCGTGGACGACGACCTACATGAAACGGAAGAGCTCCTGGATATGATTTCGTTGAAGGACAATGTTACAAGGGCAGATATTTCAGCACCTTTTGAAATGGCAGCTGAAGGAATAGGACTCCCTTGAGAAAAGCTGTTTTCCGTAACCACAGACGGGTCACCAGCAATGTACGGTAAAGCAAAAGGGTTTATTGGCCTACTGCGGAAAAACTTAATATGCCAACTTTCCTTCCGTTCATTGTTTTGCACATCAAGAGGCTCTTTGTGCGAAAGTTATCAGTCTTCAAGATGTGATGAAGGTAGTGGTGCGTATCGTGAACTACATTAATTCTCATGGACTCACTCATCGTCAATTCAAAGAATTTTTGATTTCCTTTGAAGAGGAGTATCCAGATATTCCCTACCACGCTGAGGTGCGCTGGCTGAGCAAAGGGAAAGTGATTTCCCGAATTTTTCGACTACGCCACACTGTGGCTCAGTTTTTGGAGAGCAAAGGACGTCCGTAGCCACTTTTTCATGACCCTGAATGGGTAGCTGATTTAGGATTTTTAGAAGACATTATGGCTCTCCTAAATGATTTAAGTCTGAAACTCCAAAAAGAAAACAATCTCATCAACGATATGATCAGCAAAATAAATGCTTTCCAGTATAAACTGAAGGTCCTCAAAAACAACCTTTCAGAGAAAAATACGCAACACTTTCCTGAACCAGGTAAGTGAGATATAAATTGTACCTTTATTAAAACAGCCTGATTTTTATAACCGCTCTAATCAAAACAGTACTATGTTTTTGTTTGACAGCATCTGTGCAGGAAGGAGCGCGCTTTGAAAAATACATCGAGGTGCTACAACCCCTTGAAAATGCGTTTAACGACCGATTCCAGGTAATGTGCCGGCATATGACATACAGCTAAATAAATGATTTTGCGTTACATATGCAAGTGTAACATTACATTAAAACCAATAGTACACATTACACATTTATTAAAATCTATCGCATTTTTAGTACTTCGAAACAATCACTTACATTACTTTCATTTATTTTGTTATTGTTTCAGGAAATTACCTACCTGCAGCCAATTCTCGATGTTTTTGTGAAACCTTTTTCGATGGATATTGAAAGTGCGCCTTCAGATTTACATTTCGAACTGATTGATTTGCAAAGCGATGTTCACCGAAAGGATGTGTTTTACAATACACAAGGTTTGCTCCAATTCTACCAGAATTTGCTGAAGGAAGAATTTCCCAAGTTACACAGAGAAGCAGCGAAGATTATTTCTATGTTTGGTTCCACTTGTGTATGTGAAAGGTTTCTTTCTGTTTTGTCTTGTACAAAAACTAGACTGCATGCGAGTATTTCTAACTGTAATTTAAAAAATTCTCGCAGAATTGCTGTCAGCCAATCTCTTGTTCCAGATCTTAGTAGCATAATTGCAAATAAAATAAAGAGCACATAGGAAGATACATTTGTGTTGAAACCAAATTTAAAATTGTTACCATTACAGTTATTATATAAATCTTTTTTGTACCGGTAGACAAAACAAAGCTCCCCACCTAGTGTACATTAGTATTTGGCAATGACGAAGAAAACAGGGTAAAAGCTTTGAAACAGGTCGAGACAGGCGGCGCGAGCGACACAAGCTAAGGAAGTGAGAGGCAGCGCTGTTGTGCAAAGCCGAGGAGTGGGGGGTCTGCACCGTCGTCAACATAGCGCAGCCGTCTTCTGCACTCTGCGATGCACCGGTGCATGCACCTTGTGCGGCCCTGACTTAGGCTGTCGATGTGTTTTAAAAGTATTTGACACATTACATAAAAGAAAAGTTCCCAAAGTTTGAGAAGCTCATATACTTTTCAGTCAATATAAGAACAAAAAGAATGTTTCAAATCATTGCAACCACAAAGCAGATTTCAGGTTGAAGGCCAAATGGCATTTTTTTGCCTCTTGCCGTGGTAAAAATTCATGCAATGGAGTAGGAGGTACAACAAAATGTGAAGTGAGTAAAGCCAGCATACAAAGAATGACCACAGACCAAATTCTTACAATGGAGGACATGCTTGCCTTTTACAAGGATAATATTAAAGGCATCACCTGTTTTCTTATAAAGAAAGAAGAGGTAGTTCTTCATAACATAACAACACTTCAAACTAGATTTGAAAACTGTATAACAATAAATCAGTGTTGCCACAAGTTCTGGCAATCAGGGAATATTATGGGATTTCAAACACGTCAGGGAAATATCAGGGGGGGGAAAAAAAACACTGGAAAAATCTCATTTTTGTCTCAGTGGATGAAATGGTTTGTTTACTTAGGCGTTGTGCGTCGTTGTTGGCTGGTTGCAGCGCAGTATGTGCACTACTTCCCTACTACCTCATTCTTACTGCTTCTCCCCTTCCTACCACTTCCCTCAGCTTGTAGTCAGTGCTGCCATCACTTCTTGCCACTAGCCTAGTAGCTGCCAATGAGAGGTAGGGAGGTGTGAGTAGTAGTTTGTTTGGATCTGATCCTCAGAAACTGCAGATGAAGCAGCTGGAGATGGCGGTCATGTGTGCACGAGTTGTGTCTTGAGTGATTGTGTGAATGCTCTCATTTTCTGAAAAAAGCCATGCCTGAAAATTTAGTTGTGAGAGTGTGATTATATTTTCTATGTGTCTGTCTGTGGCTCAGCAATCATCTTAACGCTGAGTCGCTACCTAGCATCTTTATTATCGATTCTTGGAGTATTTGAACAAGTTATCTGTTGCACGGATTGATCACCGTGGTCTCATTTCATCAACATGTTGCCTGTGGCTCACGAATAGCTGGCTGCACAAGTGGATTTCCGCAATGGGCCCAAACCGCAGGCAGTTTCTGTGGGTAACTGTACGGATTGGGCCTACCAATCTGAAGCCACTCGGTTCCCACTAATGTGCAAGCCCTTCCCGTCAGATCTAGTCTCACCAATCTGCCCGCGGGCTGGGTCTGTCTGTGTGTGTGGCATAATGCAGAGGATTTTCGTGGTTTATCCACGGACCCAGGATTGCAGTGCTCCTCAGCAGGCCAGAGGCAACGGGCAATGGATTTCAGAAATTGCGACTGTCTCACCGCAAGTACATTGTACAATGTGGCATTTTATTTGTTCTAGTACATTTTGGAATTTCAAAAGTAGTTTGTCTGTTAGAGCATATGGACGATAAGAAGAAGAAGAAAACTGTGTCAGTCACTAGTGGTTTGTATGCTATGTTCTCATATATTTCTCTCAAGAAAAAACACAAAATACCTATAAAATAATAGATATAACACAGTGGATAATAACCAACAATAATGAACATTGTAGAACCAACATTTTATTGATGGTCTCCTGCAGTGTTGATCTACACAATTCTTCCCCACCTTGTACACTTCTTTCAACAGGCCTACTTTTTTCTGAGGTTATTTCTGAAATCAGTGAAGGTATTTTAAATCTTGTGACTTCAAGGAAATGCATTTTTTGTCACCAAATGTGTTTTGTTTTATTGAAATAAAATGACATCAGTGGTCTTAATTAAGCACACACAGCATCTGGCTTGCTTTCTCCATCTAAAAACAGTTCATTACAAGAGATGTTGATGTTAGTACTCAAGATTTTTGATCACATCAAGAAATGCCATCTGCTTGCAAGTTTATTTTATTTTATTTATTTGCATTATTGTTTCTGTTGCCACAGCTGCACAGACAGATTGTCAACTTACATCTTAACTTATCCTTGACATCTCAAAGTCTGTCTGGGAAAAATGCTAAAATTTGTCTGGAAATTAAGGAACTATCAGCGAATTTCATTTGGGGAAACTTGTGGCACCCTGTAAAAGGAACAAGGCAATTCCACAAATTCCTTGGCATTGCATAAAACTTAGTTCAATGCTATGTAACACAATAAAACTGAAATTTATGATGATCATTGTGTCAGTAAAATTACATATCTGTTTTTAACATGGAATGACATAGTGGCATATGTGTGTGTGATGGACAATGGTGTCTTTCACAGAGTGAATGAATAACTTTGGAAAACAATGACTTTTTGTGCATTTTTACCAACTTGCTGGCCCAAGAACATCATTCAAGAAATCTAGTAGTGACAAAGTTTGAATACCAATTAAGGAAGCTTTCAGTACTTGAACTTACCACATCAATTGGGAGTTCTTACTCTATATCACAAAAGCTGACTAATGAAATAAGTGTTGTCAACAATCATATCTAGGATTAGGAGGCGCCCCACATTGAAAGTATGTTAACTGAAAATATGTTAATTTAAATTTGTAAAGAACACATATAAAAGTTTAGTTCAGTAATTTTTTGAGTTTTTGCTTATAATTCACTACATAAATTTCAATAACAATTGATTACATCTAGCCAATATCAGACATGGATTAGGCAACAGCCATCAGATCAACTGTAGCATAATGTGAATTATTTCCTCCTTTTCAAAAATTCACATCTTTGTTCACAGTGAAATATCAATGTTGAAATTTTTACAGTACTTCACTATCATATAGGTGTACAAAACCTAAGTTTTATATTTTGTCCCACTATCCCCAAACTTTACAGAAGACTTTAAAAAACTATCAAATTTCAAAAGTTTATAAAAAATTAAGGAAGCATTTTTCTGTGTTCTTGCTCTATACAAGGCTATCAGTTCATGATACCTAACTATAGGAAAAAATACAATCTGATAAATCACTCTTTGGTCTAAAAAGCAGATAGGCCTATTTTAAGTTTTCAGTGGAGGTAACTTTGACTGGTTCTTTTTTAATTTAGGCCTAGGGTATTTTCAGTAATAAACAATGTTGTAGAGAATACTTTTCTAACAGCTGTCATGTCACTGTGATGTTGTAAATTACCCCTGTGTAGAGATATTCAGATTAATGCTTATGTCTCAAAACTGATAAACCGTTGTGCACTTACAAATAAAAATGGCCACCATTCAGTAACGGTGGCAACAATGGTGTTTGGATTGTGGAGTGCTCAACTGCGTGGTCATCAGCTCCCGTATTAAGTCCCAATTTTTACACATTCCAATTTTTTACACAGTCCAATCTAGCCACTGTCAGGAATGATGATGATGAAATGATGAGGACAACACAAACACTCAGTCCCTGGGCAGAGAAAATCCCCAACCCGACCCGGAATCGAACCTGGGACCCCGTGATTCAGAGGCAACAACACTAGCCACTAGCTGCGGACATTCATTCAGTAACAATGCCAGGTTAATTTAATTTAATTTTATTTTTTTTAACTGCTATACACTTCTCAATTATGGGGTAATCACACATAAAAACCCACAATATTTTAAAATGGTCAAGCAATCATTTTAATTTTCATTGGATCACTTCACTTGGCTTGACCCAGCAAGGCTATTGACCGCTTGTTTGAGACATGCATTACTGGCAGTAACCGGAAATGGAGAACTTTCTACTGTTTTGATAACATGTACAAGCATAGATGTCTACAGTAATATATGTTGTTGTTGTTGTGGTCTTCAGTCCTGAGACTGGTTTGATGCAGCTCTCCATGCTACTCTATCCTGTGCAAGCTTCTAAATCTCCCAGTACTTACTGCAACCTACATCCTTCTGAATCTGCTTAGTGTATTCATCTCTTGGTCTCCCTCTACGATTTTTACCCTCCACGCTGCCCTCCAATGCTAAATTTGTGATCCCTTGATGCCTCAAAACATGTCCTACCAACCGATCCCTTCTTCTAGTCAAGTTGTGCCACAAACTTCTCTTCTCCCCAATCCTATTCAATACCTCCTCATTAGTTATATGATCTACCCATCTAACCTTCAGCATTCTTCTGTAGCACCACATTTCAAAAGCTTCTATTCTCTTCTTGTCCAAACTATTTATCGTCCACGTTTCACTTCCATACATGGCTACACTCCATACAAATACTTTCAGAAACGATTTCCTGACACTTAAATCTATACTCGATGTTAACAAATTTCTCTTCTTCAGAAACCCTTTCCTTGCCATTGCCAGTCTACATTTTATATCTTCTCTACTTCGACCATTATCAGTTATTTTGCTCCCCAAATAGCAAAACTCCTTTACTACTTTAAGTGTCTCATTTCCTAATCTAATTCCCTCAGCATCACCCAACTTAATTCGACTACATTCCATTATCCTCGATTTGCTTTTGTTGATGTTCATCTTATATCCTCCTTTCAAGACACTGTCCATTCCGTTCAACTGCTCTTCCAAGTCCTTTGCTGTCTCTGACAGAATTACAATGTCATCGGCGAACCTCAAAGTTTTTACTTCTTCTCCATGAATTTTAATACCTACTCCAAATTTTTCTTTTGTTTCCTTTACTGCTTGCTCAATATACAGATTGAATAACATCGGTGAGAGGCTACAACCCTGTCTCACTCCATTCCCAACCACTGCTTCCCTTTCATGCCCCTCGACTCTTATAACTGCCATCTGGTTTCTGTACAAATTGTAAATAGCCTTTCGCTCACTGTATTTTACCCCTGCCACCTTCAGAATTTGAAAGAGAGTATTCCAGTTAACATTGTCAAAAGCTTTCTCTAAGTCTACAAATGCTAGAAACGTAGGTTTTCCTTTTCTTAATCTTTCTTCTAGGATAAGTTGTACGGTTAGTATTGCCTCACGTGTTCCAACATTTCTACGGAATCCAAACTGATCTTCCCCGAGTTCCGCTTCTACCAGTTTTTCCATTCGTCTGTAAAGAATTCGCGTTAGTATTTTGCAGCTGTGACTTATTAAACTGATAGTTCGGTAATTTTCACATCTGTCAACACCTGCTTTCTTTGGGATTGGAATTATTATATTCTTCTTGAAGTCTGAGGGTATTTCGCCTGTCTCATACATCTTGCTCACCAATGGTAGAGTTTTGTTAGGCCTGGCTCTCCCAAGGCCATCAGTAGTTCTAATGGAATGTTGTCTACTCCCGGGGCCTTGTTTCGACTCAGGTCTTTCAGTGCTCTGTCAAACTCTTCACACAGTATCTTATCTCCCATTCAGTCTTCATCTACATCCTCTTCCATTTCCATAATATTGTCCTCAAGTACATCGCCCTTGTATAAACCCTCTATATACTCCTTCCACCTTTCTGCCTTCCCTTCTTTGCTTAGAACTGGGTTGCCATCTGAGCTCTTGATATTCATACAAGTGGTTCTTTTCTCTCCAAAGGTCTCTTTAATTTTCCTGTAGGCAGTATCTATCTTACCCCTAGTGAGACAGGCCTCTACATCCTTACATTTGTCCTCTAGCCATCCCTGCTTAGCCATTTTGCACTTCCTGTCGATCTCATTTTTGAGACTTTTGTATTCCCTTTTGCCTGCTTCATTTACTGCATTTTTATATTTTCTCCTTTCATCAATTAAATTAAATATTTCTTCTGTTACCCAAGGATTTCTATTAGCCCTCATCTTTTTACCTACTTGATCGTCTGCTGCCTTCACTACTTCATCCCTCAGAGCTACACATTCTTCTTCTACTGTATTTCTTTCCCCCATTCCTGTCAATTGTTCCCTTATGCTCTCCCTGAAACACTCTACAACTTCTGGTTCTTTCAGTTTATCCAGGTCCCATCTCCTTAAATTCCCACCTTTTTGCAGTTTCTTCAGTTTCAATCTGAAGTTCATAACCAATAGATTGTGGTCAGAATCCACATCTGCCCCTGGAAATGTCTTACAATTTAAAACCTGGTTTCTAAATCTCTGTCTTACCATTATATAATCTATCTGATACCTTTTAGTATCTCCAGGATTCTTCCAGGTATACAACCTTCTTTTATGATTCTTGAACCAAGTGTCACCTATATAATATATATAAGAAACCAAATTGATATAAAACTACTTACAATGCTTTACTTGGGCACACATACATTACGTCTCTCTTCATCTTCTGCTTCGCCACATCCACGTGGTTATGTTAATGGAGCTTAATGAATTGAAAGGGGGTTTCGTGTTCTTTCAAACAGGTCAATACATCGAAGTACCACAGTGTTCGCTCCTGTATCTCGTCAGTACCAGCTCTGGTTTTCGATGGATTCATAACTCTTCTAAGTTCTGATCCGTAATTTATCTGCAACGAATTTAATTTCTTCACTAGCTGAAACTTGTTGCTTCGGGGTGCATTTCCCTGTATTTCGCCAATAACTAATTATATTGTTCTCTTTTCTTTCGGCTGTTACTATAATCACTTGATTAACGCAGCACATGGCTGGTAAGCCCCTGTATTCTCCGAACAGTTACAAAATGAACATGCGTTTACCTAATTTAGAAGCCACTTCCCCTGCACACAGCACGAACTATAGTACAAACTTCAACAAACCGATCAAGAAAAACACTTCAGATTCAGCAGTCACAGGCTCACAGCCATTAGCGTCTTGCGACAATGAGCTGCCAAAGATTCACAACATTAGCCAGAGACTACATGCAATTAAAGTAGTTAGCTCAATAAAAATGTGATTTCAGTAGATTCGTGAACATATTGCATGACCTTCAACCTTATCTACAGACAGTCAATAATTTACACAATATGAAATACTTCACAAAATTATTTAGAGTCTAAGGGTCGCTTTGAAATTATACGGTATCGTCTCTGTTAGTGCTACTCCTTTTCATGAATTCACACACGTAATTAAAGCTGGGCAATCATAGGAATTATATGTTGAAACATGACTATTTCGTCGGCTTCATTTACTTACCTTGCTTGTGCAGGAGTTTGCATGCAACTCCTGACTTAACCCGAGTTTGTATACAAGTGTTCCGTTTGGGTTGTTGGCTATCCTGGACAGTTATTGCTTTGTCCGATTGTTTATAGTATGGTTGTGCGTGGATTTGTGTATGGTTATTAGTGCATTAAACTTTTGAAGTGATTGTATAAACTTTTAGTATGTATGCCTCCAAACATTAACGTCCGTTTGGAAGGTGAGCTACAGGAATGGTTTATACATCAAAAACACCCTCCTTACGTCAATCTGTAGCAGTACGTTGTTGATAAGTTGAAGATTACTTGAGTGAATGTGAGTTAGAGATCTTATTTCGTTACTTTGTACTCAACAGCAGGATGGCAGATACAGATCGTTACGGAAAAGTGAGAATGTCAGTGGACCAGCCACAAAGTTTAGATTCAATCGCCACCAAACGTAGAAGGTAAGTTATGAATAATATATTCGCATTCGTTTTTTATCATGTGATTTGTTTGTTATGTTTGTGTACATTTATTGTAAGTAGTTTGCCATACTGGACTGATTGCTTTGCTAAATGTTGTAGAAACATTGCTTCTCACGCTCAGCAGTTGTTGAAGAGTCAAAATAGCTCGTCTTGTTTACCCACGGCATTTTATATGAGCTTGCCGCGGCTAACTATTCATACGACCACTAAAGCAGAGTGGTTACTTCTCTTATTATTGCAAAATATCACAAATGAGATTTGATTGTGTCATTCCATGCATTCTTGAAGTTATTGCATGTGGCAAAGAAGGCTTAGAAATATTAGTGAACAGCTACACGTTATTCACTAATTAACTCTGCAAATACTGGTCTGTTGATGGGTTTTTAAATATTCCAGTAGTTCCCGTTCGATAAAACGACGTCGGTTTGATGATGAGCTTGTGGAATCCAGTCTTGGGACTGCGGGCTCCTTGGGAAAAGTGGCAAGAGCTCGAGCCCAGTCAATATCCAGCCCTGGATTAGGTTAGTATCTTGCATGGCTTGCACACTTAAAGAAAAATACATATAGTAATATTATAATTAGTCTTTAATCAGATGATACAAATCAGTGAAATGTTGTTACAAAATATATCAGAGTTACAAGAAAAGTATTGCAAAGTACTTTAGTTTGTTGTTGCGCTGAGCACTTGGAGAAATGTGCTTCAGTTGTTTGTGTGGGAATTATATGTTAGGAATTGCCAAAACATATGTTATAGGAGTACTTCTATTAATTTGGTAACTCAGAAGTTACCAGCTGCAACTTTGAGAACTAAAGTTCACAATGATGCGTTACTTTATCGAATTTCTAGTTTTGAGGGATGCTGTGATTTTCTATTGTGAGCCTAAACATACTAAGTAGATGCTAATCATTAAACTTTCCTTGATTAGGTCTACTGATAGAGGAGGGTGCAGGTAGATGAGAAATCATATCTGCAAAACTGGAAGATACAAAAGCATCATTGTGTAGGCCTATTGTAACCATCTTCCTTTGAGAAGTCTTGTGTAGTCCCACACTTCCTTCATCACTTATTTTGAAATAAATGAATGATGTTATGATGTGACTAATGATAGCTACAAGGCTAGAGACAGTAGGGTCGACTGAAGCATCCGATCCCACCTGTCGGCTTCGACCCGTGACATAAGGCTGTTGTGGTGTGTGATGTCACGACGGCGCGGAATTTAGTTTGTGATAGTGGCGTGTTTGTAGGTGTCGTTTTGATGTGATCGGTGGCTCTCTCTGGTGGTGTGTTAAGTGATGCTTCTGGTTTAGTTTGCATGTGTGGCGTGTTTATAGGTGGCGTATTGTTGCGGTCGCTGTTTATGCGGTTCATTTGCGTGATAGCATTGCACATGTGTGGTATTGGGACAGTGCTTTCAGCAGAATATTTTTCAGTGAGTTAACGATTTTAGTTATGTCATTTCGACGTTATTGTAGTTTTTTCCTGTTCGTTGTGTGTGAATTTTGGTAAATTGCCTTTTTAAGTCTTTGGTAGGTATGGATATGACTGACAAGGTCAACAGTTTTCTGTTTTCAGTGATGATGGGGGACAGTGCGTTGTCTCTAGTAAAATTTCTTCAACTATTCAGATTTTTGGATGAAGTTATGAAGTGTTCAGTATGTCATGAAGAAATGAGGCTCACTAAAGTTCCGGCATCTCGGACCAGGGACGGCTGAATGTGGAGATGATGTAAGAATAACAGGTCAAGGGAAGTGTTCGATTCCAATTTTGTTGGTTTGTTGTGTTTTTTGAGGTAGTGATGATTGTGGACGTTGTTGCAGTTTTGGGTTTTATGGTTTGGTATCGGTAGTTTCTGTTGATTTATATAGGTCTAGGGAAGTGTTCGATTCCAATTTGTGGGACCGGGAGCTGATGTTGAGCTATATAGGTCAAGGAAAGTGTCCGATTCCAGCGGATATTGTGTTTAGTGGAATTTGGGGAGTTTTGTGTTGTCGGTTTTTTTCGTCGTTTTGTGTGGTTTGTTATGGTGGTGTGTGTCTAAATTTGTTTATATTTACTCTGTCCCCACCCAAAACCCCCCAATTTCCCCACAATTGTCCCATTAGTTTCATTAGATTTTGTGTGGAATGTGTGTTTGTTGGTTTTTCAATGTATTTTCGTTTTTGTGGTCATGTTTACATAATGACGTCATAGGCGCCATATTGAAGTCGTAGTGTATGGTCGTTTCCGCCATATTCTTGACATCGTGGGTCAAAGCAGACTGATGGAATCGGACGCCTCTGTATTTGTTATTATCAGTTTTATAGGTTGGCGGCAGTTGAGTACAAAACACTAGTCCCCAAAGTAACCAGTCTTCTTCTGATTATTCTGAACTATGGAACCCAGTGAAGGAAAAAATAAACTTTATAAAATAATGATGTCCATACTTCATATCACAAAAAATTTGGATGTCTCTGATGACATCATCTCCCATTTCCTCATCTTTTTCATTGACCAGTCAGTTATGCTAACTTTTCTACAATGCACATTTTATGTTTTAGTAAATTTTGACAGAATGTCCCTGTTCAAATCGGATATATATACACTCCTGGAAATTGAAATAAGAACACCGTGAATTCATTGTCCCAGGAAGGGGAAACTTTATTGACACATTCCTGGGGTCAGATACATCACATGATCACACTGACAGAACCACAGGCACATAAACACAGGCAACAGAGCATGCACAATGTCGGCACTATTACAGTGTATATCCACCTTTCGCAGCAATGCAGGCTGCTATTCTCCCATGGAGACGATCGTAGAGATGCTGGATGTAGTCCTGTGGAACGGCTTGCCATGCCATTTCCACCTGGCACCTCAGTTGGACCAGCGTTCGTGCTGGACGTGCAGACCGCGTGAGACGATGCTTCATCCAGTCCCAAACATGCTCAATGGGGGACAGATCCGGAGATCTTGCTGGCCAGGGTAGTTGACTTACACCTTCTAGAGCACGTTGGGTGGCACGGGATACATGCGGACGTGCATTGTCCTGTTGGAACAGCAAGTTCCCTTGCCGGTCTAGGAATGGTAGAACGATGGGTTCGATGACGGTTTGGATGTACCGTGCACTATTCAGTGTCCCCTCGACGACCACCAGTGGTGTACGGCCAGTGTAGGAGATCGCTCCCCACACCATGATGCCGGGTGTTGGCCCTGTGTGCCTCAGTCGTATGCAGTCCTGATTGTGGCGCTCACCTGCACGGCGCCAAACACGCATACGACCATCATTGGCACCAAGGCAGAAGCGACTCCCATCGCTGAAGACGACACGTCTCCATTCGTCCCTCCATTCACGCCTGTCGCGACACCACTGGAGGCGGGCTGCACGATGTTGGGGCGTGAGCGGAAGACGGCCTAACGGTGTGCGGGACCGTAGCCCAGCTTCATGGAGACGGTTGCGAATGGTCCTCGCCGATACCCCAGGAGCAACAGTGTCCCTAATTTGCTGGGAAGTGGCGGTGCGGTCCCCTACGGCACTGCGTAGGATCCTACGGTCTTGGCGTGCATCCGTGCGTCGCTGCGGTCCGGTCCCAGGTCGACGGGCACGTGCACCTTCCGCCGACCACTGGCGACAACATCGATGTACTGTGGAGACCTCACGCCCCACGTGTTGAGCAATTCGGCGGTACGTCCACCCGGCCTCCCGCATGCCCACTATACGCCCTCGCTCAAAGTCCGTCAACTGCACATACGGTTCACGTCCACGCTGTCGCGGCATGCTACCAGTGTTAAAGACTGCGGTGGAGCTCCGTATGCCACGGCAAACTGGCTGACACTGACGGCGGCGGTGCACAAATGCTGCGCAGCTAGCGCCATTCGACGGCCAACACCGCGGTTCCTGGTGTGTCCGCTGTGCCGTGCGTGTGATCATTGCTTGTACAGCCCTCCGGAGCAAGTATGGTGGGTCTGACACACCGGTGTCAATGTGTTCTTTTTTCCATTTCCAGGAGTGTGTGTATATATATATATATATATATATTCCTCTCTCATTGCTAACCGAAATAAAAAAAAATGGTATTTTGGATATAACCGAAGATTACAGTACCGCCCACCACTTTGGATCACAGTGTTGACAACATGGCGCACACCCCTAGTTCAACCTTATGTAATATGTGATTGTGTCATCATACATTACACACTCAAAGAAACCCTAATAATACAAAAAATATTTAATTGCAGGCACTCAATGAAACTAATGGGGCAACTGTGTGAATTAAGAGGTTTTGGGCAAGGAAAAACTAAGTATATAACAACACTAATAACGAGGACACTAAAACAACTACAAAGGCAAAAATCAAGCATGCTAAATTCTCAGCAGCCAACAAAACCACACAAAAAAACCTGAAAAAAACTGGTATAGGGAATTCCACTTGACCTATAAAACTCAAATAAAGTCCACAATAATTTTCTCAGTAACCTTCAGCAAACTGTGAACCAAAAAATATCAGGAACACTCTTCATCCAACAGTACTCATATAAGTGAGACAAAGATGGACAATGCCTCCTTCCCCCTCCCTATCACAGATTTAGTGACCCCAGTACCCCACTATTGTATTGGCACAAGCCTCAATACAATAATCTATAAACTAAATACTATTGTTCACCACTAAAAGCTGTGTCCCCCTGTTCCCTAAATTTCTGTATGAAGGCACTTCACTAATTATACTTTCCTCAATATACCCCTAAATCTCCAACTCTTGTTGCGATCTGACCAGTTGCTGCAATGGAAATGATGCAAGGAAGGAATGACGTTTTGTGAAAGCGCGTTAGGGCTATGTTCACATTGACACTATGAATATGAAATGAAATTAAAGGAACGAAATGGATCAATGTCAAGCAGTTCACTGCATAATGGTTAGTGCATTGCCAATTATAATTAGTGACAGCCCATGCAGATTGGCAAGCAGGGTGGCCTGCATACAGAAACTTCTACTTACTGTTGACGAGTACTGGACAGAGCTAATCAGTAAATGAAAAAAAAATAATCTAGTGACTGCTATATTAATATCTTCAGTGTTAGTACTTATCTAGTTACGATGAATAAAATATTGCAGTGACATGCTTTTTCTGAATGGGATTATCTTGTGGAACAGGGCTTCCCAGACAGTGGTATGCGTACCACTGGCGGTGTGCAAGTATATTTTAGGTAGTGTTCGCAGTACCAAAAAAAAAAAAAAAAAAAAAAAAAAAAAAAAAAAAAAAAAAATCTTATGTTACTTTATTTGATAGTAGGAAACTGACTGATAAAAGCAGCATTTGTTTAATATTAACGAAATTGGATTTACTGCAGAATGTTTGCTCTGGACTGTACTTGAAACATAGAAAGATTGTATTGTGCCCTCCCCACACCTCCCTTCATTAGTTGCTGCTGCCTTGGCCAGGAATGGTTCATCTTGTTTTGACATTGGCAACATTTTGATCGAATCTTGTCGGTGGTTATACGAAAGTTTTCGTTCCGCTTTGCAACTGCTGCCAACTTACGTGGTGTACCAATGTGTGGTGGTGCAGTAGCATCGAATGGTCTATCGTTGTGATTGTTGCTTTGTTGGATGTCACTTTGAATGGTATTGTGATATGAAGAAAGCTTGCATCTGGAACCAGAATGCTTTTTACAACGAGCTGATTCTTGACTACTATAGTTGTGATGTGAAGTTTAACATCATTGTGTGACTTATGCACCATTGTGTTTAAATTCATGATGAAATGATTTTTAAGCCCAGAAGCTCCTTCTGTCTGCAAGGGTGCAGCTACAAGACCTAAACCAACACCTAACCACAAGTATGATGAAAGCTATTTAACTTGACATTATAGTAAATCCTGTTATATAAACCAGTGATAATCCAATTCGCCTCTGTGTTATGCATGCGGGTCTGGGTGTTAGAATAGGCCCAAGATATTCCTGTCTGTCGTAAGAGGCGACTAAAAGGAGTCTCCCACTTTTCAGCCCCATAAGTTCAGGTCCCATTTTATGATTTGACCTGCTACTTTCAGATTCTACAGAAGTGCAGACCATATGGCGAAGGACGCCTTCACGTGGTGCGCGAGTTATCCATAGTGCCCTTAGGTTCGATCTCCTCTTCTCATCGTGGCTTTGCATCTCCACCTGCAATTCAACTATTTGGGCGAGGACACTTTCCGGGGTATGTCATCTTCTTCCGTTGTCTCCTGTCCTCTTTTGCACTCGTGACAATATCAGATTTCTCTGCACCCAATATCCAGCACGGTAGCCAGTTCGTTGTGGTGGGGTCGTTATGTACCCATTTGGTGGTAGCCCCCTGACAACACAGGTATCACACTGCTGATGCATGAGCTGTAAACCCTCCACATATACAAAGGAGTAGATGCCCGTCATCGTGGGGCATCTGCACTCCCAGCAACGGCCATCGTGCCAGATGGCCTTTGCTGTGGCTGGGTGGCGCCCGTGGGGAGAGCCCCTGAATGGAGTTGATGGCATCAAGGTAGATGACCTGCAATGAAGCAGACCAGGTCATCTCTTGCTGGTGACAGTACGCCAGCAGTCTCTAAGAAGGGCAAGATCAAATACAGTGCTGACAGGTATGACCCAAAATCGTTTCCCTCCCTCGCTGTGCCATGGGAGGAACGTAGAGCTACAGAAAGAAGAGAGCCATATTCACCTCGGTATGTAGTCTGTAGCAGAATGGATGGGGACTCCTTTCTACTTACGAAGCCTCAGTTTTTTGTTGAACCTCTTGAGAATAAGTTTGGGGAAGTGACAGTGCTGTCCAAGATGAGAAACGGTGCATTCTTGATTCAGATAGCAACCCCCGCCCAATCCCGGGTGTTACTGGTCTGTGACCAACTGGATGATATTCCTGTTTCCATCACTCCCCATAAAAGCCTCAATATGGTCCAGAGGATTATTTTCCATCGTGACCTCCTCTTGCAGTCTGATGATGAGCTCTGCGGCAATTTAGAACGGTGGGGTGTTCATTTCATCCGGTGCGTTTACAGGGGATCCAAAGACAACACGGTTGCCACTGGTGCCTTCATCTTGGCCTTTGAAGGTGATTCATTGCCTGAAAAGGTCAAAGTGATGGTTTACCGCTGTGACATTAAACCACATGTCCCTGCCCCTATGCGGTGTTTTAAGTGCTGGAAATTCGGCAACATGTCTTCCCGCTGCACTATCAGTGCCACGTGTCCCGACTGCGAATGTCCACTGCATCCAGATACTCCACGTGCGCCTCCTTCCACTTGCATCAACTGTGGAGAGCACCACTCCTACTGCTCGCCAGACTGCACAGTACTCCAAAAGGAGTGGAAAATCGTGGAGTAAAGGATCCTGGACCGGTTGACTTACAAAGAGGCTAAGCGTAAATTTGAACAATTGCACCCCATTCCGTTGACATCCGCATATGCTGCAGCTACTTAAGCATCGCTGTCACAGAGTACCAGTACTTCCACACTGTGCCACGGCCAGTGGGCCCTCTGGGCCACCGGAATACATCCGCTCCCTGGGTGGTAGGGGGCAAATCATCTTCCATTGCTCCCAAAGCACCTACTTCGGGAGCAATTGCTCCCCCTCCCCCCAAATGCAGGGGACATCAGCCCCCCCCTCCCTGCCCCCAGCTGGAGAAGCAAGTCTCCTCTGGCCCCTCTCGTGCGGAAGGGGTCCCTTGGAACCCTCTCTTCCAATATCTCCACTAATGTCACAGCAGACACTCACCAGTGGCCAAAGGAGCCAAAAGATACTGGACAAAGAGCTTCAAGGTCTTCCTCCCTGCCCGAAGCTACTTCAGAGAAGTCCTCACAGCAATCCCCTAAAGAGAAGTGATAAAGTAAGCAAGCCAAGAAGAAGGCTGCTAAGAAACAGGACCCTACGGTGGCCCCAACACCGCCACTCCCTACCAATTCTGCATCTCGGGATGAGGTGGCGATCTTAGTGTCCCCTGAGGGCCTAGATCTCACTGATGCCTCATCTGCAATAGGAATGGTAACAAATACTCAGTCGGTGGCAGCAGGTGACTAAGACATAACCTGCCTCCTTGCGCCCTTCATGCCTTCCCAGCCTCACGATAATGTCATCCTCCAGTAGAATTGCTGTTTTTTTTTCCACCGCCTGGCTGAGCTATGGCAACTGTTAAGCTTTACACCTGCTTTCTGCATTGCCCTCCAGGAAACCTGGTTCCCAGCAATGCGGACCCCTGCCCTCCGTGGCTATAGGAGATATTACAAGAACTGAAGAGAATATAATAGTTTGTCAGGTGGAGTTTGCATCTGTGTTGTGAACTCAGTATGTAGTGAACCTGTGCCCCTTCAAACTTCTCATGAAGCTGTGGCAGTCAGGATAAGGACGACGCAGGAAATAACTCTCTGCAATGTATATCTTCCTCCAGATGGTGCAGTACCCCTGAATGTATTGGCTGCACTGACTGATCAACCCCCTAAACGTTTCCTACTTTTGGGAGATTTTAACGGCCATAACCCCTTATGGAGTGGCACCGTATTTACTGGCCGAGGTAGAGATGTTGGAACTTAACTGTCTCAACTCAACCTCTGTCTCTTAAACACTTGGGCCCCCATACACTTGTGTGGCTCATGGTAATTACTCGGTCATTGATTTATCACTTTGCAGCCTAGGACTTCTCCCATCTGTCCACTGGAGAGCCCACGATGGCTTGTGTGGTAGCGACCACTTCCCATCTTCCTGTCACTCCCCCAGCATCATGCTCACAAACGCCTATCCAGATGGGCTTTAAACGAGGCAGACTGGGAAGCTTTCACCTCTGCTGTCACCATTGAAACTCCCCAACACGGTAACATCGATGTGGTGGTTGAGCACGTCACCAGGACGATCATTTCTGTGGCGGAAAATGCGATCCCTTGTTCCTTAGGGTACCCCCGGCAACTGGGGTGCAGATCGCTCTATGCTGCTGCAGCTCTACAGGGCCCTTTTTGAATCCTGCCCCTTGGCTATGGGAGTCTAGTTTATGGTTTGGCGGTGCCCTCAGTGTTGCGTTTACTCGACCCAGTGCACCACTGTGGCATTTGACTGGCAACAGGAGTTTCTAGGACAAGTCCAGTGAGCAGCATCCTGGTGGAGGCCGGAGTCCCTCCATTGAAGGTTAGACGTGCACTACTGCTCGTCAGTTACGTTGTAAACATTCGTAGCTCTCCTGACCATCCGAATTACCATCCCCTTTTCCTAACCAAGGTGGTTCATCTCCCACATCGGTGGCCCAGGTCAGAGCTTACGATTGCAGTTCGCGTCCAATCCCTTCTGTCTGAACCGGGGTCCTTCCCTTTACCATCTCTACTCAAGGTCCATTCATGTACACCTTCATTGTGTAAACGTAGACCGAAGCTATGTCTGGAACTTTCACATGGCCCTAAGGACGCAGTTGATCCCGCGGCTCTCCCCCTTCACTTTTTCTTGATTCTTGACACGTCCTGGGGCTCTGAAGTGGTTTACACCGATGGCTTGATGGCTGATGGTCACGTTGGCTTTGCCTATGTTCACAGAGGACATATTGAACAGCACTCCTTGCCAGATGGCTGCAGATTTTCACTGCAGAGCTGGTGGCCATATCTCGTGCTCTGGAGCACATCCATTCATGCCCTGGCGAGTTGTTTTCTCTCTGTACTGACTCCTTGAGCAGCCTACACACTGTCGACCATTGTCACTCTCACCATCCTTTTGTAGCAACCATCCAGGAGTCCATCTATGCCCCGTAACATCCAGTCATTCAGTGGTGTTTGTCTGGACCCCAGGTCACGTCGGACTCCCAGAAAATGAACTTGCTGACAGGCTGGCCAAACAGGCTACACAGAAACCGCATCTGGAAATCGGCATCCCCGTAACTGACCTGCATTCATTATTATGCCACAAGGTTCTTGGGCTTTGGGAGGCGGAATGACATAACTTTGGTATGCACAACAAACTGCGTGCCATTACGACTGTTTGGAAGTCCTCCATGCGGGCTTCTCACAGGCACTCTATGGTTCTCTGCCGGCTCCGCATTAGCCATGTGTGGGTGACCCACAGCTATCTCCTGCACTGTGTAGACCCACCTCAGTGTCATTGCAGTGCCCGGTTGACAGTAGCCTATATTCTGGTACGCTGTCCTACTTTTGCTGCCATGCGACGAAATCTTCAGTTGCTGGACTCATTACCATTAATTGTAGCTGACAACACCTCATCAGCTGCTATAGCTTTATGTTTTATGTGTGAGGGTGGGTTTTATCATTCTATCTAAGTTTTAGCACATATCCTTCGTCCCTCTTGTGTCCTCCACCCTACTGCTTTTATTTTGGAGGTTTTAATGTGTTGCAGAGTGGGCTGGCTTATCCTTTTTATTCTCGTGATCAGCCAGCCATGATAATTGCTCCCTTATTTTAATTCCTTCTTCCATCTCTATCTGGTTTTCCTGCCCTATTTTGTTCATTGTAGTGTTCGTTGCCCTTTTGTCATTCTTGTGGTTTTTTTCCTGTCTCCCTGCTTTGTGCTGTGGGTGTCATTTTTTATTCTTTCTCTTGTGCAATTATCTTAATAGGAACAAGGGACTGATGATCTAGCAATTTGGTCCCTTCCTCCCTCTTTAAACCAACCAACCCAATGTGTTGTATGCTTAGAGACACTTTCAGATCAAAGCATGAAGCTGTCATTATTAAAATGTCATGAAAGTTCTAAGCCTCTCAGTTGATAAACATATTGACTTTTTTTTTAAAGGAAATCTGGATTTTTTAAAAGACTCCAACTGCATGGCAAATTTCATAAACACTGATAGTAACAAGCAAGTTGAACCTCATATGTGGCTAGTTTTAGATTTGGAAAATAAGGAAAACCTCACGCAGTTGGGTAGTCTCTCTTGCTGCCCTTGGCTAAGAGGTGTGATCCAAATAGTTTTGGCAGCAAAAGCTGCCAAAGAAATAGAAAAAGTTTTGTTATCCAACAGTAAGGGAAACTGAATATGTGTATTCCAATATTGAAGAAATGTTGTTATTACAACTGCAAGAGTGCACTTATTTTGCTCTTCAAATATACTGTAGTACAGATGTTGCAAATATGATGCAGTTACTTGTTTTTGTACATTTTGACTGTCACAAAGATAAGAGTTTGTACGTTCAGACCACTGAAGTCAGATACCACAGCAGTAAACATTTTCAATATGATTGGCCTTTATTTATTTAAAGTAGGTATTCCTCAGCCAATATGTGTTGGTATTTGTACAGACGGAGTCAAGACCAAGGCCACTTAACAGGGCTGACAGCAAAAATGAAGAAAGTTGCAGTGTTTGTTGAAGCACACGTTGTATAATACGCTGAGTAGCATTTGCTTGTAAGTATATGTACGAAGGTTATATTGTTTTGACAGACATTGTAAAGATTGTAAACTTCGTCAATGCAAGGACTCTAAACTCATGGCTGTTACACGCTATTGTGTGAAGATATGGGAGATGAATTTAAAAGTTTGCACCTACAAACTAAAGTAAGATGGTTCTCTTACAGAAAGATTTTAAGCAGAATATTTGAACTGAAGTCCAAGGTTGTATGTTTCTGAGTGACAAAAACATAGATGTTTTACATGAAGAAATATTTGGCTGATGATCAGTGATTATCTATATTGGCCTATTTTGCTAATATCTTTGGCAGGCTTCATATTTTAAATATGGGTGTGCAAGAAGGAGGCACAACAGATTTCATAGCAGAAATCAAAATGTCATCTTTCAAAAGAAAGTTGAGACCTTTTAGTTCACAAGTGCTGAACAATCATTTTTGGAAGACTGTAAGATTTTGTTTGAGACATATTTGCATATTTAAAGGTCCTTCAAAAAAGGTGCGAAATGTACAAAGATTACACAAAATATGACGGGATAAGAAATCCATTTTCAGGAAAAGTACCAGAAGAAGTAGGCATGAAAGAAACTTTCGACATGACTAGTGACAGTTTAAAGAAAGGTGCTTTCAAAAGAAAATTCTGCTTTGTTTTTGGATAGAAACAAAAACCAAATGCTTTACTCTTCTCTTTCAAAACAAGCAGTCCTATTTTTGGTGTCGTTTGTTACCACTTACATGTGTGAAAGTGGGTTTTCTGACTTAATGTAAATTAAAAATAAATACAGAAACAGTGTTAGTGCTGGAGGTGACCTGGGACTGAAGTGAGCTCAATTAAGCCAGACATTCAAGTTCTGATTAAAGATAAACATCTACATGTTACCAGCTGAGACATCTAGATGTTATCTCATCAGAATCTCAATTTGAAAACTGTATAATTACTGACTCCGAAGTCTGACTTAGTGTAAAAGTTTGGTTTGAACCCGAATGTTTTTGCTGTTTGTTCAGTTTATTGCTCCCTTGCACAAGTGGTTTATATTATTTGTGATGTAAAAGTTTAATATGTATGTTTTCAATGTTATTCCCCTCATATTGAATATTTGTATAAGAACCAGCTTAATTTAATTTTGTACCATTTGCCACAAGTAAGTACTCCATGTGAGCATGTACAGCTCAGTAAAAAGTTCTTCCACAAAACCTTAGTACTTGTGTGTGTCAGATTTCGAGATGTTTACCACATATAGCAGATTATTGAAATGACGCAAAAACCGTACGTGCTATCTGCACTGAGCAGAATCGCAAAAATTATTACTCCCATGCCATTCTTCACGCTTGCAGCAATCACCACTCAACCTTTTTGCATCCACCCTTCCTCTCCCCCAGACCCTAGGGTTCGTTATAAAGTGAACAAGCTATAATGGTACACCCCAGTTTTTAAAAATGTCATATGGTACATAGTGGCAAAAAGTCTGGGGGACCCCTTTTCTGGAGGATTACCAAATTCAGTCTGTGGAATTAGTAACTATCATGGAGCCAATAACGAAAAAAAGAACTTCACAAGCACAAATTAAATAATTTTTACAAAGTAAAGTAGCAAAACTGGAATAACCCAATGAAGACTTTAAAGAAAATGGTGAAGACGTTAAAAGTACAGGAAAATAGTTCTACTTGCACTTCTTGTTGTCAGTCTGATGTAGAGTGTTCAGGAAGTAGGTATGTGTAAATGTTTCTCCATTTACAGTACCACCTGAAAAAGTGACACAGTTTCATTTTTTTGACAAAAGTAGGTTATGCGACACTGACTGGTTTGAAATATTAAATAATATATGGGTAATTATGCTGAGAAAGAAAGCCTTTGAAATGGACTGTCATATAACATGCAGTCTTCAGGCACTAAGCTGTTTATATCAACCTCAATAATCATCACAATTTTTCTATTCAGTCCCCTTGTTTCCATTTATTTGTATCAGAATTTTCAGTAGATATAAGTTTTGTTTCAATTCGAAATGTTGAAACAGTTTATGACAGTTCAGCTGCTAATATTTTGAGATCTGACCTGAATGAACATCTTGTACTTGAACAGAACTGATACTTCCCTCCCGAGAAGAAAAAATTATTTATGCCTCTGATAGCCCATATGGCAAAAGACAAGCCCTGATTGTTAAATCGCACTTGGCATGGTTGCTTCATGACTCTACCACAACCATTCATGTAATGTGATTCTGTAAGTGTCTCCAACCTTCTACTAACACTTGATATCAATCAGCTCTGTAGATGACTCAGTTGAAAGCTAGTAACAGTACAGTTGTAAAAGCTCTTCTTTTGTTATACAAAATATAAGTGAAGAGTTTATTTGAAGAACAACCTTTGGCAGTTCTCTCTCTCTCTCTCTCTCTCTCTCTTTTTTTTTCTTTTTTTTTTTTTTTTTTTTTTTTTTTTTTTTTTTTTTTTTTTTTGCACATTCTGGTAGCCTTGTCAGAAAACCATTATTTTCATTTGCTCAAATACAGCTGAAACAATGCTTGTCCTATGAAATAGCAGCTCAAAAGTAGGGTGGATTTAGAAAACCAGCCATTGTGCAGAAAAGTTTGTCACAAAAACATCTGTCCTCTCACAGCACTTACTTTTGTTATAAGATGCAACTTCAGTGTTTATTGTCATCTTCCTAGTAATTATTTATTGTGTATTGTACAGCAATTTGTTGGCTACATGAAGTCTGTGTTTCGGATCTGGCGTTGAATTCCAGTGATGATGATCAGTGGTTAAAAGCCCAGGAAGTCAATGAAAAAAGAATGTGACCAGGATGAAATCAGATGCCCAAGATCTATAGTATCTTTTTCATTTTTGATGAGTGAGTCCTTGCACTTTGACACACTGAATGTCTCAAGAGAGGTAGAAGAGGGACCAATCTCGGAAATCGTTGCATTCAACAGCAATAGTGGAAAACTTTTATATGTGGTGTTCTGTTCACTTTCAATGTAATTTGCCACTCTTCTGTCAAATGTTAGTGTACTTTGAGGGTAATAATGCATAATTAGAGAAACTGTGTAGTTTTTTCATATTTGAAAGTTGATTTTATGAAGAGAGTGAGGAGGAGGGAAATGACCCTCATCAGTGAAACTTGTTTTTTAGACAAGTGCTTGTTGTTGGAAAGCTATCTTACACAAATATCATAGGAATGTTTAAAGTAGCAACCTAAAAATATAACTAAAAAGATGATGTCAAACATAGAAAAACGCTCGACCAGAGAGACACATTAAAGCTTCATCATATAGGAGAGGGTCATTTGGATAATAGTGATGTGTCACATCAGCTGCTTTAAGAATGTTGAAATAACATTAAAACACAGACAAAATTTGAGTAGAATGTATGTGTAATTGATGTTGCAGTACATGTTGTAACAATGAAATAACAGAAATTTCAAGGAGAGGAGACAGAGTGCATGACCAGTGTAAGTGGGCTTAACGTGTTTGTAATCTAAGTAGCACCAGACATTCATAGTCTAAAACTGAAGAAGAAGAAGAAAAAAAAATGTTTGGATAACCTAACTACATTCAACAGTAACAAACCCAACACCATAAGTTCTCAGATTCACTAATATGCATATTTATTTTCCTTCAGCACATGTTGAGTGATGGCTAGTCTAACAATGACTCTCATAAAATCTGCCCCATAAATTTTTATCGAAAACAATGTCATTAACCAATCAAGTACACTATCCTTATATCTTGATGTCAGAAACAAACATCACACACATTGGCAGCTCATATAATTAGCTCTTTACTGTTGTCTTTGCGGAATTTCCATAGTTAATAACAGTGAGCATTCAAAATGTAGTTCATCACAATTGACAACATATTTGTAGTTTATGCACAGACAGTATGTATCACAAATAAATCATACAAATTATTCCAAGGTACTGTTGCATAGATTCCCGAGTCATACACGTTACTCGTATTAATATGGCCTGCCAACTGTAATACAATACAGTACATAATGAATATAATAGAGGGAAACATTCCACGTGGGAAAAATATTTCTAAAAACAAAGATGATGTGACTTACCAAACAAAAGCGCTGGGAGGTTGATAGACACACAAACAAACACAAACATACACACAAAATTCAAGCTTTCGCAACCAACGGTTGCTTCATCAGGAAAGAGGGAAGGAGAGGGAAAGACGAAAGGATGTGGGTTTTAAGGGAGAGGGTAAGGAGTCATTCCAATCCCGGGAGTGGAAAGACTTACCCAAGGGGGAAAAAAAGGACAGGTATACACTCGCGCGCGTACACACACACACACACACACACACACACACACACACACACACACACAAGCACACATTTGTAAAGGCAAAGAGTTTGGGCAGAGATGTCAGCCGAGGCGGAAGTACAGAGGCAAAGATGTTGTTGAAAGACAGGTGAGGTATGAGCGGCGGCAACTTGAAATTAGCGGAGGTTGAGGCCTGGCGGATAACGAGAAGAGAGGATATACTGAAGGGCAAGTACCCATCTCCGGAGTTCTGACAGGTTGGTGTTAGTGGGAAGTATCCAGATAACCCGGACGGTGTAACACTGTGCCAAGATGTGCTGGCTGTGTACCAAGGCATGTTTAGCCATAGGGTGATCCTCATTACCAACAAGCACTGTCTGCCTGTGTCCATTCATGTGAATGGACAGTTTGTTGCTGGTCATTCCCACATAGAAAGCTTCACGGTGTAGGCAGGTCAGTTGGTAAATCACGTGGGTGCTTTCACACGCACGAACTTTCATTGAAATGTAGAAAGTGCTTACTAGGCACTGACTCACTTATAATAGTGTGTCTACATGACGTCATTGTCCAAAACAACTTACAGATTTTAGCCTATTCTTTTCTGGGTGCAAAGTTGCAGAAATAAATGTCTGAATTGCTACAAGGTGTTCCACAATGATTGCCACACCCAGACTGCGTATTTTTGGGAGGGATGATAATATTCATAGACTGGCTTACTGATTCTTTCGTGATCTCAGTGCATACGTATTAGTTTATACGGCTGCAGGCTGGAAATTTAATGATGTCATGACCTATAAGTCCCAACAACAATTTACTTTAACAAAAGGATACCTGATTAGAAAAACGTAAAAGTTCATTGTACTGTTTGGCTAGCACACTGTACATCTCTGTGGTGGATTACCTGTTTACATGTAAAGTTGCCATGTTCAAAATTTGCTAATTTGTGTAAATTCTTTATTAGAGGCTTAATTGAATAATGTAGAGTATTATATGGTTCAGAAAATTAGGGCAACGAAAGTGCAGTGTCAAATATTGCAACATAGCAGCTCAAATGTCAAAAGTATTTTTGGGTGAAGTCAGTCTGTAATTACTAATATGTTTAAAGTTCATTAGCTTTTGGTAAACAGAAACAGGCTATTAAAAAGAATCAAATCAGGGTTATCTAACGAGTAGTGTCAATCCTCTCAAACTTATGAGGTCACTCCAATACTGAACATTGTAACAATTCAGTTAACAATTTCTCTTCATTAATGTTGTTCCAAAGGTAACTAAATATCACCAATATAATCAACTGACAGTAAATTACTACATGAACAATAAAATTATGTAAAACATTGTATGAACATTATTTTTTTGTCTTTGAGTACACACTGCCTACTCACAAATGTGCATAAATAGTTTCAAGCAAGACAAGGAAAAAAATTGTAACTTAAGAGGAGTAGACTAACAGCAGGTGGATTAACTTCATGTTGTTATGTTTCACCAGTACTTACCTTTAAGGAGGCGAAATTCCAGTACTGTTAATACACATATTAAAGCAGAAAAACCATCTGTTCCTTGCTAGAGCATCTTCTCGTACAAGATGGATTTCTTTTATCCTGGTGTCAACTGATGTGTCCTTCTTCCCCAACCTTTGGAAACCTATCCTCTGTTTTCTCAATGAAGGAATAATGACAGTGTTATGAAAACCTACTTACCATGTAGAGGAGATGGAGTCACAGACGGACATAACAAAAAGACTGCTATGCATTTGAGCTTTTGACCAAAAGACCTTCTTCTAAAGTAGAAAAAACACACTCGTTCACACAAGCACAGCTGTCACACATATGAGGATTATCTCTGGCTGCTGATATTGAATTTTACTGTCAGCATCAGAAAGCACTGAGTAAATGTATTCAGAAGTGAGTGTTAACATTCCCGGGTCTTCAAACAGGCTTCTTCAAGATATACCACTGTCTGCTTTAGATAGTATTCTTTCTGCTTCCTTCTGCTGACCGTATACTTATTACTGTCTTTTGACTGATTTACAGACTACTGCATGAAGGATGTAGAAATAGGCACCCCTGGCATACAGAAGCAACTGAAAGAGTTTAAAACAAGTAAGTCACTGGTCCAGATAGAATCCCAATTCAGTTTTATAGATAGTATGCTGTGGCATTGACTTCTTACTAAGCTTACATTTATCGCAAATCTCTCACCTTGCACAAAGCCCCTAGTACTGGAAAAAATGGCAGATTACTTCTATATGTAAGAAAGAACAGGCCAACATAGTTGCACACCAGTATTCTTAACATCAGTCTACTGCAGAATACTTGAACACATATTGAGTTTGAATACAGTGAATTTTCATGAGACAGAAAAGCTTCTGTCCACAAATTGGCACAGATTTTGAAAGCATCACTCGTGCATAACTCTATTTGCCCTTTTCTCACACGATACCCTACAAACTGTGGATGGAGGACAGTAGCCTCAATCCATATTCCTAGATTTCTGAGGAGCATTTGACACAATGCCCCACTGCAGACTGTTGATGAAGGTCCGAGCATACGGAATAGGTTCCCAGATATACGAGTGGCTCGAAGACTTTAAGTGTAGTATTGTTTGTAAAAAGTGAAACACTCAGAGGAAGTGGTCCACAGCACGCCACAATTAGAGGATGTGTAGAACAGCAGAACTATAATAAGTGATATAAATGACAGAGAGATGTTGTGGAAGAAGGCCCAGCTGTCCCCTCTTTTGTGTGACTGGACGGGGCAATGTCAAGCGATACTCAATTGGTGCGGAGCCGTCATATGAAGTGGAGACGTTACCAAAGTGCTACTACGTTTGGCTGACATCACAGGGTCAAATAGAAGCACGTGAGTGTGTTCAAACGGGGCAGAATGATCGGCCTGCGGGAAGCGAGCTGTCATTATGTGACATTGCGGTTTGTACAGGGTGTGCTGCTTCAACAGTAAGATATACATGGAAGCACTGGAGAGAAGAGAGCTGTACACAGCGTTAACAGGCTATTGGGCCACAGCATGAGGTGACCACCATCTTGTGCACTAGGCTGTAATGGACAGAACGGCTTCGTCCACAGTGTTGGTGCAATGGTGGATCATGGCAACAGGTGTGGCCATGTCTGTGTTAATATTCGGAGGCGGTCTTCTGCATGCTGGACTGGTGGCATGCATGCCATTGCATTGCCTATAACACTTGATCTTACTTCCTATGTTTGAGAGTAATCTGAACAATTACCACTACATCAGCGAGGTCTTACAGCCTGAGGCACTGCCCTCCTGCAGGCCGTTCCACATACCATATTTCTGCAGGACGATGTCCAGCCACATGTGGAGAAGAATGTGCAAGCCACTGCTTCCCTGGCCAACTCATTCGCCTGACATGTCACCCCTCGAACATGTCAGATATGTTCGGTTGGCAGCTTGTTCCTTCAGGTCCTCCCGCAGACACAGTTGATGCTTTTTGGATGCGCCTACAAACCACATGGCAGAGTATTATCCAGCAGCAGATTCATGTGCTGTTTGATTCCATGCCACAACATCTAGCAGCCATAATTGAAGCATTTGGTGGTGTTGTGTACAGGCCTGATAATTTGTATAGTGTCATGACCCTAATCGGTGGAATAAATTTCATTGTGATCACATTTCTCGGTTTTGGTGTTTCACTTTTTCAAAACAGAGTGTACGACAACTCAGCCCTTTAGAGTGAGTGTTCATCACAGAAGGATGTCATCAGGAGTGCCCCAGGGAAGTGAGATAGAACCTCTCTTATTCTCTATATATGTAAATGATCTGACTGACAGTGAACTGCTGTTTGCTGATGCTGTGGTGTACGGTAAGGTGTCATTGAGTGACTATAGGAGGATATAAGGTGACTGGAACAGAATTTCTAGTTGATGTGATGAATGGCAGGTTACTCTAAATATAGAACAATGTAAGTTAATGCGGATGAATAGGAAAAACAGTCACCGTAACATTCAAATACAGGGTCATTCCATGTGAAATCTAGAATTGAAAATATGATTTTTCAGTGTGACCCTCTTGGATATATTTGAAATGAAATATGCGTGTATTCATAAATAGTAACACAAAACAACTGTTTCACCTTTTTCTGATGAAAGATTTCTGAGTTGCTATTAAAAAAAAAATTTTTTTTGACTTGTGGAACAACATTAATTAGTTTCTGACTTGCACAACAATATTAATTTGTTCACAACTTTTGTTCTAATTATGGTAGAACAATGAAATTGAGTTCATTTAAAAGCTATTTTAAAGGACTTTCATATGACATGAGACATAATTAATTGAAAATATACATTTTCTTATAAAAACATCATCATCAAATTTGCTGATTTTTGAAAAACTGTATTTTTAAAATTAAAAAAAGAAAAAATGGGAAAAATATTGCTTTCCTCTATATTTTCTGAAAGTTTCAACTTGCGTTGAGCATGGGATCACTATCAAATGTAATTTTATGTTTAAAATGGTGCTGTAATAAATGTTCAAAAATTAATTTATTTTAAGTATTATGCCTACTTCTCATCAGCTGTGTGTTATTGTATAGCTAAATGTGGGGAATAAAATAGCTTATAATATATACTTAAAAAATATTTACCTTATTAGTGTTGAATTAAAAAATACAAGAAGTTGAAGTTGCAAACCTTAAATGGAAAAAAAATGAAAAATACATCAAATACCAGAGATAGGCCTAAAATCCGTTAGTTATTAGTTCTTGTTACTTATTCATGTCGCCATTTCTGCATGAGATAATGTATATGGTTGCTGTGTAGTAGGTTGATAATTCACAGTGACCTTTACAGATTGCCACTTACAGAAAGAATGCCTGCATGACTGGGGAATGCGAGAGATGTTGATGGTCCATATGGGTATAAGAAGCTAACTGTGAGTTCTCCTGTTTCTAAACCCCCCTTCCCAAGGCAACCACTAGTGACCGTTATATTCACAAGCAATATATCCTTTGATGTCATCAAACAATATTGGATCACTATCAACAGCCATCACCAGTTCAAGTTTGCTTTCATTAGAATCCAAATATACTTTTTTTGTTATTTTGTTCTTGCTTGGGTGAATAAAAGTATGAAATTTCTGTGTCTGTAAAATTGTGCAGCATTTCTCGAACCTCTCTGTAAGTTTAAATTCTTCATTTACATGGTAATAGCAGCATACTTGAATTTGATCCCATGTACATTATCATTGGCAATCTCATAAAGTTGTTCAGGTGTCATGATTGTGTGTGGGCGTTGGAGACTTGCTTGGGTAGCCAATCACTCAACTGTTCAACCAACACAATTGCCAGATCCTTTACAATGAGAGGTGGCTAAAAAAGGCCACTGGGCTTCAGTATGGAAATAATCTTTGTGACAGCACTGTTCAATGAAGTTATTTTTGTTTTTGTACTGAGCTGCCAATCCATCAGAGAAGCAATATATTTTGCTTGGTTTTTCAAATTTCCTGGTCAGAAGGTACAGACACTTAGCAACAGTATCATGTGTGAGGCAATCTGGTGTGATGACAAGACCTGTGTGCTGAAGTGTGTCACCATCATTGTAATAAGCTATGAAGGGATGGATTGTTGCTTGTGTGTTGGTCCAATGATATGCTTGAACTTCATTGTGTACAAAACAGGTGTAATGCTTAGCAAAATTACAAATCACCAGGGACTTGCCCCCTCTAAGCTCATTTGTCAATCATCTTTGGAAGCTTGATTATTAATTGACCACAAAGGAGTGTCGAATTTTCGAATTTGTTTGTGTGTGTGTGGGGGGGGGGGGAGGGGGAGAGAGACGGAGATAGAGAATAAATAAAGGATTTTTGTGACAGTGTGGCAGTTCCTAGAAATGTATGGTTAGCAGAGACCCATTGTTTGCAAGTTACTGGTCTTGGACAGAATTGACATTCACCATAGTGGCAACAAGTTAATGATGCAATGCAGTCTCTGTAGGTTTTTATTGGAGCATTATCATTCATTGTCAGCTGTGGAATGTTACACCCAGTCAGCATAAGTTTGAAGTTTTGGTATGAGTAGCACACATGCACTATATATACCACTGCTTCCAGCTAAAATACGACTTTTGAGACATAGCTCGTCAAATGTTGAAGATCCAGTGTGGGGCCACGGATAGTTGTCTTTGAAGTGTGCATAAATTTCTTTCAAATTAGTTGAAACTAATCATATTGGCACATGGATTTTATCTCCATCAACTCTAATTAGTCCAAAACATTATTTTTCCAGACATTGACTTGCTTATCTCATCAGAACAATAAAAGCATTTTTTTTTACAAAATCAGCAGTCTCTGATTCAGAGTCTTGCCAGGTTTTAAATTGGAATAAGACAAAATATCCTTGACTTTCACCAGTTCTTTAAATTTTCTAGTTATGTAGTGTGTTATGTTAAATTCCTCGTGAAGCTCCTTAACACTCCACCTTTTAGCAAAAATGATGAGAATTTCCATCTATTTACTTAGAGATGTGCAAGTATTAAATTTCTTTTTGTGTTGAATAATTATCTCTGATTCTGAATGATAATATCTCTCTTATTCATGAGAAGGAAGCAACAATGTTTTTGTGTGGATTGCTGAAATTATATTTGTTAGTTCATTTTTAGGATATGTTGCCTCACATAACTTTTTTTTTCTTAACTGGAAATTCACCAACAGGCTGCAAAGAAGCATTCAAAGTTTTTAGGGATGCAGAACTTACAGCAATGTCTTCTTCATCACTACTACTTAACATATTTTTGCTGTTTTGTTTGACCTCGGAATGCAGTAGATAGTTTTCTGTACTAGACATATGTAGAAACTTCCATGTAATTTTTTTCTGGCACTTGTCACATGTTTTATGATTTAATGTTAGTGCAGTAATGTTGTACAAACACGATATCAGAATTCCCATCAATCAAACCTTATTCCCTTCCACATGAAGGGTTACACTGGTACAGTAACTCTTAACCACTAAAGCACAGTCTAACAGGGAGTGTACAAGCATCAGATAAACATTAGTCTTGCTGAGGGCCTGGGGCGCTGGCTTTTATGAGGCTGTTTTGCACATGTCACAGCACTTGCTGTGCCATCTGTGCAGGTGCGACGTGACCTCTTTAGGCTGGCAGTGGAGTTCTGTGCCTTTTGATTACATGCACTCATTCTATGGGGTTACAACATTCCTTCCAGCTTGGGAAAAAGTGTTACAATGTAACGATGTCCGTGTCTTCATTGAACGGGGACTACTGCTAGAGTGGGTGTCGTGCCGTCACAGGAGAATATGGTCTGGAACGCCATGCGCCTGGACAGGTACATTGTCCACTCCCCACAATAGACCTATACAGGTGATAAAGGAGCCGTATCTGTGTTCACATACGGGCAGGCTCTCAGCAAAGGAGGCAGTGGAGAAGACAGCAGTGCTGGGCCTGGCAGCAGGAGCTGTGGAGATGAAAGCAGCCTGGTGCCCACTACTCTGCCTGGTTGCAGTAGCACCCAGAATGAAGATGGTGCAGGAGCTGGAGGGATTGGGGACAGTGCCACGGAAACCCTCACAGGTAGTGGAGGTGGTAGCGGGAACAGGGGCTGTCCAGTGAGTGGGCAGTCACACGTGGGTGGAGCTAGTTGTACTTTCATGACCACAAACCATCAGAGCCATCAGAGGTATATACAATGCAGAGTTGGTGGCTCGGCAGTAACGGATGACCAACGGTATCCACTTGTAGTGCTGGCCAAAACCTAGGGCCCAGGTGGCACAGCTCGGCTGGAATTGCCGTGATGCATGCGCCGGTGGGTAGTGAGGTGCCAGCCGAAGCAGTGTATGGGGCTGGCAGCCGTGAAGCAGCTCTGCCGGGCTACAGTTGTCGATGGGAGTGAACCTGTATGAACTTGAGAACCTAATGATGGGTTCCTTGAGAGAAGATTGTGTGATATATTTTTTCATCGGGGTTTTGAATGTATGGACCAGCCATTGGACTAGGAATGAAAGGGAGGGGCCATTAATTCCAGATGCCATTCTTTGTATAAAAATCTTCAAAATCTTGAGAGACAAACTTTAGGCCATTGTCAGCAACAAGCATGTATGCAACCCTTCTCAGAGAAAAATCTTTGAGAGAGTCGTGACTCTACTGACCTTGGATGTGTATGGGCAACGAACCACGTAAGTAAATTTTGAGAAAGCGTTAACTACTACAAGACAAAAGGAGCTAAGGAATGGACCTCCAAAATCAACATGAATACTTTTCCAGGGGACAGGGGGGATGGCCACAAGGAAAGGGAGGCCCATGTTGCCACTTGATGGGCAAAGGTCTCCTGTCAGGAAGTCACAACACATTTAATATTGTTATTGATATCTGACCAAAACACGTGGCTGTAGAACAGCAATTTTGTATGAGAAACATCCAACTGTCCAGGTGAAGGAGGCACATGATTTACCACCACAATATGGATGGGATCAGAACCATGGATGCCAACTCTTCAGTAGCCGGCAGTAACACGCCATCAAGAACTGAGAGGTGGTGGTGGAGAGCATAATAATCATGCAAAGGATCCAATGCTCAGCACAGTGATTAGTCCAGCTGGCCGTGATGGACAAATTGAACAACCTGACTTAAGACAGGATTGGTCAAGACAGCTGCCGAAACCCAAGAACTTGTAATGGGAAAACTGATAATGGACTTCAACATGTAAATGGAAACACAACAGTTCCTCCTGATCAAATGCTGGATCAGGGACAGTCGGCAATCGAGAAAGAAATTCTGGATTAACATGTTGTGCTGTGGGTCAGAAATAAATCTCATAGTTATAGTATGACAACAACAGATCCCAGAGTTGCAGGCAATGGGCCGCTTTGTCTGGTAAAGATGCCAACGGACTGAAAAGAGAAACCGGAAGTTCATGATCATTAATCAGATGAAACATAGAACTGTACAGGAAAATGTGAAATTGTCTTAGAGCATACATAATAGCATTGGCTTCTTTTTCTATCTGCTAGTAGCTCTATTGTGTCCGATTCAGAGTTCTGTAACCACTGCAATAGGGCGTTCAGAAACGTATTTGCGTATGAGAATGACCCGGAGTCCATACTGGCAGATGTCTGTGTCCAAAACCAGATGTTGGACTGGTTGGAAGGTAACCAGGCTAGGTGATGAGTGTAATTTTGACTTTAATAGGGTAAAAAGATAGATACTGCCTACAGGAAAATTAAAGAGACATTTGGAGAGAAGAGAACCACTTGTATGAATATCAAGAGCTCAGATGGCAACCCAGTTCTAAGCAAAGAAGGGAAGGCAGAAAGGTGGAAGGAGTATATAGAGGGTTTATACAAGGGCAATGTACTTGAGGACAATATTATGGAAATGGAAGAGGATGTAGATGAAGACGAAATGGGAGATAAGATACTGCGTGAAGAGTTTGACAGAGCACTGAAAGACCTGAGTCGAAACAAGGCCCCGGGAGTAGACAACATTCCATTAGAACTACTGATGGCCTTGGGAGAGCCAGTCATGACAAAACTCTACCATCTGGTGAGCAAGATGTATGAGACAGGCGAAATACCCTCAGACTTCAAGAAGAATATAATAATTCCAATCCCAAAGAAAGCAGGTGTTGACAGATGTGAAAATTACCGAACTATCAGTTTAATAAGTCACAGCTGCAAAATACTAACGCGAATTATTTACAGACGAATGGAAAAACTGGTAGAAGCCGACCTCGGGGAAGATCAGTTTGGATTCCGTAGAAATGTTGGAACACGTGAGGCAATACTGACCTTACGACTTATCTTGGAAGAAAGATTAAGAAAAGGCAAACCTACGTTTCTAGCATTTGTAGACTTAGAGAAAGCTTTTGACAACGTTAACTGGAATACTCTCTTTCAAATTCTGAAGGTGGCAGGGGTAAAATACAGGGAGCGAAAGGCTATTTACAATTTGTACAGAAACCAGATGGCAGTTATAAGAGTCGAGGGGCATGAAAGGGAAGCAGTGGTTGGGAAAGGAGTGAGACAGGGTTGTAGCCTCTCCCCGATGTTATTCAATCTGTATATTGAGCAAGCAGTAAAGGAAACAAAAGAAAAATTCGGAGTAGGTATTAAAATTCATGGAGAAGAAGTAAAAACTTTGAGGTTCGCCGATGACATTGTAATTCTGTCAGAGACAGCAAAGGACTTGGAAGAGCAGTTGAACGGAATGGACAGTGTCTTGAAAGGAGGATATAAGATGAACATCAACAAAAGCAAAACAAGGATAATGGAATGTGGTCGAATTAAGTCGGGTGATGCTGAGGGAATTAGATTAGGAAATGAGACACTTAAAGTAGTAAAGGAGTTTTGCTATTTAGGGAGTAAAATAACTGATGATGGTCGAAGTAGAGAGGATATAAAATGTAGACTGGCAATGGCAAGGAAAGCGTTTCTCAAGAAGAGAAATTTGTTAACATCGAGTATAGATTTAGGTGTCAGGAAGTCGTTTCTGAAAGTATTTGTATGGAGTGTAGCCATGTATGGAAGTGAGACATGGACGATAACTAGTTTGGACAAGAAGAGAATAGAAGCTTTCGAAATGTGGTGCTACAGAAGAATGCTGAAGATAAGGTGGGTAGATCACGTAACTAATGAGGAGGTATTGAATAGGATTGGGGAGAAGAGAAGTTTGTGGCACAACTTGACTAGAAGAAGGGATCGGTTGGTAGGACATGTTTTGAGGCATCAAGGGATCACAAATTTAGCATTGGAGGGCAGCGTGGAGGGTAAAAATCGTAGAGGGAGACCAAGAGATGAATACACTAAGCAGATTCAGAAGGATGTAGGTTGCCGTAGGTACTGGGAGATGAAGAAGCTTGCACAGGATAGAGTAGCATGGAGAGCTGCATCAAACCAGTCTCAGGACTGAAGACCACAACAACAACAACAGGGTAAAAAGCATGCTCACAGGCAGATGACCAGTGAAAAGGAACATCTTTGCGCAAGAGAACATGAAGTGGCTGGGACATTGTGGCTGCAGCAGGAATAAATTTACATTAGTATGCAATCTTTTCAAGCAATGCTTGCAACTCTCTGACATTAGTAGGACGCAACAAAGCTGTAATGGCCTCGAGATGATGACATAAAGTTTTGATGTCAGCATGTGAGACTTCAGCACTGGGACACATGATAGATGGCTGAAAAATTATGGTTTGTCCAAGTTACAATTCAAACTGGTAGCCTTTAGCACTGTGAACAACTCACAAAAGTTCGGAAAGTGTTCATCTGTTGAGGAACCTGAGACTACATTATCATCCAGGTAGTTAACACACCCCATCACGGGGGCTGTGAGTTGCTCCGAAAATCATTGGAAAAATGGAGGGACGCTAGCCACACCGAATGGCAGGTGCTGGTATAGTTGTAACACAGAGGGGGTATTCACTGCAAGGATACATTTGAACGCCGTGCTAAGAGTTCGTTCTGATGGGGTTAGGGATAGGTGACAGTAATAGATGGTGAATTTGTAGACTTCTTAAAATTTCCACAGGGCTGAACATTGCCATTAGGTGTGACAACAATTACTAGTGGAATAGTCTATTCACTAGAGGAAACAGATGTGATAACACCCAAAGATGTAAGTCGATCTAGTTTCAATTTGTACAGAAAGCAGATGGCAGTTATAAGAGTTGAGGGACATGAAAGGGAAGCAGAGGTTGGGAAGGGAGTGAGACAGGGTTGTGGCCTCTCCCCGATGCTATTCAATCTGTATATTGAGCAAGCAGTAAAGGAAACAAAAGAAAAGTTCGGAGTAGGTATTAAAATCCATGGAGAAGAAATAAAAACTTTGAGGTTAGCCAATGACATTGTAATTCTGTCAGAGACAACAAAGGACTTGGAAGAGCAGTTTAATGGAATGGACAGTGTTTTGAAAGGAGGGTATAAGATGAACATCAACAAAAGCAAAACAAGGATAATGGAATGTAGTCGAATTAAGTCAGGTGATGCTGAGGGAATTATATTAGGAAATGAGACACTTAAAGTAGTAAAGAAGTTTTGCTATTTGGGGAGCAAAATAACTGATAATGGTCGAAGTAGAGAAGATATAAAATGTAGACTGGCAATGGCAAGGAAAGCGTTTCTGAAGAAGAGAAATTTGTTAACATCGAGTATAGATTTAAGTGTCAGGAAATCGTTTCTGAAAGTATTTGTATGGAGTGTAGCCATGTATGGAAGTGAAACGTGGACGATAAATAGTTTGGACAAGAAGAGAATAGAAGCTTTTGAAATGTGGTGCTACAGAAGAATGCTGAAGGTTAGATGGGTAGATCATATAACTAATGAGGAGGTATTGAATAGAATTGGGGAGAAGAGAAGTTTGTGGCACAACTTGACAAGAAGAAGGGACCGGTTGGTAGGACATGTTCTGAGGCATCAAGGGATCACAAATTTAGTTCTGGAGGGCAGTGTGGAGGGTAAAAATCGTAGAGGGAGACCAAGAGATGAATACACTAAGCAGATTCAGAAGGATGTAGGCTTCAGTAGGTACTGGGAGATGAAGAAGCCTGCACAGGATAGAGTAGCATGGAGAGCTGCATCAAACCAGTCTCAGGACTGAAGACAACAACAACAACAACAACAGTTTCAATTTGATTTGCTCCTGTGAAGTTCTTGGGGTTGGGCAGGCATGAATAAAATGGGGTGTGCCGTCTATTTCATTGAAATTGGTAGGACACCATAAACTTTCTGAAAACAGGGAAGAATATTGTGTCCAGTTGTTGGTACGTAACTTGATCCAATACCAGCCACACTTTGTCAGAAATAGAGAATCCAAAAATTTTGAAGTCATCTAATTCAAATAAGTTTTCAGTGTTGATATCATCCACTACTAGATAGATCAAAGGCCGAAAAACTGCTTTGTACACTATGGAAGTGGAAAACTGTCCCAGTACGGGTATTTGTTGTAAGTCGCGAACTGACAAGAGACAGGACAACACCATGATCGAAGAGCCACATAGCTTTGAAAATTTAGCAAAGTCACTGCTGCACCTGTGTCCATTTGCATTTTTAACATCTTAACCATAACCCATATTTTGATGTAGTTCGTTTGGGGCTACCATTACTTGGAAAACACTGTTTGCATCCATATTAATGTTGGGAAAAGGAGGCTGAAAGTTGCACACAGACACAATATGTTCGTTTCTTTTTTAAAATGGTTGCATGTTTCCCAATGCTGTGGGCACGTGGCCTGCTCATACTGCACAAAACAATGAGGGCACAATAGAAATGGAGTGCATAGTGGCTGTTGTGATGCCTATAGCTGCTGCTGCTGCTTTTGCTGCTGCTGCTTAGCACGGCACTGGCCCATCCAGCTTGGAGACTGCTGTTGCATAGCTATGATGTCTTCTTCACCTAGTGAGTTAACCAGTGGCAGCCGAGGAGGAGAAGCAGCAATGGCACCTACTTCACACCAAGCTTCTGTCTGATTTCCTGCTGCTCTATATATTTCAAAGGACTGGGTAATGTTCAAAACATCTGTGAGAGAGGGATTTTCACATTGTAAAACACGTTGATGAACTTCCCTATCAGGGGCCAGGTGTATTACACCATCACAAACCACTGAATCAGCATATGAGTCCCCGTGAGCTTCGGTGACACACTTTCAGTGATGGCTAAGCCCATGAAGTTCTGCTGCCGAAGCTCTGGACGATTGCTTCAGCTGCTTTTGACAATGCTTGAACTCAATGCCAGCTGCAGCAGCAGCAACATGAATATGTTTGCAATAAGTAGAGAGCAATTGACACATTTCGTCAAAAGAGAGACTGGCAGTTTCCTGAAAAGGAACTAGCTCGCACAAAAGGTGATAAAATGAGGAGAAATCCATGACAGAAAAAAAGCTTTACACATTAGTATCAGTGACTTCAAAGTCTTGAAAATGATGCCCGTGGCATTTTTCGTATGCTTGCCAATCTTCTGCAGAGTCATCATATGGAGGAAGCGGTGGGGGGTGTGTCAGCGGCAGTGAACCCTGCTGCATCGACAGTGCTGCCAAATTGTTTAGTGCCACAGGAAAGAGCCTGCTGCTGTTTAATGAGAGCTCACTGCTGTTCAGTGAGAGGTTTAAGGAATTGTTCCACTGACATATTGGCATAGCAAACTGAAAAACAAAACATGTGGAGCAGAATACCACAATAGTCGCCAAAGAGTAGTGATGTTGTATAAACATATTATCAGAATTTCCACCAAGCAAACATTATTTCACTTCCACGTGAAGGGATACACAAAGACACTGGATGAAGTAGGAATCAGAACAATAACTGTCTTAACCATTAGAGCACAGTCTAACAGGTGAGTGTACAGTCAAGGGATAAACATTAGTCTGCCTGAAGTCCCAGCATGCGGGCTTGTATAGAGTTGTTTTGCATAGGGCTCAGTGCATGCTGTGTCAGCGCGAGGCAACCTCTTTGGGCTGGCTCTGGGGGTGTGAGCTGTTTGATTACGCGTGCTCACTCTGTAGGGTTACAGCAGTTCAAAAGGGTTTTCTTTCTTTCATCCAATGGGAAACAGGATGTAAGTTTTTCTGATTGGTTGTTTGAAGTTTAGTACATCAGCTTTCTTTATTTAATACCTCTCCATTTTGTCACATCATGCAGTAAAATTTAAGGTTGTCTTAATAGTTTGCAAATAGAGTATTAACTGGTTGTAGGCAAATAAACTTATACACTTTTGTGGGCACAGTAAAAAATTTCCTTTAAGCGAATTTCAAAACACATTTATGAATTAATCAGATTACTTCACTTTATGCACTCTGTCACATCAAAGGAAAATGCACAGGTCACTTTTAACAGCAACAGTTGACTACAGCTGACTAAAATACGTATATTATAACAATTTTTACACTCGGGAAACAGCTTCAAATAGTTCTGTCTGCTTGACAAGTATGTTTCAAATACATTTACATGATCAGTCGTGGTACATAGAAGATTCTTCTGCTTCCTCAAACTACTTTTGTTCTGTGAATTTTTTACGTGCTGTCGTGGTTGTCTTCTTTCACAGAGGCCAGCACAACTTTGAGGTGGAGGTCCGCTGCACAGAGAAAACATTAAGAACAGAAAGTGTGGCCAAACACAAAGCACCACCAGTGTCACCCCATCCAGTAATGACACCATCTCTTTTGCTATTCAATTAACGTGCACTTACAGAGAACCCCACACTCGACACATGTGTCCCACCTTCCAAAATAAATTAATTTTCTTTAGCAGTCTGTGATCATCATTGTTATTACATCAAGTTGAACAAATATATTTCAAGGGCGACACAATACATGTAAGTCACAGATCAAGTAAACAAAGTAAGACGTGTGTACACTTAAACAGTCAAATCCAAACTGAGTCCGAGTCTAGAGGCCACTGGCTGGCTGGCCGCTTAGGTGGCACTGCTGCTGCATGGCTGGCAGACAGCGCCACATGTAGAGGATGCGCGTAACTGTGCGGCGGCACTTTGAAAGATCGGCGAGTCACAACACTTTTCCCCCCTTTGAAGTTTTTGCACATGTCTTGATGGAGGTGGCCTGTAGATTGCTGTCCATAGGTGTTGTTTGACTGGCTGTAAAGTCTCGAGGAGGAGGCTTCCCGTACGGACGGAAGTGTCCCTGATGTTAACAGGTCGAAATGACAGGAGACTTGGGGGTCACATCTGCTGGGGCCCCGTGCACCATTCTGCCCGTTGCGGCAAGTCTGGTTGTTATAACAGGAGACATGGGCGATGTGTCCGCGTCCGTAGGAGGAGGAGGCGAGTAGAGTTGTTCCGCCAGATGGTGGTCATCTGGATTCCTGCATGGGCACGTCTCCTGTTGGCGTCAATTCTTGTGCTGGCACCGAGATGATGCTGAGAGGACAGCGTTGTGAGTAATGAGATTCCAGGATCCCCAGCGTTGGGTAGAGCCGAAGGTGGTGTAGCGGCATCTGGAACAGGCGTTGCCGGCACACGAGGCCGAAGCTGGTCCGAATGACACACTGAAACACCCATGTCCGTCTGGATTTCATACAGGCGTTGGCCACGGTGCCGTAAGATGTGGCCAGGACTCCATTTTGGCCGCCTGCCATATCCCTGTACCCATACAAGGTCGCCGGCGGTGAACCGGCCGAGTGAAGGCACCTGCGGCCCTGAGGTGGAAGGCCACAGGAGATGAAGTAGCATGCGGGGCTGTCGGCCATGTAAGAGCTCAGCCGGGCTGTGGTCACCCATGGGGGTGAAACGGTAAGAAGCCAGAAATTGGAGAAGCGCATCATCAGCAGCAGAAGAAGTCAGGAGTTTCCTCATCTGAGCCTTAAATGTGTGGACCAGACGTTCAGCCTCACCGTTTGACTGTGGATGGAACGGAGGGGCCGTGACGTGCATGACGCCGTGATGGGCACAAAAATCCGCAAAATTGGAAGAGGCAAATTGCGGACCATTATCAGTAACAAGAGTAGAGGGAAGGTCTTCCAAAGGGAAAATGCGAGCTATAGCATTTGGGTTGCCTCAGTGGTAGGCAACGTGCAACGGACAATGAAAGGAAAGTTAGAATAGGCGTCAATAACGAGAAGCCAATAAGTACCTAAAAAAGGTCCCGCAAAGTCAGCATGAATACGCTCCCAGGGTTTCTCAGGCGAAGGCCACGGTGACAAAGATGACTTTGGGGCGGCGGCCTGTGATGCATATGGGCCGCAGGCACCGACCATGTGTGCGATTTCAGAGTTGATGCCGGGCCAGTACACATGACGGCGCGCCAGAGATTTTGTGCGAGAGACACCCCAGTGCCCTTGGTGAAGGAGGCGCAATGCCAAAGCACGCAAAGACGCAGGTACCACAACACGCGGCGAAGCATAGTCGGTGGAAAGGAGGATAACACCATCCGTAGCCGTGAGGCGGTAATGCAAAGCGTAGTAGTTCCGCAACGGATCAGAAGTCTTAGCGGACGGACGATCTGGCCAACCCTTCTGAATACAGCGTAAAACCCGGGAGAGGGTAGGATCAGAACGCGTAGCAGCCGCCAGCCAGTTCCCATTGATGGGGAACCCTTCCACGCACTCTGTTGCTCGCGCGCGCCAACGCCACTAGCCCAACGCCATGTCGGGACGCGGAAAGGGAGGCAAAGCCAAGAGCAAGTTAAAAGTCCCGCTCAAGCAGGGCTGGGCTCCAGTTTCTGGTCGGCAGAATCCACCGCCTCCTGCGCAAGGGAAACTACGCCGAGCGCGTCGGCACCGGGGCGCCCGTCTACCTCGCCGCCGTCATGGAGTACCTCGCGGCTGAGGTGCTCGAACTGGCCAGAAACGCGGCCCGCGACAACATGAAGACGCGCATCATCCCGCGCCACCTGCAACTTGCCATCTGCAACGATGAGGAGCTCAACAAGCTCTTGTCGGGTGTCACCATCGCGCAGGGTGGTGTCCTGCCCAACATCCAGGCCGTCCTGCTGCCAAAAATTGTAGTAACGTCAAGTTGAACAAATATATTTCAAGGATGACACAATACATGTAAGTCACAGATCAAGCTAAATAGAATTAAATGTGTTATCTTCCATCAGGACCTAATGCTACAAACTGATGAAGAGCTGTGTACTAATCTGGTGTGGCATGAAGTCCATTTTATTCGCCGCATCCGGAAGGTACTCAAGGGTAATAAAGTGGACAATGGAGCCTTTATCCTAGCCTTCGACGGCAACATTTTACCTGAGGTCTATAGATGGGATCTCAGGCCTTACTTCCCTCCTCCAATGAGATACTGTAAGTACCAAAGGTTCAGTCACATGTCCTCCCGCTGTTCTAATGAGACTGTATGTGGGGTACGTGGATGGATGTCCCATAAGGGCAGCCCTTGTGACAAACCCTCTCAATGTGTCAGTTGTCCGGAACCACACCCTCCTTGTTCATGGCAGTGCTTAGTGTTCAAGCGGGAGAAGAAAATGCAAGGGTATAAAATGGTTGAACGCCAGGCTTACTAAGATGCAAGGAAAAAGTTTGAAAGATTTCATCCAACTAATGTGACCTCCAGTTTTGCAACAGTAGTGTCGTAGTCTGCACCTTACACGATGACAAGGTCTCACGCAACACCTTATGGTCCTCATCATATTCCAGGGTCTGCCCCACAGTTGGGGGAGAGAATGTCAGATCACTCATCCCCTACACCTATAGCACCGGTGGTTCCCACACCATCGGTGTGGCCAGAGATGCCTAGTCGTCCTCTGGCATCAGGGATGAGGACACCGTCTCAATATAAGGACCAGCAGCCACAATCTGCAGGTCGAAGAAAAGTACGGTCCTCTTCTCTCTTGGAAGATAAAATGGGGAAATATATACAGAAATCAAAGTCTCATAAGGATAAGCAGAAAGGTAAGCTACTCTCTGAGGCTTTGGATGTTTTTCTCCCCAGCCCTACAGCGGTTGAGCCTATGCACGCAGACAATGGATCACCAGGTAGACCACGACTTGCTAGCAAAGTAATCGCAGCAGTCTTTTACATTTGCCACTTTCTCAGACCTGACTCCAATGCTCCTTCAATGGAACTGTAATGGCTACTATCGTCATTTGATCGAACTCAGTCGTTGAATGGCTATTTACTCGGTAATTGGCATAGCGCTTCAGGAAACACAGTTTATGGTAACACACCTCCCTGCTCTGAAAAACTACCAGCCCTACTGTACGAACCATGTTAACGTCGAGAGCGCATCCGATGGGGGTCTGTACCCTCATATGCTCTGATATTTTCAGAGGTTGTGCCCGTTATTGTCTCTGTCAGTTCAGATGACGATATGTAATGTTTATCTATCCCCGGATGTGCCTTTCCGTTATTATGAGCTGTTCAACTTAGTGGTACAGCTCTCTGACCCCTTCCTCTTATTGCGGAACTTCAGTGCCCATAATCCTCTGTTGGTCAGCGGAACTATGTCTCACAGCGGCCGAGTACTAGAACACCTTCTCTCAGAATTGGATGTCTGCCTACTCAGCACTAGAGCTGCAACCCATTTCAGTGTGGCCCAGGTTGCAGCCTGAGTATCTTACCCCTGATTCAATGGCGTGTTCATGGCGATCTTTGTGACAGCAACCATTTTCCTATCATTCTCTCCCTCTCCACTCACAGACATCTAGAACATGCCCCGCGTTAGTCGCTTCAGAAAGGTGATCGGCAGGCTTCCTCTTCTGCAGCCGCTTTTGCAGACATTCATGTGACAGATATCGACAAATTGGTACAGTATACTATTGATATTATTAGTAGTGCTACAGCAACAACAATAATACCATACTCCTCCAGCTCACCTGGTGACTGCCGGTGCCATGGTGGTCTGAAGATACAGCCACAGCTGTAAGGGAACACTGCAGAATGCTTCAATGGCACAAGTGCCATCCCTCTATGGATAATTTAATAGAATTCAAGATACTCTGGGAGAAAGCGCAGTTTTTAATGACGAAAAGGAAGCAAGAGTGTTGAGAGCAATATGTTTCAACTATGTGATCCCACACCTCATCATGCCAAGTACAGACTAAAATCTGCAGCATTTGTGGCCATCCACCACCCACGGCAGCTCCTGGCATCCTTGTCAGTTGTAACATCTGCACTGATCCCATGGTACTTTCTGAGTGTTTTGCAGCACACTTCGCTGAAGTGCCTGCTTGCTGTAATTAACACACGGGAACACCTCATTGAGTGCTGCCCGCTGTCTCTCCACCCACATGGCTCTCTGTCATATGATGTCCAGTTTAGCGATTGGGAGCTTCGCAGTGCTTTGGCAGAGTGTTGCGATATGGCCCCTGGATCTGACAAAATCCACAACCAAATGCTCAAACATCTTCGTACCAACAGCACAAAACATATCCTCGTGCCTTTTAATTGCATTTGGTGGAAGAGAGTATCTCCCTCTCAATGGTGGGAAGGTATTGTTATTGCTTCCCTGAAACTGGGAAAGAACTCACATTTTTAACTAACTACCGACCAGTCTCTCTGACGAATGGGCTGTGTAAGCTATTCAAACTGGTGGTCAGCTGCCGTCTTTGTTGGTGCCTTGAAACTGGAGGGCATATTTCACGATTGCAAAGCAGCTTCCATTCCACTACATATCACCTGGTTCGTTTGGAATCCACAGTGTGCAATGCTTTTGCACATCGCCAACATCCGATTGATGTGTTCTTTGACCTACTGAAGGCATATGATACTATCTGGCGACATCACGTCCTATCTGCACTGCATGAGTGGGGTATCCAGGGCAGTTTACCTATATTTATCCAGAATTTCCTATCACTCCAACTTTTTTTCGGGTCAAAATAGATTTGACTCTCAGCATCCAATATTTACAGGAACCCAGAGTCGTTCAAGCATTGGTTCTGAGCATAACACTGTTTGCTATTGCCAGCAGTGGTATTGTAAATGCAGTGGGCCCCACAGTCTGTCTCTCTGTCACTGTATGTGGATTATCCTTACCTGCACTATGCCTCTGCATCACTGTGCACTGCTGAATACCAACTTCATGGGGCTGTCTGGAGAGTCCATGACCGGGTATGAATCACAACTATCAATTTTTTTCCTGCAAAATCACAAGTTATGCATTTTTGTTGACTCTGGGCTGTGCATCCACACCCATAAATTTATCTTGGTGACCATTTACTTGAAGTCATTGAAACTTTCCAATCCTTAAGTATTTTATTTGACCACAAGCTAACTTGGCTACCTCATATCTGCTGGCTCAAGGCAGCTTGCATGAAGAAGCAGAATGCTTCCGTTTTCTTAGTCACTCCTCGTGGAGTGTGGACCGCACAGTTCTGCGATTTTACAAAGTGCTGATTTTATCCTCCTCGGACTATGGATGCATTGTCTATGGGTTGACAGCACCATCTGTGCTGAACCTACTGGACCCTGTTCACCACACTGGCATGTGGTTGGCTATGGGGTCCTTCTGTATGAGCCCTGTTGACAGCCTCCTGGCAGAAGCTAGTGTCCCACCACCATGTTTTAGACGACAGCAGCTTCTGGCAAGTTATGTACTCACAATCTGTCAGATGCCTACCCGCCTGTGTCACTCAACTCTGTTCCACAACCACCAGTTCAGACTATTTGCGCATCGCCCAAAACTGGGATGATCAGCTGGGATCCAACTCGATAATCTACTGAAGGACCGCCTACAGCCCCCGTTAGTCTGTGTTCCTAGAGCTCCCTTTGGACATCCCCCATGAGCTGCTCCATGTCTTGTGATATAGATTGACCTCTTCTGTGGCCCCAAGAAGAATGCTGATCCTACCGATCTCCGACACCTGTTTCTTTCAATCCTCCACACTTATTCTAATTCAGTTACCTCTACAGAGATGGATCAAAAGTAAACAGTAGGGTCAGTTATGTATGCAGGGGGACACGAGAAGCACTCTCTGCCAAGTTCCTGCAGCATATACACTGCAGAGATTGTTGCCATCTCTCAGGCTTTGCGGTACGTCAAATCCCAGGCCACGACAAACTTTCTGATCTGTAGCGATTCCGTGAATTGCTTAAAAGGCATAATCCTGTACTATCCCAAAAATCTTTTGGTCACCAACATCCAGGACCTACTGGATGACCTCCACAGCTCTGGAAAGACAGTGATCTTCATTTGGACACCGAGCCACATAGGCATTCCAGGAAATGAACTCGCCAACCATCTAGTTAAAGACGCAATTACAGGAGATCAATTTGACGTCAGGATACCGGGCACAGACTTAAGATTACAACTTTGATGCAATTTTTTGAGGTTCTGGGAATTGGAATAGCAGGCTACTATGACCCAAAACAAGTTGAGAACGATTAAAGGGTCCACTAAGGTGTGGCATACATCTTTCCAGGCCTCTCTGAAAGATGTCATTGTATTGTGTGGAATATACATCGGCCACACAAGAATCACCCACAAGTTCCTTCTGCGTCAGGAAGATCCTCCTCACTGCAGCTGCGCTATTCTACTGATGATAGTACATGTTATTGTCGAGTGCGTCCTGCTGGCCTATCTGCGGCACACTCTCAACTTGCCTACCTCACTAACTCAGATGCTTGCAGATGACATGACAGTCACTACCAAAGTGTTGCATTTCCTGAGGGTGAGCGTATTTTACTCTTATCTATAAGTGTCCTCCATTTCAATTGTTACAGATTGTTGTGGGGACAATAGCCTCCCCCTATGGCAGGAACCCATCAAGTGACTGCTGGTTGCTTGCTACCCCTCTCACTTTGTTGTGTATTTAGACCCTTTTATGTAAGATGCTGCCTAGGTTATCTCTATTTTCTTTTCCCTATCAAGTTACAACTGCTGTCATGCCATTTTAAAACTCTTTGGCTTGCTTATATAGCTTGAGCAGCCAAGTCAATTTTTTATTTGATTTTATTATTATTTTATTCTATTCTATTTTATTTTATTTTTTTTAAATTATGCTTGTTACCTTTTCACGTGTTTCTCTCATAAGGAGGGGCCGATGACCCTGTAGTTTAGTCCCTTTAAACACATCATCATCATCGCATTTCTGGTAGCTGGAATCTGAGGTTTTTGTTAATTTTGCCTTTTGCATTCTTGTGGAGAAATTTCTATAGGAACTTTCATTCTCTAAAGCATATTTCTTTATATCTAGGCCTAATTAAGATGTGAAATACCAATTTTCATAGATTCACCTTTAAAATTTTTTTTAATATAATGAAATATTTTCTTAATAAATTTGATTCTCTATTTCACTGCCTTAGGACGTTGAATTTCCAAAAATAGTAATGGCCAAATACATATTTTTATTGATTTTGCTTTAAAAATGGTTTCGTAATGAAATATTTTCATAAAACACTTTTTACTCTATTTCACCCCCTGGGTGACTGAATTTCCAAAAATACTGAAACACACAATTTTTTATTTGAATCCAAGAAGTCAGATACCATTTTCATAGATGTTGCTTTAAATATACTTTAGAAGTTCTTTAGTAATGATAAAAAAAACTTTCATCCACTATTTCTTTTCCATAGGGATAAAATTTCCACACACAATGAGACGTGTATTTCTTTATTTCTGAGTAAGAAAGCGAATAACAATTTTCATGTGTCTACTTTCAAAATTGCCTTAATAGTGGCATATTTTCAAAAAATCTTTCACTCCCTATTTCACCCCTTTGACAAAGACCTACAGTATAAGGTAGACACCCTCCCCAAATTTCAAGTTTCTACCCTTGACAGTTTTGGCTGGGCAATGATGGAGTCTTTATGCCAATACAATGGGAGATTCTTCAAAGTTCATAATACACTGAAGTGAGCTTCATGATTACTTTATCCATTTGCCGACTCCATAGTAACTTGTTACCCAGCTGGACGCCAAGAAATCTTACACCTGTTTTTGAGTCAGTGGATGACCATTAATATCTACCTGTGTTGCTAAAAGGTTATAGTTGCAAAGTAGAATGGAATGTAGTAAGTTTTATTTAAAGATAAAAGAGTTACAGGACAACATTGTTTCTGTGCAGGTAGTTTAAAACTAGATATATTAAATGCATATTTCGTGTGTTCAAAAACAATTTGTGTTTTCTTTATTCCCTTGCTCCTAAATTGTCATGAAGTTACAAATCTTATGGTCTATCACTCAGATAAATTCATACTAAAATTTCTTGCATTGCAGAGGCAATGAGTTCTGCTGCGACTACTCCAGCCAGTACTGTCACTCCTTCCTCGACTGTGTCCGTGCCACCCGAAAATCGGCAGAGGCGTACGGGTGGTTCGGCCAGTGGACGCACAGGGGGCTCAGCCGGTAGTCGTCGCAATAAGAGGCCGCGTCATTCCCATTCGGTCGCCACGAAGGATCTCGGTCGTTGGAAGCCTACTGATGATCTTGCTCTGATTACCAATGTTCAGCTGGTAAGCACACTTCTATTTCACATAGAAAACACTTCATTTGTTTGTACAGCTTTGTTTTTCTCTAATTACATTACTAGAAAAGGTACCATCAATTACTTTATAAATTTTTATGAAATCTCTGTTTGTAAAACTATAACTCTTTCAAGAGAAGAGTCATTACTCTTAACCACCAAAGGTAGAATGGGATGGATCTCGAAACTAAAAACATGGATGTCTCTGTAGACTGGTTTAAATTAGTTGGCATCTGATGTTATGACAACTTCTGTCTGCAGGCGGCCGCTACTGCACTGCAATCTCCGTGTCGATGGAAAATTTCCTCAACCCTTGAGTGGATGCACCTGTGTGTAAAGTACACCAATCAGAAAAAAACAATGATTAGTACCATTCCATTGTTTTTTTACAATGGCAAGCCTACACCTATTCCTTCACTTCTGCTTCAGCTAACACAGTGATAAGTTGTTGTCATACATGCAACTGAGAGCATGTTGTACAAAATAAACAGCGAGCTAGGTGAGAACAAATTTACAGACTGTGCCAGAAATGACCCAGATTCCGGCACAATCACACACTGACACAGTTATCTACGAGATAATTAGTAATCAAACGAGTGGTTTTCGTGGATCTGATGCAACTGCTCTGTCTAATACTTCCAGTGGGTTACTAACATGGGCTAACACATTTCACAGTGAGAGTTTATTTTATTATTGTTTAATTAAACAGTGATTTAGCTCATATAATGTAAGTATATTAAACTGGCAGTAAACTGTAAATTTGTTTACACACATTTACCTCAGTAAAGACAGCTATTCTTTACACCCCCCCCTGCGGGTCTGGGGGCTGCAATAGGCCCAAGGTATTCCTGCCTGTTGTAAGAGGCGACTAAAAGGAGTCTCATGTTTCAGCCTTTATGTGGTGGTCCCCTGTAGGGTTTGACCTCCGTTTTTCAAAATTTTCCTGAAGAGCGAGCCAATTGGGGAATGGCGCCTTACATGGTGCATTGTGTTCATCGTGCACTGAGACCTATTGCAGCCTTCGTCCACATGGATCTGCACTTACGCTCATTCTCCAACTGTTGGGCACCCAGGGTGCGTATTTTTTCATCAACTGTGCAGTATCGTTTTCTACGCTGATGATGATAATGGACTTGTTTGCTTGGTGTTGCACCTGATATCCAGCAAAGTAGCCAGTCCATTGCAATGGGGCCGCCATGTACCCTGTTGGTTGTAGCCCCCTGACCACACAGGGATCTCTCTGCTGGTGCCTGCACCATTAACTCCCCACATATGCCGAGGAGTAGGTGACTGTCACCCTGGAGCATCAGTACTCCCAGCAATGGCCATCCTGCCAGATGGCCTTTGCTGCGGCTGGTTGGCGCCCGTGGGAAGGACCCGTTGTTGGAATGGGTGACATCAGGGCGGATGACACTCTATGAAGCGTAGTACATCATCTCTTGCTGGTGGTCAAACACCAGCAGTCTCTTAAGTGTTCACAGGCTCAAATCAATGCAAGGAAGTACAACCCCAAATCATTCCCCTCTTTGGCCACACCACGAGAGAAACGTCAGGCTAAGGATGGCAGCAGCTCTAATTCTCTCCAGTACCTTGTATGTTTGACAGATGGTGCGGAATCTTTCATGATGATGAAGCCTCAGTTTTTTGTTGAGCATTTAGAGGACGAGTTTGGGGAGGTGGAGGGCTTGTCCAAAATGAGATCTGGGTCAGTCTTGATCAAAACAGTGTCCTCTGCCCAGTCACGGGCGTTACTCGCTTGTGACAAGCTGGAGGATGTTTCTGTAACCATCATACCCCATAAGAGCGTAAATGTGGTCCATGGTATCATATTTCACAGGGACTTTCTTTTGCAGTCTGGCGAATAGCTGCTTGCCAATTTAGAGCGGCGATGTGTACATTTTGTTCAGCGTGTCCACCGGGGTCTGAGGAATAATCAGGTTGCCACCAGTACCTTCATCTTGGCCTTCGAGGGTGATACATTAACCGAGAACATCAAGGTGATTGTCTACCGCTGTGATGTAAAGCCCTATATCCCTCCCCCAATGTGGTGCTTTAAATGCTGGAAGTGCAGCCATATGTCTTCCCGCTGGACTTCCAGCGTCACATGCCGAGATTCCTGACACCCATCACATCCCAATACTCCATGTGCCCCGCCTCCCATCTGTGTCAACTGCGGAGAGCACCATTCACATTGCTCGCCTGACTGTAGTATTCTCCAGAAAGAAAGGAAAATCATGGAGTACAAGACCCTGGACTGCCTGACGTAAATTGAGACTAAGAGGAAATTTGAATGCCTACATCCTGTATTTGTGACATCGTCTTACACCGCCGCTACAACAGCTCTAGCCCAATCAGCTGCACCAACCCCAGTCACCTCTCAGAGCCGGAAGACTACACCTGCCCCCAACCACCGGAGATATTAGTCCCCACTTCTGCGCTGGAGAAGCATAAGTCTTCTTCAGCTCCTCTCGCTAGGAAGTTGTCCCTAGGGTCACTCCCTCCCAGGTTTCTGCTAGTGGGAAAGATGACACCCGCCAGTGGCTGAAGAGTCCAAAAACAGCTGGTCGTAGGGCTTCACGCTCGTCCTCAGTCCTGGCGACTGAATCAGTGAAGTTCTCCCAGCCAGGGAAACCCAAGGAGCAGCAAGAGAAATAGAAGGTCCCTAAGAGCAAGGGAATTGTGGTGGCACCCACACCACAACTACCTACAAGCTCTGTATCTGTGGATGAGGTGGAGATTCTGGCATTCGTTGAGGACCTAGATCTCGCCGGACCCTCTGACACAGTGGATAAAGACTGCTCAGCCAATAAGTCAGTGCCAGCAGGTGACCCTGAGGTGTAAACTGCCTAATTGAATGTTCGATGCCTTACCAGTCTCACGATGACGCCATCCTCCTCTGGAATTGTGGCAGTTTTTTCCACTGCCTGGCTGAGCTACGGCAACTGTTAAGTTTACACCTGCTTTCTGCATTACCCTCCAGGAAACCTGATTCCCGGCAATGCAGACGCCTGCCCTCCGCTGCTATAAGGGATATTACAGGAACCGTAGTGACTATAATCAAGTGTCATGTGGACTTTGCATTTATGTCCTCAACCCAGTCTGTAGTGAAACTGTGCCCTTTCACACCTGTCTTGAATCTGTGGTTGTCAGAATAAGGACGACGCAGGAAATAACTGTGTGCAATGTATATCTTCCTCCAGATGGTGCAGTACTGCTGAACATATTAGCTGTACTGATTGATTAACTCCCTAAACCTTTCCTACTTTTGGGAGATTTTAACGCCCATAACCCCTTGTGGGGTGGTGCCATGCTTACTGGCCGAGGCAGAAAAGTCGAAACTTTACTGTCTCAGTTCGACTTTTGCCTCTTAAATACCGGGGCTGCCACACATTTCAGTGTGTCTCATGGTAGTTACTCAGTCATTGATTTATCAATTTGCAGCCCAGGACTTCTGCTATCTGTTCACTGGAGACCACATGACGACCTGTGTGGTAGTGACCACTTCCCCACCTTCCTGTCACTGCCCCAGCATCAGGCACACGGACGCCTATCCAGATGGGCTTTAAACAAGGCAGACTGGGAAGCTTTCACCTCTGGTGTCACCGTTGAATCTCCCCCACACGGAAACTTCATTGTGGTGGTTGAGCAGGTGACTACAACAGTCCTTTCTGCAGCAGAAAATGTGATCCCTCACTCTTTAGGGTGTCCCCCGGCGAAAGGCAGTCCCTTGGTGGTCGCTGGAAGTCGCTGAAGTACTTAAGGAACATCGGTGAGCTCTACAGTGGCATAAGTGGCACGTTTCCCTGGAGCACCTCATAGCCTTTAAATGGCTCCGTGCCCGTGTTTGTCAACTTATCAAACGACAGAAGCAGGAGTGTTTGGAGAGATACGTCTCGACCATTGGGTGTTATACATCATCTTCCCAAGTCTGGGCAAGAATCAAACGTGTTTTCGGCTACCAGACCCCAAACAGGTGATCCCGGTGTGTTAACATAAATGGAGTTTTATCTACCGACACAATAGCGATTGCCGAGAACTTTGCTGAGCACTATGCTCGAGCCTCTGTGTCGGAGGATTACCCCTCACGTTCACTACACGCCACAGTGAAGCCTATAACGCCCCATTTACAGAGTGAAAGCTCCTCAGTGCCCTTGGACATTGCCCCAACACAGCTCCTGGACCAGATCAGATCCACAGTCAGATGATTGAACATCTCTCATCCGACTACAAGCAACATCTCCTCATCTTCTTCAACCGGATCTGGTGTGATGGCGTGTTACCATCACAATGGCAGGAGAGCACCATCATTCCAGTGCTCAAACCTGGTAAAAACCCGCTTGATGTGGATAGCTATCGGCCCATTAGCCTCACCAATACTCTTTGTAGACTGCTGGGACGTTGCGAAAACAGACATAATGTCTGCAGGGATACTGCAATCACTTTTTTATGCAATATTACTTATAATCCACCTTGATTACTAAATATTTATTCACATGACTGGTTTCGGTTCCTCTAGAACCATCTTCAGATCTGAAATGACAATGATACTAATTTACTATTTCACAAATGCAAGCCTATTTCGTCCTATCTGATCAGCATCAAATGTACCAGAACGTACCTGCAAATTTTGGTTACAGGAGTAACCCATTCACACTCGGCAACCTTCACATGCTGCGTCACATTAAATTTGTTGGCAGAATGCACCTCACTTACATTAATTATAAAACTCTTACCGACTGGTGGCATCTGGTACATTTGTTACATTACATATGCACATACTGTATTAAGCAATGTAACAAATGTACCAGACACCACCTAGAGGAACCGAAACCGGTCATGTGAATAAATATTTTGCAATCAAGACGGATTATAAGTAACACTGCTGGAACATATGATGTGTCAGCAGTTGGGTTGGGTCGGGTCCTGGAGTCACGTGGCTTACTGGCTCCATGTCTGTGTGGCTTCCGCCAGGGTCGCTCTGCCACTGATAATCTTATGTCCCTCGAGTCTGCCATCTGAACAGCCTTTTCCAGATGCCAACACTTGGTTGCCATCTTTTTTGATTTACAAAAGTGTATGACACGACCTGATGACTTCATATCCTTGCCACTTTATATGAGTGGGCTCTCAGAGGCCCCCTCCCATTTTTTTTTATCCAAAATTTCCTGTTGCTTCATACTTTCTGTGTCCAACATAGTGACTCCCATAGTTCCCCCCATATCCAGGAGAATGGCGTCCCGCAGGGCCCTGTATTGAGTGTATCTCTATTTTTAGTAGGTATTAATGGTCTAGCAGCAGCTGTAGGGCCGTCCATCTCACTTTCTCTGTATGCAGACAACTTCTGCATTTTGTGCTACTCCACCAGTACTGGTGTTGATGAGCGGCGTGTACAGGGAGCCATCCACAAGTTGCAGTCATGGGCTCTAGCCCACGGTTTCTAGTTTTTGGCTGCAAAGTCGTACCATTCATCCAAAACCAGAACTTTACCTTAATGATGATCCACTCACTGTAGTGCAAACATCTCTATTTTTTAGGAGTGGTTTTCGATGCCGGATTGACATGGCTTCCTCAGCTTCGTCAGCTTAAGTGGAAGTGATGGCAGCACCTTAATGCCTTCTGCTGATTGAGCAACACCACCTGGGGTGCAGATTGCTGTATGCTAGTGCAGCCCTTGTTCAATCCCGCCTTGACTATGGGAGTCTGGTCTACGGTTCGACGGCGCCCTGAGCATTGTGTTTACTCAACCCAGTACACCTCTGTGGCGTTTGCCTAGTGACAGGAGCTTGTATTACAAGTCTGGTTACCAGCATCCTGGTGGAGGCCGGAGTCCCTTCATTGCAGGTTAGGCATGCACAACTGCTCGCCAGTTATGTTGCACACATTCGTAGTTCTCCTGCGCATCCAAATTACCGTCTCCTTTTCCTGCCCACGGCGGTTCACCTCCCGCATTGGCGTCCCAGGTCAGGGCTTCCAATTGCAGTTCGTGTCCGCTCCCTTCTTTCCGAACTGGAGTCCTTGTGTTTACCACCTATTTTTGAGGTCCAGTCACGTACATCTCCGTGGTGTACATCTAGGCCGTGGCTTCACCTTGACCTTTCACACGGCCCTAAGGACTCGGTTAACCCCATGCTCTCCGCTGTCACTTCCTCTCGATTCCCAATATGTACTGAGGCTATGAAGTGGATTACACTTCCATGAAGGACGTATTTAACAGCATTCCTTGCCCGATGGCTGCAGTGTTTTCACTGCTGAGTTGGTGGCTATATCTCGTGCTCTTGAGCACATCTGTTCATGCCCTGGTGAGAGGTTTCTTCTGTGTACTGACTCCTCGAGCAGCCTACAAGCTATCGACCATTGCTACTCTCGTCATCCTTCGGTAGCGGCCATCCAGGAGTCCATCTATGCCCTGTAACGGTCCAAGCGTGTTTGTCTGGGCCCCAGGTCGTGTCGGAATCCCAGGCGACGAACTTGCCGACAACCTGGCGAAACAGGCTACGCGGAAACCTCTAATGGAGATCGGCTTCTCTGAAACTGACCTGCATTCACGCCATTAAGGAGACTACGAATGTGTGGCAGACCTCCATGCGGGCCTCTCGCAGGGACTCTGTAGTTCTGTCGGCCCCACATTGGCCACGCTTGGGTGACACTTGGCTACCTCCTGCGCCGTGATGACCCACCTCAGTGTCGGTGTGTCACCCTGCTGACAGTGGCCCATATCTTGGTGAGCTGTCCTTCTTTGGCTCACCTGTAACAGACTCTTGCATTACCAGACTCATTGCCATTAATTTTAGCTGACAACACCTCACATTTTATATGTGCAGTGGGTTATATCATTCTATAAAAGTTTTCGTAATGTCCTTTGTCCGTGAATTCTCCACTGTAATGCTTTTAGGCTGGATGTTTTAATGTATTGCAGAGTGGCTGGCTTTTCCTTTTTATTCTTGTGGTCTTCCAGCCACTGTCATCTGCTCTTTTGTTCTTATCCCTTCTACCTGAATCGTGCTTCTCTCTGTGATTTTGTTTTCCTGTTTTGTCCATAGTAGTGTCAAGTGTCTTTCTGTCGATCTTCTGGTTCTTTCATTCTCCTGTTATTGTGCTGTACGCCTCCTTTCTTTTCTTCTTTCCCTTGTATAATTATTTTACTGTGAACAAGGGACTGATGACTTCGCAGTTTGTTCCCTTCTCCCCCTCCTTTAAACCAATGTACCAACCAACCAACCTTCTGTTCTTTACATGTGTACAAAGTACACCACGCTTCTGCTCGTGTTATGGATAATGGTGCACTCGCTCAAGGGTTGAAATGTATCGCAAAAGTCATCTGAAAAATAGGTAGTTCACATATGGTATATATATATATTTTTTTAAGTGGAGGGGGGGGGGACACTTCCCTGTTCATGACACAGTTTCAAATTTATCACTTCATATCTCAAAAGCTGTTGAAGTCTCTGAAGTATGCTTTCTGTTGATCATTTACCAAAATAGTGTGCTCAGCAATGGACCTTTTCAAAAATTCATTTTGTGTCGTGTTTGTTATTTATTATCTTCAGAGTTCTTCAGTGTGTTTTGACCATATTTATCTCTTAATTGGTGTAAAGTTGAAATTCTATCTCCTACAAAAATAATGTGGAAAGGAAAGTTGCCACTCACTATATGGCATCTCCTACAAAAATAATGTGGAAAGGAAAGTTGCCACTCACCATATGGCAGAGATGCTGAGTCACAGATAGGCACAACAAAAAGACTGTCACAAGTAAAGAAAGCTTTCGGCCAGTAAGACCTTTGTGAAAAATAAATCACACACACACACACACACACACACACACACACACACACACACACACACACACAAAACCACAGACTCAGATAACTGAAACCACACTGCAAGCAGCAGCACCAGTGCATGATGGGAGTGGCGACTAGGTACTTTGTACAAAAACAGATCTCCCATGCCTTATCTTTCTAGTCTCACACCACCTCCCACAGTCTCACCGTCTGGCCACAGAGGAGCATTCCCCTCATAACTCAGTGCCACCCAGGATGGAGCAACTGAATTACATTCTCCGCCAAGGTTTCGACTACCTCTCGTCGTGCCCTGAAATGAGAAATGTCTTGCCCACTATCCTTCCCACCCTTCCCACAATTGCCCAGCAAACCGACACAATATACTCGTGCATTCTTACACAACCCCTGCTCCCAACCCCTTACCTCTTGGCTCATACCCCTAGTAGACCTAGATGCAAGACCTGTCCCATACATGCTCCCAACACCACCTAATCCAATCCGCTCACAAATATCACCTATCCCACCAAAGGCCGGGCTACCTGTGAAATCAGCCATATGATCTACAATTTAAGCTGCAACCACTGTGTTGCATTCTATGTGGGCATGACAATTAACAAGCTGTCTGTCTGCATGAATGGCCATTGACAAACTGTGGCCAAGAAACAAGTGGACCACCATGCTGCTGAACACACTACCAAGCATGACATCCTTCATTTCAATGACTGCTTCACAGCCTTTGCCATATGGATCCTTCCCACAAACACCAGCTTTTCTGAATTGCACTGGTGGGAACTTTCCCTGCAATACATCCTATGTTCCCGTAACCCTCCTGGCCTCAATCTCCGTCAGCCACTGTCCTCACCCATCCAGCCCCTTCCCTGTTCCCATTCCAGCACTACACAGCCATCACTCCACCATAACTTCCAGTCTTTTTACTTCTGTCTTGTGTGTGTGTGTGTGTGTGTGTGTGTGTGTGTGTGTGTGTGTGTGTGTGTGTGTGTGTATTTTTGATGGAGGCCTTACTGGCCGAAACCTTTATTTATTTTTGACAGTCTTTTTGTTGTGCCTATCTGCAACTCAACATGTCCACTATATGGTGAGTGGCAACTTTCCTTTTCATAATACTGTTACATTCCATCCTGGATTTTACATTGTTTGAAAAATCATGTGAAAATTCACGCATGGTATAGATCTGTCTAAGATCTTGTAGTGTGTCTAGTGAGGACAGGAGGGTTACGGGAACATAGGATGTTGTCAATTTTTAAGTAGGGCTGGAGTTATGTATTTTCTTGAAATTTTCTCATCAGGAAAAAATCCTGCTTAAGAACTTTGCACAACATCCGTGGCAACACAGTGGGAGTTGACTGTGGCAGTGCAGTATCCATTGATGTGTTGCTATTTGGAGCAGTCCATCACACTTGCTGTCAGATGGCAACTAATTTAAGTCAGACCATAGCTTTTAATGTTTGGAACATAGAGGGATGGGACCATCATCAGAAAATTGAAGATATAGGAAATCAAAAGAAGATAGAGAAAACTCACTGATGTCATTACATAAATCAGTGAGTTGGGGGGGGGGGGGGGGACAATGTACAGGTAACAACCTGAAAGCAAAAGTTGTTGGGTCAAAAGCAAGAAGTATGTTTAAAGTAATTCTGAGAAAATGAAAGAAGTTGTCAGAAAGAGTTGAAAACATGGTTGGCGATTGATAATTTCATAGTTTTTACCCATTGTACTTCGTGCTTCCTGTTTCTGTCTTTCCACTTCTCCATATTAAGAAATGTTAATAGGAAAGCATTGCGCCATTGCTAGGCACACACAAAAGAGAAAGAAAACTTGTTGTTTTTTGGAATAATCCTTTTTCAGGCTAGAGCACGCATGCACTAGTGGCTCAGAGGCAGGTATCAAGTTCACTTGTTAGATATGCAGGAGGGAGTGATGGTAGGTGCATGGGCCAGGCACATGATACACAGGTGTGAAGCCAGTGGGATGCAGAACATGATGGACGAGTCATTGATTGGGAGCATGTGACTGGACAGAGAAGCGAGAAACTGTTGGGTGGAGGGTGTGGGGACAGTGAGTTAGCAGAGATTGAGGTCAACAGGTTTATGGGAGCGAAGGATGTGTTATGAGGATAACTCCCATCTGCATAGTTCAGAAAAGCTGGTGTTGGAGGGAAGGGTCCAGATGGCTCAGGTTGTGAAGCAGCCATTGAAATTTGATGTGCTGTGCTCAGCTGCACATTGTGCCACTGGGCAACCAACTTTATTCTTGGTAAAGTTTGGTGGTGGCCATTCATCCTGCTGGATGTGTGACTGGTCATCGTACCAACTTAAAAAACTGTACAGTGATTGCAGCAGATGTAGTATATGAATGGCCCCCTTAATACATGGCCATACCTTTCGTGGGGTAAGATGAGCCTGTGACAGGTCAGAGTAGGAAGTGTTGGGTGAGTGGATAGAGGAGGTCTTTCACCAGGATGTTCAACATGGATGTGATTCATATGGTGGTGGGTTTGGGAATGGATATGGCTTAGGGGTGGACCAGGATATTGTGTAGGATGGGTGAGCAATGGGGTATCATTTTAGGAGGGGTGGGGAAGATCTAGGGTAGGATATTCTTCATTTCTGGGCATGATGACAGAATCAGTCCTGGTGAAGGGTGTGGTTTAGTTGTTACAGTCCAGGGTGATGAGGGGGCACTCCTTTGTAACTAATTCTTGGGGGTAGTGAGAGGATTACAGGTGTGCGAGGATATGGCAGGAGAAATCTCTTTGCTGTGGAGACTAGGTTGGGGCGCGGGGGTTAGTGCCTGTTGGTGAAGACTGTCGTAAGACCTTCAGCATACTGGACAAGTGAGTTCTTGTCACTACAGACATGCCACCACATGTGACCAGGCTGCATGGAATGGAAGCAATTTCATTGTGTGGAAATGTATGGCAGCTGTTGAAATGCACATACTGTTGGTGGTAAGTGACTTTAACATGACCAGAGTTGTTGTTGATGCCATCAGAGAGGTGGTCAACATCCAGGAAGGTGGTGCATTAGGGTGACAATGACCAGGTGAGGCAGATTAGAGAGATTTTGAGGTTGTGGAGGAATGAGAATAGTGTGTTGTGGCTTGGATTCCAAATTGTGAAGGTATCGCCAGTAAACTTGAACCAGACAGGCGTTTGTGGTTTTGCGAAGCTATAAATGTTTCGTCTAGGTGACCAATAAAAAAAATTGGCATAGGAGGGTGCCATGCAGGTGCTCACAGCTCTACAATCACTGTACAGTTCTTTATTTTAGTATTACTACCAATGAGCTGTCCATCACAACGAACAGTCACCGCCAAACTGTGGCTGAGAGCACTGTATCCCAGCCAGCGGGACAACATGCAGCTGAGCACACTGTGCTAAATTTAAATGGCTGCTTCACAAACTGGGCCATCTGGACCCTTCCCTCCACTGCCATTTCTCCTCAATTTCATTGATGGGAGCTACCTTCACGACACATCTTTTGCTCTTGTAAATTTCCTGTCCTCAGTATCCATTAATCCATTGCATCCACACCCTCCACACAACACTTTCCCCGTGCTCTATCCTGTTATCCCCTCCAAATCTACATCACCTTGCTCACACGCTGCACCCCTCTGTCACTTGAGCACCATGTGCCTTGTCCATGCACCTGCCAATCCTCCCTCCTGGACTCCTAACCAGCAGACCCAGTGTCTCCCTCTGATCCACCAGATATCCAATTCAACACCTCTTCCTGACTTCTGCTCTGTCTCCTTCTCTCCAGCCCACCCTAATCAACTGGCCAAAATGCGATACCAGCATTGTGTGTCCAATTGGTACACACAACGCTTCTGCTGTCTGGTGGGGGTTCCTTTACTCCTGTATAGTGTGTGTGTGTGTGTGTGTGTGTGTGTGTGTGTGTGTGTGTGTGTATATCGACTCACTCGGTATCTTAGGAATGTGTTGTTTCACAGACCAGTGATTTGCGTACAGTGCACCGAGCTACTAAGTTCTCGTGCCGCTTCACTGTGCAAGAAATCCAGCAGCGCTGGTACGCCTTACTGTATGACCAAGCTGTGTCACGTGTCGCCGTGGCTGCCATGCGAAATCTCCACCCTGAAATCGTAGCAGCTGTTCGCAGCCGTGCTCTTTTTAGCAAGGCTGAAGAGCAGTTGCTGCAGACCATTAAATCGGTAAGTGCATTCTGTAGAACTGCCTTACAGATTGGCCTTTGTTGTTTATTTGTATTTTTTGAGCAAATTATGAGGTGTGAAAAGGATTTGTAGAAAAAACGCTTAATATAATATTGTTGAACTTAGCATCCATTTATCATACAGGAACAAATAGGGAAAGCTTATAGACAGTGCATTTAAAAAAAAAAATCATTGTATTCTTAGCTTTCAGCATTTTTAATATTCCTTTTGTCATGGGAAAAGAAAGCGAGGAAGAAAGTGTAAGGCAAATGTTCAGAAGGGTGAATGAAGTCACACTTAAGCTGTCCTCATACGGAAGGTGAGATCATTGGAGGATGAGGATCTGGTTAAGTTTTGTGATCTTATGGGGTGGAAGTTCACATTCCAGAGCATTGTGACGCATGAGAGACTGAGTAAGACACATAAGAGTTTTTGCTCTGTGGAGAGGAATGTGGCCTGTGAAACGAAATATTGCACTCTAGCCTGTATTTACAGTAATGCAGGAAAAATGGATTGCTACTTACCATAAAGAAGACACATTAAGTTGCAGACAGGCACAATTAAAAGACACCATTCATACACTCAAGCAAGCACTCCTCTTGTGTGCATGGCTACCTGAAGTAGCCACATAAGACCAAGAAAGCAAAACTGGATCAGATTACCCACTTTGGAGAATTAATTACCAACAAATAAAGATTTCTGTTTGAAAATGGTCATACAAGAATAATGGTCAAGTTAGAAAATGTTTGCAGGAGACAAATGAAGAACTGGTGAATATAGTGACTGACAGTATTACAGTTATGTCAGTTATGTTAATATTGTTACACTGTTACATAGTTTAAGAGCATGGTTTTTTATAATAGCCCAGTGAGTTAGTTGAAGTGAAACAGAAACAAATAAAAGTGTCACAAGAGTTGTCTTGTTGATCTTTGCTATATGCTAGTGACAAACCACAGTCTACTTAATATGCAACTTGCAGAATTCTTACGGTATTCCTCCTATATTTCTCCATTTTCTACTGATGCTAACTGCTGCCCATGAATTTTTTGTTTGAATGAGAATGAATAAAATAAAACACAAATTAATATTGTTGGATATGTTCGTTATTAAGAAAGTGTCATCAGAAATTTAATATTGTATTACTGGCAGAAGTAAGCCAATAGTTCCACTAAAAAGTATCTCATTGTTAGCAAAATTTGGAAAATTTATAGGGCAAGGTATATGTCCAGCTTCGCAACAATGAATAAGAATAAGTTTAAGAATTATATAATTGTTATACATTCTTTTATTATTATTATTATTATAAATTAGGAATTTAATAACATCAGTCCTACCTTCCCTTCCTGGGATAAAACTTGCACAATTACCTTGCAAACCTGACGAATAATATTGCATGTTGAGTTTTTTGATGTTCTATGGAAGTACATTAGAGTGGAGAAGGAATCCTCAGTGGCCAAAAATATGAAACTTCCTGGCAGATTAAAACTGTGTGCTGGACTGAGACTCGAACTCAGGACCTTTGCATTTCGCGGGCAAGTGCTCTACCGACTGAGCTACCCAAGCACGACTCACGCCCCGTCCTCACAGCTTTAATTCCGCCAGTACCTCATCTCCTACCTTCCAAACTTCACAGAAGCTCTCCTGCGAACCTTGGTCATTGCCAGCTGATCCTGCACTTACACATGTACATGCAGTCATGCCTCTACATGTGTCACTTGTGCATCCAACTATATGTGGATTTATAAAGAAATTATGTGTCCCATAATATGTAAAAAATTTAAAAAATACTGTCTCGTGATCAAATCAGGCAGACAGAGAGCAATCTTGCCATTCACCGGTCCCTGTTCCCTGGCATGTTCACATAGTCGAACTGATGCACAACACCAAATATTACATAACATACTTCTATAAAATGAATAAGGAAGTACTCAGACTTGGAGTTGCACATTCACTGCCACTCGCATGTGTAGTTTCCTGGTTCTCTATGCTGATAAGTGGAGTTGTTTCAACTTCCACAGTTTCTTCAAATGTAACATCATCCACCTCATAATCCTCAAAAGAAACAATAATTTCTCCTCCTTGATGACCTTTCAAATATATAACACATTTCTAAAGCAAAGTGAGCTACTTGTATATGTTATATACATTATAATCAAGATATCTTAGTGACTTAAAAAAATGTGTAAATCAAACTAAAAATAACAATTTTCTTTCCAGTGTCCTGATAGTGAAAATAAATGGCTGGAAATTAGCAAAGGGTATGAAGAAAAATGGAATTTCCCCAAATTTTTGGGTGCTGTAGACGAGAGGCACATTGACATTGTGGCACCACCCATAGTGGAACAGTTTATTTTAATCATAAAGACCACTTCAGCATTGTTTTGATAGCAATTGCTAATGCCACTTATAAAATAATTTATGGCAACATTGGCACACAAGGGTGGATTTCAGATGGTGGTGTACTAAAATACCCCACATTTTATAGTAAGTTAGAAAATAAAACACTAGATATATGACCACCAGCTCCTCTTCCTGGAGGAATAGGCCTGTTCCATATCTTTTCATAAGAGATGAAGCCTTTGGGCTTAGAATAAAATATCATTAAACTGTTTCCAGGTCTGACTTGCAAAAATAGTTGGCAATGCATTTATAATTATAGACTGTGTAGAACAAGAAGCGTTACTGAAAATGTGTTTGGTGTTAGAAGCTCTCTTTTCAGAACTTTGAGGAAAGAAATGCTGCTGAGTCCACAAAAGCCTACAGTCATGGTACTAGCTCATGTGTATGTAATAATTCTCATCAAAACAGAAAATCTCAAACTTATGTACCACCAGAGACACATGAAAGGAGGAGATGATGGGAACTTAATACATGGATCTTGGAGGGATAGTCCTACTTTGATGGGGCCACTACCAAGAACTGGTAGATCATCATCATTGTTAAATGACAATAGAAAAGAATATGCTGAATTCTTCTGCAGTATTCAGGGATCCATACCGTGACAGTTCAGGAAATAATTTCTTTACATAGCATAATTATTGTAAATACTGTTATTATGTAACATTGCACTTATGTAACATAGTGGCATATATATAATTCATAAAATAATGTAACAAATTTACAAACGGGTGCTACTTCCTGAGTGCTCCTATGAGACAGTGGTTTGTAACTGTTTCAGGAAATGGAGGCTTTCAAATGTGTACCAAATAGAGTTGTACACATTACTATCAGTGCTGCTAGTTCCTCTGCTACTTTTCTGCTTAGCCAGCTCCTCCTGACTGTATTGATTTTTTATATTGTGCCTTTTACCTTCATTATTTTTCTTAGGCACAGTGACTTGTTTCTCTTCCAATTTGTTAGACCATTTTTGACAATTTTTGTAGTCCATGGACTTCACATCCCAAATGCAGGGATGTAAGCATACTGTTTCAGTTAAATGAAGTGTGTTCTGTTTTGTCCAGCATCTCATTTCTGCTGAAGACTAATTTCCAAAATAATTACGAAGTAAGTGCGTGCACAACACATTAAGACTACCATGAGAGACACCGCCTTCACAGAACACTCGATATGAACTGTATACAAACAAAGCAGCAGACACCAAGAAAGGCTGGTACTCTGCAAGCGCAACTTCTGCTACTGTGAAGTGATAAACAAACATGGCAGCAGATGCCGAGGATGACTGGCACTGTGCAAACACAGCTTCTGTGGCTTGTCAAGTATATCCCAAAAGAACTACATACAAAATGTGTACGTGGCCAGGTCTGCATACGAGTTGTGTGAACTTTTGTATGAGATGATGTATTGCAACATGTCAAACTGACGTGCACGTACAAGTTGTTATACGTGTATCCCAGTGTAAATGTACCTGTTGGTCAACATTATATGTTTGAACCTTTTTTACAGCATGTGCACTTTGTTAAGCAACACTAACATTAACAAGTCGTGTGTGTTATCTTCAAAATGCTGTGTTTCCATTCCATGGTGGTAAAGTAGTGTGCTTTTTATACTGCCAAACACTCAATAGTGACTTAGAAAGCAGAGACTGCGTAGCAAACAAGGAGTCTAAATAGAAACAGCGTAAGTGGAAAACTATGTTTATCATGTAAGATAAATACAAAAAAATTAATTTGAAGCATTGCTCTACCAAAGAAAGTTCAGTTACAGGCAGTAAACTATTTCTGTTTCACAGGAAGTAATTGAAATATACAGCACCCCTTTGATTACCTACTTTACGGGATAGTGACACCCAGTTCTGTGCTGACAGTGCTTAATGTAAGCAACATAGGGAACTGTTGCATTTGAGACACAGGGTGAGATGGTTAGGGGGGTAACTTGGTCCCAGCTACCAGCCATAGCTGAAGCCACTTAGTGAACAGGAAATCGGATTACTGGCAGTGCCACAGAGATGACGGGATAAGTAGAGCCTGTGTTTCAGCATTCAGAGAGTGAAAATGAAGGGACAGCATGAGAGTCCTAAAGTCTAGAGATTTAGTAATGTCTTTCAGTTGTTACTTTGTCAATCTACTGCAATTGCTCCTGATTCAGTAATACTTCTGTTGTTATATGTGTTGTTATATAAGGCTTTGCAAAGTTACAAATCTTTCACGTATCTCACACAGGCTTCAAATCCCACAATTGACGTATTTCAAGAATTGCTGGAGCAAAATGCCCAAGTATTTTATCCAGCACGGACAGCAAAGTCACTTTACAATCACTGGAACTTGATGAAGCAGTATCATCTCCTACCTGATCAGACTGGTATGTTGGATTATTCTGTGCAACACCTCGGAAAGGCTTTCTGCTGTGACCTTTGTTTTGCAGTGTGCATTTTGAATGTTTTGATATGTTGAACTTTATTTATATTTGCAGTTCAAGCTGTTCCAAGGGGTGAGCATGTGTTAAACTTCTCAGATGCTGAAGATCTGATACAAGATGGTGATCTAGGAGATCCTCCAGATGAGGCAGTCGAATTTGAATTAGCGAGGTCTGATAGGTAAGTTTAGAGACTCGAGTACACTTATTTTACAGCTTCACCATTAGAATTGCAACACTGAGAAGAACCTTGCATTTCATGGATTTGTAGTGTATAATATGATAATGGTATTACTATCAGCACTTTTGAGCAGCACTTTGTGTCCCTGTGTAAATGCTGATGGTGGTAAAAAGAAGTGCACTTGAGGAAAAGTAAAAATGTTGTAGCCTAGACTACACAGTTAGCAAGTTGTAACTGACAGGTATCTCCGTGATTGACACAAATTTATTCACAGCAATATAAAAGAAATGCACCATAAATTTACAGTGCTTACAATTTAAAATGCCCATCACTTGAAAATGACTTCATGTAGGTGGCTGCCATTTTCCTTCACACACATTTAAAGTCTTTTACTGAAGTTAGACATCAGATCTTGCAGGACTGGAATTCGATTAATGTCCTCCTGAATTTGATCCTTCAATTGTTTGACATGAAATGTCAGATAAGATGTTCTGCAGCATGTTAATGGAATGCCGCGAGATGTGGCATGTGGACCTGTCTTGTTGGAAGAATGTGTTTGCAATTACAGGAAGATCAGCAAGCTTTTGCATAGGAAATGGTTAAACATGTAAATGTAACATTCTGTATTCACAGTAACAGCATTGATACGAATGTCTTCAAGAAAATAAAGCCAGATGATTCCAAACAATGATATGCCGCTTTCCGAATGTGAAGTGGTGTTCTGTGAAGCGTTTCAGGATTTTCATGTGGCCATATCTAAATTTTCCTTTTTCAGGATTTTCATGTGGCCATATATAAAGTTTTCCTTTTTAACAAAGTCTGACACCTAGTAATTGGCCTCATTGCTTATGATCAGATTGTAGCACAGGCCTGGCTTGTCATTTGCAAAAGCATAATCACTTTGGAAGGTCATTTACACTCTGTTTTTGCACTATGTGAATTTTGTGTGGGTGGTTTTACAGTTCCGTGCAATCCCATATGTCATATTGCAGTGCATGCTTGCGTGCAGAATGCATGGGACTTTAGCTGAAGGCTTCTTCCACTCTTGAAACATTATCTGCTGTACACAAAAGCTTCTCTCTTCCACTCCTCTTTCGTACCATATAACCCATTTCCTCAAAGTTCAGTGCCCATACTTCAATAGCACAGGCACACGGCAGTGGGCCATGACATGTGAGATTGTAATGAACTGTAATGAGCACAAAATATGTGCTGTACATCAACATAACTGACGTCACTTTTGTAAAACACCTTCATGGCAACAGCGCATTGTTAACCAGTCCACGCCATTTCGACTGAACATTTGTATCAGTGTCAATGGCAAAGGTTTGTTGTCAGGATGACACTACTCCCATTTCCTGATTCTTAACTTAATGTGCTATTTCCAGAATTGCCAAATCGAGGGTTCTTCTGCCTCAGCTGTTAGGTAAGGCCGTGCCACTGAGAACAACAGTGTGTAGGTGTATTAAATGGCAATGACATTACAAAAAGGACAAGTTGCTACTCACCATATAGAGGAGATGCTGAGTCACAGACAGGGACAACAGAAAGACTGCTATACAGTTTAGCTTTCAGCTAAAAGGCTTTCTTCTGGATTAGAAAATTATGTTTTATATAATGGAGTAGAAAACACACACATTCACACACATGCAACTCACACACATGACCACTGTCTCTGGCCACTGCAGCCAGACTGAGTTATAACTGTGCCTGATGGCAGCAGCAGTTTGTTGGTTGGATGAGGAAGAGTTGCAGTTGGGCAGGGAGGGGCAATAGCAAGGTGGGGTGGCAGATGGGGTGGTGCTTGGTGCTGCTTGTGGGAACACGGAGTGTGGGGCGGGGGGTAGTGGAGAAGTAGAGAAGGGAAAAAGGGACTAATGGATGTTTTCATTTAATAGAAGGCTATGTTGTGCTGGAATGGGTGCAGGTAAGAAGGTAGGTAAGTGAAGGACTCAGGGAGTAGAGATAGTTATGGCCAGGGATGGTAGGGGGAAGAGGGGGGTTACAGGAAAGGGTATACTGCAGGGAGAGTTCCCAGCTGCATAGTTCAGAAATGCAGGTTTTGTTTTTATGGAGCCACCTGCTATGAAGCAGTCACTGAAGCGAAGCACGTCCTGTTGGGCAGAATGTTCAACAACTGGGTGATCCAGCTGTCTCTTGGCCATAGTTTGTTAGTAGCCATTTGTGCAGACAGACAGCTTGTTAGTTGTCATGGTAAGCAGCACTGTGGTTGCAGCTTAGTTTGTAGACCACATGACTTTTCATAGGTAGCCCTACCTTTGATGGGATGGAAGATGTCTCTGACTGAACTGGAGTAGGTGGTGGTGGTGGTGGTGGGAGGGTGTTAGGGATATGAGCCATGAGGCAAGGGGGTGGGAAGAAGAATGGATGAGATAGTCCTCATTTCGGGACTTGATAAAATACAGCCTAAACACTGACAAAGAATGTTATTCAGTTGCACCAACCCTTGGTGGTAAGAACTCACAAGGGGAGTGCTCCTTTGGGACCAGACAGTGGGTATGTGGGAGGTGGTAGATGACGGGAGAGACATGTTATGCAAGATCCATTTCTGTACAATGTTGGGTGGGTAATTTCGGTCTGTGGATGTCACAGTTAGATCCTCAATATATTTGGAGACGGACTACTCAACAATGCAGATTTGCAGTCATGGATTGCTAGGCTGTATCAAAGGGACTTCTCGTTATGGACTGGGTGGCAGCTGTCAAAATGGAGATTTGATGTGGGTAGAGTATTTACATAGCAGTCTTTGAGGTGGAGGTCAACATTGAGGAAGGTGGCTTAATGGGCTGAGTAGGGCCTGGTGAAGTGATTTGGGGAGAAGGTGTTGAGGTCCTGGAGGATTATGGATAGGGTTTCCTCACCCTCGGTCCAGATCGTGAAGATGTCATTAATGAATATGAGCCAGGTGAGGGGTTTGGGATTCTGGCTGGTTAGAAAGGATTCCTCCTCATGGCTCCATGTGGGTGCTCATTGGTATAGCACTAATTTTTCGTAGGTGATGCCTTAAAAGGAGAAATGCTTGTGGGTGAGGATGTAGTTGGTCATCGTGATCAGGAAGGAGACTGTAGTTTTGGAGTCAGTCTGTCATTGTGGAAGTAGCATTCAGTAGTGGCAAGGCCATTGCCATTATGATTGATTTCTTTTTGTGGAAGAGTAGGTTACGAGTAATAGACTGAAGGTGTTGATCCATAAGAGCAGAGGTGCTCTCAGTGAGGACATAGTAACCAATCACAATGAAGTGCTCTGCGTGGTTGGATTTATGTAATTTAGGAAGCGTGTAGAAAATAGGAGTATGGGGAGTGATAGGGGTGGTGTGTGTGTGTGTGTGTGTGTGTGTGTGTGTGTGTGTGTGTGTGTGAGAGAGAGAGAGAGAGAGAGAGAGAGAGAGAGAGAGAGAGAGAGAGAGAGAGAGACTTGGATAAGGTTCTGGGATGGGCCTAGGGATTTGAGGGGAAATTGGAGATCCTGTTGGATTTCAGGAATGTATCACTATAGCAGGGTTTCTAGGTGGACGAATCTGACAGCTGTCAGAGTCCCTGTACCAGGTAATCATTGCGGTTCAAAACCGTACTGGCAGAGCCTTTGTTGGTGGTGAAAAAGTGTTTCCTCTGTAGGAACCGGGAGAAGTATAGAAGGTCTACCATGAGTCCAGCATGATAGAATTTGAGAGTGGGGAAAAAGGTAATGCCTTTGGGAAAGACATACTTTTGTGGTACTAAGGCTTTTATAGGTAAGGTTCACTGTGTTTTGGTTCTGGATTCTGTATGGTGGTAAGAGGTAGTTTCTGAAGGCGTGGTGAATGTAGTCAGGCAGAGTTTGACTGTGAGGGCATGTGGGGGAGATTTGGGGCTCTCATAGAAGTAGTGGATAATGATAATCCAAGCTAGGAATAGTGTTGGATTGTAAAGTTTTTTGTGGTGGTGATGTGCATGCTGCTCTAGTTCCTCGAGGTGAGGACTTATGTGAGGAGTACAAGAATTTTGATTGCACATCAGGAGAATTTTATGGATGTAGAGGAATTATTGCAAGGAGGTTTGGGCCTGATTTGAATGGTTTTGCATGACTAGGTGGGTGAGGGATGTGGGCTGATGGGATTTGAACAGGTAGAGGTGATTGTGGAAGGTGGGGTTGTAGCTGGAGGTAGGGAATTTGGTGGTAAGGCCATTGTGGGGGGATTCCATCAGCTAGGAAAAAATGCAGGAACAGTATGTAGAACTGGATTCTGGCTAGGGATAGGGAAATTTTTGTAAGGAAGGGTCTATAGTGGAGGGTAAAAAATGAATAGAAATATGTTGCAAAATCTCATACAGATATTCAAAAATGGTGATGTAACCAACTTGGACAGCATGGTGGAGTTATTAAAACTGTCTAAAATTGATCAGTACTTGCCACCCGATGGCTTGTAAGCTGTGAGTGGCTGCGACAATCCAAACACCATGAAGAAGCCACTCCCTGGAAGCGATCGCTGCATCACAGCAGTTCTCATTGGTGCTTCATATTAAGATCCTCATATTACACCGTGTGCCTTGTGATGAAACTGCCACCTCGGACCCGGACTACTCTTGGTTTCTGTAATTCTGTACTTCTTGTTCATGTTTTTTCTATCCAGTGTGTATGGAATAATGAGTGTTAGTAAGTGTAAATGTCAACAGTGGCGATGTGCTTAGATTTCTGTGACATCATGGACCTGGAACTGCTGCAGCAGTGGTTGGCACAACAACACAAATAGTGTCAGTTGGATAGGCAGTTAATGGAGCTATAGCGTCAGCACTTGGTTTTACCAGAACTGTCGGCGTTGTTGGTTAGAGGTGACTTGCCACCTGCTTTTCCTAAGTTTCCCTCCTTTGTGGGTGGTGTTGACAGTGGGACACGTATTTCCAGTGCCTCAACCATCATTTTGCAGTGTACCAGGTAAACGACACTGATCAGAAGCGATCATTCTTTTCTGTCATGGTCCTCTCAGGATGTGTTAGCTTTGCTCCACAATTGTCTCCTATAATGAATCCCAATACTTTGTCATTTCATGGTATTTGCACTGTGAAAGCCAGCCTCAGGTATCGTGTGCTAGGTAGGAATTCTGTCAGCGAGAAAAGTTGCCGTCAATGTTGTAAGGACTAGGTCACTGAGCTTCGTGGCCACAGTTCTTGTTGTACTTTCATCTGCTTGGCACACACTTGGTGAAAATCGTGTGCTGTTTCTATGATTAGGGATTCGCATCTTCATGCGTTCGGTCTCCCTGGATATTCCATTTCAAGGCATTGATGTTTTGACCACCTCCTTTTCAGAGTTGCTCTCTCCAGGTTTGTATCTGGTGGCATCTGTAAAGGTATGGCTTCACTTGAAGCTAGGTTCGGCCCCATGGTTTCACAGGCACACCCATTTCCTCACGTCCTCTGGCACTGGATATGAAAGTGCATGCACGAGCTGTGTACCTGCCGATCCTTTTTGGATGAAATTCTTAAAATCGTTACGGCTTTTGAACTCGAATGGGACTTGCACTGTGGAAGAAAGTTTTGTTTTGCCACATCAGTTAGGCCGGCAGAACACATGCCAGAAGCGTGAACCCAGAAAACTGCAGCACACCCAGCATTCCGAGTAAGCAACTTGTTATCGACAGTCATTCAGAGTTTGACAGTGACAGGTTAAGTGTTCCCCGTCGTAGTTTCTTTTTGGAGGTTGCAGCTCTCTCCCTTTGTGGCAAGCACATACGGCAGCCTCACCTTGTGTCATGCCCTCAGTGTTTCTCTTGGCATTCGCACTTGCACTGTCCACACAGTAGCATAGTGACGTCGTGGCTGTGCACACGGAGTCGTCTTATCCAGCTGTCGCCATTCACACTATTGACACAGTGCTTCACCTGACATCAGGGAAACCTGTCAAGCTGCTACTCGTGCTGCATGTGATGGGTCAGGTCCTACCTTTCCAGGTGGATACTGATGTCTCATCTTTGATCAGTGGTTCTACCTATGTGATGGTGGGCTCCTCTACTGTACCCATTTCAGAGTAAGATCATGGCCTATGGTGGTCATGAAATTCTGATGAAGGTTTTTTTTTTTCCCCAAAGGGGCTCTTATATAAAAATATGTCCTGCATGCTTTCCTATTTGAAGGTTTCTTCTGGCACTGTGGAAGACATTTTTGGGTTAGATGTCTTAAAATAATTTTGATTTTCCATTTCTGTAAGCATGTGTTTGGTCTCTCTGGGTATTCCATTTCAAGGCATTGAAGTTTTGACCACCTCCTTTTCAGAGTTGTTCTCTCCAGGTTTGAGAATAAGTTTTGACACTGGAAGGAATAGTTACAGAATTAATTATGACAAGATTGTTTGTTAGAACGAAGAAGGAGAAGAAATGGGGACAGCACACAAATCATGGAAAAATATGACAATTCCAAATTTACATAAAAATTTCGTACGAGTACTTTTCAATTTCCTTCTTGAGAAGCTGGAGCATATGAATAAAACAAAGCTTTTTGCTTGTAGTGGGCCTAAAGACATTTAATATTGGTACTTTGTGAATTATGTTCTGTCATGTTATAAAAATGACCATTTGTGTGAAAACAGTCTCATTTCCAGAATGCAGGGTTCGCAGGACAGCTTCTGTTAAGTTTGGAAGGTAGGAGACGAGGTACTGGTAGAAGTAAAGCTGTGTGGACGGGGCGTGAGTCGTGCTTGGGTAGTTCAGTTGGTAGAGCACTTGCCCGCGAAAGGCAAAGGTCCCGAGTTCGAGTCTCGGTCTGGCACACAGTTTTAATCTGCCAGGAAGTTTCACAGTCTCATTTATTCGGTGTGTGTTACAATTGCTGCAATATTAGACAGGCCTATTTCATTCTATCTAGCAGACAGTGACAAAATAGATGTAATCAGATTGAGAAATCATATCAATCTTTGGTACTGTTTGTATTAACACTTTTTCAGTATTAGACGACAACATTTCATTTTTCCATTAAGCAACTTTGATGAGGTAATAGATTCTTTCACAAAAAGGAAAACACGCTATGTAAAGCTGTAGCAAGATTAGAGAGAAAAAAAAATGCTAGGACTTAAGGATTGAAGAAATATGTACTGTATTGCTTGTCTCTTGTCTTTACTGGTTTTATGTATCCTATATTTAATCTTATGTCACACAAAACAGTAAGTTATTAGCTAATAGGTAATAAAGAGTGCAAATTTTCTGAAGAGTTCTTGTTCTCCCAGTTACAAATAATCCTATCCAGTATTAATTGTGAGTCTATTTTTTAAGATGGGCAGTATGTCAAACCGGCCGACTGGGAGCAGGAAAGGCACCACAGGACATTTTAGTTTCCATTGTCCTGAATATAGTTTGATGGCATCCATTACAAAATATACATGTTCGAATTCCATGGAGCGAAATACAGTGATGTGCGATAGAAGAATGTGAGAAGTCGATTGTTTGTCCTACCTGAAATGCTCGAGATGGGCGGGGGGGGGGGGGGGGGCAGTATCTAGTATTGCCCCGGTTTGGAAATGTCATAGTCCGGGGCTGTTGAACAGAGCAGTCTTCAGTTGTAGTGGGGAGGTGGGTAGTTTCCACGTGACTAGTGTTTACATTTAGTGATTTTGCTTTTTCTGTGGCCGGGAGCTGTCAAGTGAATTAAAATACATTCACATAATTGTGGAAGGCTAAAATGTTATTAGTTTCAGATTTTATTTTATTTCCACGTTTCTGACAGTCAAGCATTAATCACCTTGCAGAACAATGAAGTTATTTTTGTTGGTTTGTTAAAGAATTTGGCTTTTATTAATCTCTTCCTCTAAGGCAGTCATTTTCTTTGAAACAAAGTGTTCAATTCGGCACCATTGGCTAGTTTCAACTGTTTGCTGCTTTTCAAGTGCACATTTTCATCTTCTAGCATGTTTGGCATTATGCCATAATAAAGAACCAAGCATGAGATAATACAGAAGAAAATTTACATTTGAATTTGGGCATGTGAATTTGCACTTTAAGCCGAATTATGGATTTTACTATGGTTCACAAAATTCCAGTGCTCTTGGAGTATCCTCTGATGTCTTGTTTCTTCTATGACATAATGTAAGACCTATTAATGTTTTACACGAATCAACATACGGGCTTGTTGTGTCGTCATAGCTGTGCAAGCGTGGTGAAGCCCGTTATCTGGCACACTCTGGCAACTGCTGAAACGAACCTATTTCTTACAGGTCGCAGGAAAATACTGCGAGAATTTTGAGCCCAGAAGATCATACATTTATGTCCGTATTAAAAATTTTGCTGGCGCATTTGTGTGATGTATCCCAAAGTGCAGCACGCTCAAAAAAGATCAACATTATATGTGAAAACTTACCTTCTCTTGCAGTTTATTAATCTTAGAGACCAATATTATATGTGAAAGCTCTGCTTTTCTTGTAGCAACACTTGTCTGTTAATTTAAACTATTAACTTTTCCTATTTATGTGTTTGCACTGCTTAACAGTGGTGTTGCTATCGGCTGACTACATCACGTGTCCTATGCTCTGAATATCCACTGTCATCGGCTGGTGAGATGACATGACATGAGCTATATGCTCTGAATATCTGATGTCATTGGCTGGCGAGATCACGTGACGTGAGCTATGAGTGGCTTACAAAAGAGCATCGCTATCTCGATTTCAATTCTTCGGAAAGTAACGTGTGGTGTTTGGTGGAATTAGAATTTAATCTTTCATAATACGAAAATATGCAGCGGACAAATATCTTTCTAAAGCGTGTTTTTTTCCCCTGAGTTTCATTTTATAAAGTGGAAATTCTACGCTGGTGTATAAAACCACAACCATTCAAAGGACTAATAAGTTTTACAATTCTGAGGAAAGGTATACTGTCACTTAGCACGGGAAAAGCATATTTTCACCCAGGAGAAAGTGTACTTTTAACCAGGAAAAGTGTGGAAATTTTATTTCCTTGACTGCGTATACACCCTCTAATATGAAAGTCCAGTTATCTGCACAATCTGGCTTGCTGTAGACTGTGGCAATTCCTGGAGGGTGTCTTCTCTTGTGTTCGAGGTATTGCACTATATCTGCACCCGTGGCCTAGCAGTAAACAGTGCATCGTTTGAATGCAACATCTCATGTTGGAAGCCACTCATTGCATAAATTTTTATAGTGCCTTTTGTCTGAATGCTGAAGTCTTTAGCATAACGATAGCACAGCGACAATGTATTTCGCTTTCCAACACACCAGTAATAATAGTTCTGTCCAGTAACATTGTTTGAATGACTTCGTGGCAGACTGTCTGCCTCTGAATGCCACACACATCACGACTCTTTGGCAGTTGCTTATACCCGGCAGTGGCTGCCACAGTGGTGCTCCATTCTCTCACACTTTGTTGAAAGCATCAGGTACTGCTCATCACTCTGGAGAGTAAAAAATGCTTTACTGTTGTTGAGTGATGCTCAACAAAAAAGTGTAAGATTTGCATTTCATCCTCAGCAGCAACAGCTTCAGCTGATCCATTTTTATATGATGAGTATTGTATTACATAAGACATGACTGTGGCTCCAAATTAATTACGTAGTTTGTGACCATTCTGGCTACCTTACTTCAGTGCTTAACATTATTCTTAATGGTTTATATCTTACTTATTTCCCTTTAGAAATAATTCTTCGTGCAATTTTTTACTCAGGAATTTGTATGTTTTCATCAAGCCACACTGGGTAACTGTGATGTAATGAATTTGACTGTTGTGGGTTTAATTTCTTGCGGTAAATGTATGCAATAAACTGTGTGAATGCCTTGCAGATCATGCTCTGTGACAATGCAGGCACAAAGTACATTTTGAGCTCCACTTCTGTATTCATGGTGAACTTAATGCTGATCAAAAGTGGTATTTGAGCTATTCAATTAGATTTAAACTAACAGAACTGCCTATTTTTTGAAAGTACGCAGAGTGGGAGGAAGTTGCTAATGTCAGTGTCAGCAAATGCATACCGGACTGCCTAATTGCTGTGTCACAGATTTAGCACAGAAGAACCATATTCACTTCATAACTCTTCCCTGTCATGTGGGCCCTGCGTGACAAACAGAACTCAAATTTGTATGGTTGACAGGTCAGATTTCTTAGAGACATTTGCATAGTGAAGAAGCTTGGTGTTTACAAAGCAGACACCTATGACCGTTAACACAGGTTATGGAGTGGAGCTTGTGAGAAGACTTACTATGTAAAAAATTTTTTTTTTTCAGGTTTTGTTAAATAATTTCTCCCACAATTTGCAGTTGCATTAAATAAAGTGGAAAATAATAATGTAGAGTGCACTGGTCTGCACTACAATTAAAGCTAAAACTCACGCCGTCATCATATGATAAGATGCACTTGAGACCCCTGCGCTAAAGAGATGGTTCAGGGTGTAGGCCTCTCGATTTAGTATTTTGCAACGTTAAAGATAAGAAATGGTGTTAATAGCGTATGGAGTAAAACCATTGAAATTTGTATCTAAGTGTCTCATCTTACACGAAGATTGCGTAGAATAAGTCATCGAAGTCAAAGAGAATTCCAAATGAATTTCGCAGAAAGATTCAGGACCACATGCAGAAGTGCACTACCCCAGGATTCCCAAATATTTGCAACAATGTTATGTGCAGTAATTGCTCCTGGATATGTTATGATGGATAATTCTAAAACACATCATATGAGCAGGTCATTCCTTGCCTGAATTTTGACTTTCACCATTGTGACCCAATCAGCCTGAATGCAGAACTGCTGAGTGTCTTAATTTATAGTGTGACATTGGATAACAAATGACAAAAACCTTTTTTCATGTGATATATTTACAAATTACAAATTTTTGCATTTTTTCCTTTGTTTGTACTGTAAAACCTTGCTTCTTGCCAAACTTCACGGTTCAAGTCCAATGGCAAGTGCCCTATATAAACCCGCCCAGCTAGCTGTGCAATTTAACGCACGGCTTCCCGAGCGGGAAGGCATGCCAGTCCCCGGCACGAATCCACCTCACGGATTAGTGTTGAGGTCTGGTGTGCCAGCCAGCCTGTGGGTGGTATCTATAGCAGTTTTCCATCTACCTCAGTGAATGCGGACTGGTTCCTCTTATTCCACCTCAGTTACACTATGTCGGTGATTGCTGTGCAAGCACTGTCTCCATGTATCCATACACCATAATTACTCTACCACGCAAACATTTGGGACTCCACTCATCTGCTATGAGACATTCCAAGAGAAGGGGGGGAGGGGGGGGGTATCCACTGGATTCAGTGTGGGGCACCGGTGGGCTGGGTTGACTGATGTGGCCCCTTGTAGGATTGTGAACCACTGAGGGCTACGGCAAGGACGAATCCTCTCCGTCATTTCTAGGTCCCCGCTTTAAAATACACAATACACACTACATGTATCGATAAGTGAGTTTGCGAGCATCAAAATACGTAACAAAAATGGCATTGACTTAGAAGCTTCAGTTTTTTGCACCACCGAGGGACCATAGACCTCAGATGTGACAAAATTTCAACTTGATACATCTACCTGTTCCATAGAAAAGGGTTTTCAAGAGTTGGACTGACAGACGGGCAACAAAGTGATCCTATAAGGAATCCAGTTTTACCTTCTCAAGAACAGAACAATAAAAAGAAAAAATACTGAAGTGATACGCATTGATTGTCCAGTGACATCGAACCAATAAATACTCAGCAACACTGCCGAGTCTCAACTGCTTGACCAATATGAAGAACTTCACAGACAGCTCATAATGTCCTCACTGGTATCCACAGCCTGCTCCAGCCAGCCCTCAGTGGAGCTACACTACCAGATGCCAGTCCAAGAGACAGCTACAAACTGACGGTAGATAACACAAGTGAAAAATACGAATGAGTTGCACCCTTGCACTGTTCGGCTTGCAGTGAAAACTTATTTTAACTAGATACAAAATAATAAATCAAATTTTGGATTCACAGGGAAAAATTGAATGTATGACTGCTGAAGTAGAAACAGAACAGACAAATGTACAGTTGTGCACTTCCATACGTTTCTCATTCCCAGGTCTACCATAGGTAATGCATACTAACAAGCTTGATCATCGTTTCCACGATTTATCCTGTATTTTTTGATGCCGAGATGATGAACAAAATACAGATTCGGGTCGTCGATTGTTGCTTTGAGCCTCTTTGGACACTGTTTCTTGTTTTGTTGGTGATGTAACACGGCATTCACAATGTGGGTGACTGTTGCTACTCCTGTGAGGTTGCCAGGAAACATGTGACACAGTGTTAACATACGTCACGTAACTTGTGGTGGTTAGCATAGCAAAAGAAAGTGATATGATGCAGGTTTTGCAGAAAGATTGAAACTGATTTCAAAAGAATTTACCATTTTAGTAAGGGAGCACTTTACAGTGCTGCAGAGAACACTCTCCGGTTGCCATAATTGTAGCTGAAGTAGACAGGTCGCAACACAAAAAGTGAGAGTTGGTCTAGCTTATGCGTGAAACGACCTTTATGGAATAAAATAGTTTACTTTACTAATGCAGTGTGATACCTTAGGTGGGAATTATTCAGAACATTTCATTGACATGGTAGGGAAAAGCCACGTGAATTTAGCAGGATCAATCAGTCCCACACCTGAAAATCACTTTCATGACAACAGAGTTGCAAAACAGTGTCCCTGCTAAAGTGTTGCAAAATCTTGATCAAATTAAAGTTAGTCATAAATTGAATGGGACCTCATGTAGCAAGATATTTTATCGATTCTTATTACACCTCCATAGTAATTCCCATAGGAATATGCTGTTATTTTTGCACTAACGACACCCTTAGGAGCAATCTGGTGGTAAATCGGGAGGAAACTGTACCAACATGAGGGCAGTGTGTCAACACAGCCCATGGTCAAGATGGTACACATGCTGCTCTCATTATTGGTTTATTTTTGTCAGTCTGAAGTTACTGAAAACTGAAAGGCTCTTTCACAAGATGCTGTTCGCATTTACTGGCAAAGCTACCTGAGTGACTACCCAATAAACATTATGTGTAGATGAAAGCTGTCGTTCTTTTGATGTATATATGTAAACGGGAGGGCAATAAACTGTAGTGGAATTAAGCCAGGTGATGCAGAGGGAGTTTTGCATGTAGGCAGCAAAATACCTGATGGTGGCTGAAGAAAAGCAGATAAAAAATCTAGACTGACACAAGTGAGAACAGCCTTTTTCAAAACATAAGTATGCTGATATCAAAGATAAATTTCACTGTTAGGAAGACTTTACTGAAAGTATTTGTCTGCCTTCCTGCTGTTATTTAATGGTGTATGTTGTTGTCAGTACCCATAAGCATTACCCATGATCAGAGTAACAGAAATAGGATAACCACTCACAGGGGTATTGTTCAGCTTTTCTACTGGCCACACCATGTATCTGAAACCTGCAGAGCACAGTGTCTCACTGTCAGGCTAGACTGGACACCTTTACTGTCTATTAACACAGTACAACATGGAAAGAAACAAAGTGCTACCAACTTCTTATCTATAGATGTGAAGTCGAGAAACCACCCCAGCACTGTCAGACTATTTTAGATAATTTGGATGACTATATTGTTGCTGATTTATTTATCTCTTATGCTTATATGCTGTGTTCAACAATCTAACAAAAAGGTGCCATTTAGTATGCGATGTACTATTGCAAATGAATTAGCCTATCATGATAATGTTACAAAAAAGTCTTTTTGTATATAAAACAAACTATTCCACATTGTCACAAATTAACAGGATATTACACACCTTTGGCTTGAGTTTGGTTTGTCTCTACATTCACATTCATACTGAAGCAGCATTACAAGACTGCCAAAAAAGTATACAAACGTAGCAGTAGAGGTAGATGTGAAACAAAATCCAGCTAACAAATCATTCTATGCCACAATAAGTCAATAAAAATGAAAGGAGCTGAAAAAGTAGACACTAAGAAGTGTGCAATTCATCAAGTTTTTCGTCTTTAGATTTACAGGGTAGAGAATCTAAAGTAGCGACAGAACTTATGGGAGAGAAGAAGTTGTCCTAAAATTTCTTTACTGATTGTCGATCTGCCTGCTGGCGGTTCTTTCACGGAAGGGGTCAGATTCTTGCCTCCAGCAAGATTAGGACCTAAAATTAACGCTCTCTTCCGCTTGAAGAGCAAACACTTTCCAACTAAGGTAACATATAAATGCTTCTAACAGTGCTTTATTATTGTCCAGTCACAGCTAAGACAGCATTTGCATTGTAAATGGTGAAGTAAGCTGCAGTTTCTGTTGGAACAATCTTCATGGACACAACAATTTGCTACCTCTACATCATCCCTTCAGTGAGAATAATGCAAAATATTTAATCTAAATGACAAGACAATATGAGTGAATTGACCAGGGTAAGTAATTAGACAGTCACATAGTTGCCAAACATGTTCTACAATGTTGCCAGTTCTCCATCAAACTACCGACAGGCAGAATACAGCTGCTCAGCCAATGTGAATCTTTAACTGGCTGGCATGAGGAAAGATTGCATGTCAAAGACATGCCAGTGCCAGCTGTAGAATTTCTTAGCATAGTCCAATGAGTTTTATTTACATTTCTGTAATTATGATTTGTATCTAATGTGTAGTTTCAAATAATATTCAGATACACTTACTGCAACTCTAATATCATAAATAAACAGCAGGGAAAATTAGTTCCGTGGTTCCCCTCCTCTGTGGCTGTTGTAGGTATTTTTTGTTTTTCCATTTTAACTAAACTGCTAACAGAAAAACTAATTCACTGGAAGTGATTCGCTTTTGTAGAATTGCCAGATACAATTAACATTATGAGCAGATAACATTCATGTTATTATTATACACTTGAAATAGTTATCCTTATGAATGCTTGCATTGTCGCCACTTGCAGTATGTAATAACACAAAAGAAAAGACAACATAATACTGTTTGTCAGTTTTTGTATTCGCTAATTGAATGTCATAATTAAGTTGCGTCAAACCTATAGTTTCAAGTCACTAAATCAAATTGTGCAAGGGAATTTTTCACAGTGTCTGGGAAAACATGACTCAAAAGCTTTGAAGATAACTAAATTAGTGAATCGGCGAAGTGGAAGCTCGACACCTGATTCAGGTGACCTGAAAGGAGAAGCAGTTGTGATGAGACTCTGAAACACAAAACAAAAAGAGCTGACAGTAATGTGTCAAACTCATCATTCTTAAGTGAAACCGTCATTCAGTCCATAAAAAAAGAAAGATCCGCAAAGTATCGTCTACCCACAATAATTAAAATATAACCCCTGGTGATGCTTTTTCAATAATAGTGAAAAGTAGCTTTTCAGTTTTCAGTCAGCTTAAGACAGAGGAATCAAAGCAATGAGAAGAGGTTACTCTACATGAGCATGGGATGGAATTTCTATGGGATATGTCGCAGTTGGTACATTTTGCTCGTAGTTTATTTCTGTTATCCTACTCTAATAAGCCCTTTAGGCTATCATAACATTCATATGTGAATTATAAAGGTGTAATTGTTAAAACAAACAGCTATTTTTTCAAACACTGAAGCACTTGCAGTTGGATCTGATTCATGGACAACATTAACGGTAATTTCATTTCACTTGGATGCTATTGGAAAATCTTAATAACGTTTTCAAGATACTCACGGTGTATTTCAACTTGTCTCCTGAGCCAGTTGCTCATCAGTTCTTGCTCCACTGAAAAGTTGAGTGTCACTTAAATAGAGTGAAACCAGAAGGGCAAATAGGCATGGAGTTTAGACATCTCACTTTTTACATGACTGTGGAATAAGTTAAACATTGGGAAGGCAATGAATTTTGAATATGAGGTTGACATAAATTAAACATTTCAAGATGAAACCCAAATCATGCTAACAGCACAGTTTCAATTTTTTGTGCTCTGTGTTCAAATCCAATGTAATCGGGTTATATTTTTCCTTTTGTTGTCATGGAAGTATAAGATATCAGTGACATCAGTCTTTTTGTGACATGAAGGATTGCTTTGGAATATTTACAAAATAATTAAGTTTTCCAAATGTTATTAAATTGGCTTAATCATCACACACCGTATACATCATAGCCCCACAGAAACTGGTATAGGCATGCGTATTCAAATACAGAGAGATGTAAACAGGCAGAAGACGGCACTGTGGTCGGCATTATCTGTATAAGACAGTAAGTGTCTGGCGCATTTTTAGATCGGTTACAGCTGCTACAATGGCAGATTATCAAGATTTAAGTGAGTTTGAACACGGTGTTATAGTCGGCACATTAGCATTGGGACACAGCACCTCCAAGGTAGTAATGAACTGGGGGGTTTCCCGTATGACCATTTCATGAGTGTACTGTGAGTATCTGAAATCCAGGAAAACAATAAATCTCTGACATTGCTGCGGCTGGAAAAATATCCTGGAACAACAGGACCAATGACGACTGAAGAGAATCGTTCAACATGACAGAAGTTCAACCCTTCCGCAAGTTGCTGTAGATTTCAATGCTGGGACATCAACAAGTGTCAGCTTGTGAACCGTTCAACGAAACATCATCAGTATGTGCTTTTGGAGCTGAAGGTCCACATGTGTACCCTCGATGACTGCATGACACAAAGCTTTAGGCCTTGCCTGAGCCTGCCAACGCCAACATTATATTGTTGATTACTGGAAATATGTTGCCTGATTAGATGAGTCTGGTTTAAAATTGTATCGAGCGGATGGACGTGTATGGATAAGGAGACAACCTCATGAATCTGTGGACCCTGCATGTCAGCAGAGGTCTGTTCAATCTGGTGGAGGCCCTGTAATGGTGTGGGGCATGTGCAGTTGGAGAGATATGGGGCCCCTGATATGCCTAGATACGACTCTGACAGGTGACGTGTACCTAAGCATCCTGTCTGATCACCTGCTTCCATGCATGTCCATTGAGCACTCCGATGGACTTGGGCAATTCCAGGAGGAGAAGGGACACCCCCACACATCCAGAATTACTGCAGAGCGGCTCCAGGAACACTCTTCTGAGCTTAAAAACTTCTGCTGGCCACCAAACTCCCCAGATATGAACATTATTGAGCATATCTGGGATACCTTGAAACGTGCTGTTCAGAAGAGATCTCCACCTTCTTGTACTCTTTCGGATTTATGGACAGCCCTGCTGGATTCGTAGTGTCAGTTCCCTTCAGCACTGCTTCAGACATTAGTCAAGTCAACGCCATGTCACATTGCAGCACTTCTTAACTCAACCGCCAGCTCACCATGCGTTCGAGCAACTTGCAAAGAACATTGGTGAAGCTAATGGGATGGTAGCTGTCCACCTCCAGTGGGTTCTTGCCAGGTTTCAAAACGGGGATTACTATGCTTTCCCACCAATTACGACGGGAACTCACCCTCGACCCAGATACGGTAATAAAGGTCTAGGAGGTGTCGCTGGCAGCCTGCCGAGAGGTGTTTTAGCATCTGAGAGTGGATGCGATATGGCCCAGGAGCCTTATAAGGGCAAGCGGCTAGGGCACTGTGGAATTCCCACTCACTGAACGGAACATTGTAGGATTCAGGTTGGCGCGTGTGAAATGAAAGGCTCCGACATTCCAACCGCTCTTTCACAGAGCGGAAGGCCAGTGGGTAATTTGCAGAAGTGGAACTGAGAGCACAATGGTCTGCTAAGCGGTTTGCAATTATGTCAGAGTCAGTACAAACTGCTCCATTCAGTGAGGGGGCAGGGACGCTGACAGGGGTCCAATAGCCATAGAGTCGCCTAATTTTGGCCCAAACCTGCGATTGAGAGATATGAAGGCCAATGGTGGAGACATACCGTTCCCAGCACTTCTGCTTGTGTAGGAGAATGATGCGGCGGGCCCGCGCACGGAGCTGTTTAAAGGCGATGAGGTGTTCCAACGAGGGATGCCGCTTGTGACGCTGGAGCGCCTGCCTGCAATCTTTAATCACCTCAGCAATATCGGGCAACCACCAAGGCACACTCCTCCGCCGAGGGGACCCAGAAGAACAGGGAATGGCAGAGGCACAATAGTGGCAATGGAGGAGAACAAGTCCCAGTCAGCCTTATTCATAGCCCATCTGGAGGTTCGCCCAGAAGAGGGACGCTGTGGCAGTCACAGAAAGATCGGGAAGTGGTCACTACTGCACAAGTCATCGTGCACACTCCATTGGACAAATGGTAAGAGGCTAGGGCTGCAGATCTAAAGGTCGATGGCTGAGTACGTGCCATGTGCCACACTGAAATGTGTGAAGGCACCATCATTTAACAGGGAAAGGTCGAGCTGTGCCAACACATGCTCAACAGTGGCGCCTCGGCCTGTTGCCACTGATCCACCTCACAGAGGGTTATGGGCCTTGAAGTCGCCCAGTAACTGAAAAGGGAGCGGCAACTGAGCTATGAGCGCAGCCAGGATAAGCTGTGGGACATCACCATCCGGTGGAAGATAGAGACTGCAGACAGCAACAGCCTGAGGCGTCCACACCCAAACAGCACCTGCCTCTAAAGGTGTTTGTAGAGGGACAAAAGGGGCTCTGAGCATATTAGACGTAACATCTGCAGTCATCAGTCCCCTAGAACTTAGAACTAATTAAACCTAACTAACCTAAGAACATCACACACATCCATGCACAAGGCAGGATTCGAACCTGCAACTGGAGCGCTTGTGGACATGAAAGACTCCCCATCGGCTCTCGTACAAACTAGGAACCGGAGCGAATAACTGCCACTGCCATCCCGAGACTTACGCTCCTCCCACAGTGTGGCCAGGGAGGGGAACATTTTGGGATCGTATTTCAGAGCGTTACATTGAGCCTGAGAACACTAGAGACTGCTGGCGGCAGGCCACCAGCGAGAGATCATGTACCATGCTTCATTGCGGGTCATCCACCCTGATGCCACCCACTTTGACCAAGGGCCCTCCCCACGGGCGCCACCCAGCCTCAGCAAGGGCCACCTGGCAAGATGGCCATTGCCTGGAGTCCCGATACCCCGGGAAGATAGGCATCTACTCCTTGGCATATGTGGGGAGTTAACAGTGCAGGCATCAGCAGAGCGATCCCTGTGTTGTCAGGAGGCTATGACCAACAGGGTACATGGCGGATCCACCACAACGTACTGGCTACAATGCTGGATATTAGGTGACAAGTAGTCCATGTTCGTCGTCAGTGCAGAAAGCGGCTCTGCACATGGCATGGCAGAAAATACACGCAGGAACGTATCCATGCCCAAGAGATGGAGAGCGGGCAGGACTGCAGTGCAACAACGAATAAGCTGGCATAAGGTCTCAAGGCACGATGGAAACAATGCACCAAGTAAGGCGCCCTTTCCCAATCGGCTCGCTCTTCGGAAGAATTTTGAGAGATGGAGGTCAAACCCGACAGGGGACTATCACATAAATGCCAACGACAGATAGGAATACCGCGGGCCTATTCTTACCCCGGAACCCGCAGGGGGGAGGCAGGGTTGTAGCCTATCCCCAATGTTATTCGGTCTGCATATTGAGCAAGCAGTAAACGAAACAAAAATTTGGAGAAGAAGCTAAAATTCATGGAGAAGAAACAAAAACTTTGAGGTTTGCAGATGACATTGTAATTCTGTCAGATACAGCAAGGGACCTGGGAGAGCAGTTGAATGGAATGGACAGTGTCTTGAAAGGAGGATGTAAGATGAACATCAACAAAAGCAAAACAAGGATAATGAAATGTAATCGTATTAAATCATGTGATGCTGAGGGAATTATATTAGGAAATAAGACACTACAGCAGATGAGTTTTCCTATTTGGGCGGAAAAATAACTGATGATGGTCAAAGTAGTTAACATCTTATATCCTCTCAATGCAACTAATAGGCAGTGACAAGAAAATCATTTCTGAAGAAGGGAAATTGGTTAACATTGAATATAGATTTAGGTGTCAGGAAGTCTTTTCTCAAAGTATTTGTATGTAGTGTAGCCATGTATGGAAGTGAAACATGGACAATAAACAGTTGTAAATGTCGTGTGACTAGGGCCTCCCATTGGGAAGACCGTTCGCTGAGCGCAAGTCTTTCGATTTGACGCCGCTTCGGCGACTTGCGTCTTGATGGGGATGAAGTGGTGATGATTAGGACAACACAACACCCAGTCCCTGAGTGAAGAAAATCTCCAACCAAGTCGGGAATCGAGCCCGGGCCCTCAGGATTGACATTCTGTCGTGCTGACCACTCAGCTACCGGGGCCAAAGGCTGCTGTAACCATTGTGCACTGCCACAACACTCGTGTAGCAACCACATGTCCATTGTTTCTAGTTTCTTCAAGAAGATCGAACAAACACGAATCGATCATTTAATATTTATGTCGAATCGATCATCATCTTGGCACCTGGATCCACCATCACAATAGCTGTTTCCTGTTTGTGAGCTTGTCACACATAGACAGCCCAGTACAGATTAACACTTTACAAAAAACTGGTAATAACAGTTTGTGCTTGTCTCCAAGAAACGGGTGGTGGATGTGGCGCTCGGGTCCAACAGCGTGTGAATAGCCAATGCAATGGCATTATAATGTGCGCGTAACAGTTACAAAATCTGGAAAGCTCACAAAGGTAATTGTCATCCAATTTTGGACAAAGTTTTGTGACCTTACATAACAATTTAGCCGTATCTGTTCACTACTGACACTGAGAATGGGCAAAGCTATCCCTTCTTATACGATGGCCTTGTTGTCAATGAAATCGGGATATCAATGTGTTCATAAAAAGCAATTCCACCTAAATGTATGCTGTTCTGCATACCCTATGACGTGTGCTTTTACTAAAAGGTGAAGAATTACACCCGCCCGATACAAAAGTGCCCTATTTTCAACACACAGCAAAGGAAAATTCCAATTAGAAGCATTGAAGTTAATAAAATATGCCCCTATATCCAAAAATGATTGAAGGCCCCAGCTTTCAAGAAAAGGCATTGATACGCTTGGTCTGCTATGAAATTATCACCAGATCATGAGGTAACTAGAACGTTACCTAAGCTGCTTTTCACCTAAATAATCACATTAACCCCGTGGTGCATCAATTTCACTGCAGTGGACAACTTTTAATGGTCAATTCTCTGCTGTTTCCAATCAGTCATGAGGCTGCAAATGCATGCAGGACACAACACTAGTAGGGAGTGCCCATTGCAGTGAACTGTGGGCATTTGCAGCCTCAGGACTGATAGAATACCTAAGAAGCGACCATTAACATCTGTCCACTGTAGTGTACACTATGCACCACAAGGTTAAAAAATGTGCCTATATTATGAAAAGCATAGGTGCAACTCACTATATAGTGAAGATGCTGAGTCGCACTTAGGCACAACAAAAAGACTATTAGAAAGTGAGCTTACAGCCAACAAGGTCATCGTCGGGCATACACAACAAACAAACAAACAAACAAACAAACACACATGCACATGACTGCAGTTTCTGGCTGTTGTGGTGAGTATCAACTATCCTTTTCATAATATTATTACGTCCCATCCTGGATTTTCCATTTTCTTAATGAATGTGTCTGTGGCATATGTGCCTTTGGACATTGCTGGTGCTTCATCAATTTTTTCTATGCTTTGAACATTTTTATTATAAATATCATTGTGTGGAATACACTGGTCATCTTAAAGTACAAAAGAAAATTCAAAGCAAAAATTTATATACTAGACTCTATATGATTTTTCATTTTCAATTACCATTTGGCTCTTAGGGTTGTATCACGTTTGCAATGATTAATCTAATTTAATTATGTTTGTAATGCTTCATTATTTTGTAAATAATTCCATAGCATTTCCTGATGCTACAAAAATACTGGTGTCACTGACCTATGATACTTCCATGACAACAAAAGGGAAAAAAAACCACCATTACATTGGATTTGACAAAGAGCACAAAAAATTAGAACTGTGCTGTTAGTATGCTGTGGTTTTCATTCTTGAGATGTTTAATTTATTTCAACCTCATTTTCAAAATTCATTGCCTTCCCAATGTTTAACTTATTCCACAGTCGCGTAAAAAGTGAGATGTCTAAAATCCATGCCTATTTGTCCTTCTGGTTTCACTCTATTTAAGTGACACTCAACTTTTCAGTTGAGCAAGAACTGATGAGCAACTGGCTCAGGAGACAAGTTGAAAAACACCGTGAGTATCTTGAAAACGTTAATGTCAGCTCCTTCTGTTCCTTGTTTCTGATTCTCATCACAACTGCTTCTCCTTTCAGGTCACCTGAATCAGGTGTCGAGCTTCCACTTCGCTGATTCACTAATTTAGTTATCTTCAAAGCTTTTGAGTCATGTTTTCCCAGACACTGTGAAAAATTCCCTTGCACAATTTGATTTAGTGACTTGAAACTATAGGTTTGACGCAACTTAATTATGACATTCAATTAGCGAATACAAAAGTTAATTGTATCTGGCAATTCTACAAAAGCGAATCACTTCCAGTGAATTAGTTTTTCTGTTAGCAGTTTAGTTAAAATGGAAAAACAGAAAATACCTACAACAGCCACAGAGGAGGGGAACCACGGAACTAATTTTCCCTGCTGTTTATTTATGATATTAGAGTTGCAGTAAGTGTATCTGAATATTATTTGAAACTACACATTAGATACAAATCATAATTACAGAAATGTAAATAAAACTCATTGGACTATGCTAAGAAATTCTACAGCTGGCACTGGCATGTCTTTGACATGCAATCTTTCCTCATGCCAGCCAGTTAAAGATTCACATTGGCTGAGCAGCTGTATTCTGCCTGTCGGTAGTTTGATGGAGAACTGGCAACATTGTAGAACATGTTTGGCAACTATGTGACTGTCTAATTACTTACCCTGGTCAATTCACTCATATTGTCTTGTCATTTAGATTAAATATTTTGCATTATTCTCACTGAAGGGATGATGTAGAGGTAGCAAATTGTTGTGTCCATGAAGATTGTTCCAACAGAAACTGCAGCTTACTTCACCATTTACAATGCAAATGCTGTCTTAGCTGTGACTGGACAATAATAAAGCACTGTTAGAAGCATTTATATGTTACCTTAGTTGGAAAGTGTTTGCTCTTCAAGCGGAAGAGAGCGTTAATTTTAGGTCCTAATCTTGCTGGAGGCAAGAATCTGACCCCTTCCGTGAAAGAACCGCCAGCAGGCAGATCGACAATCAGTAAAGAAATTTTAGGACAACTTCTTCTCTCCCATAAGTTCTGTCGCTACTTTAGATTCTCTACCCTGTAAATCTAAAGACGAAAAACTTGATGAATTGCACACTTCTTAGTGTCTACTTTTTCAGCTCCTTTCATTTTTATTGACTTATTGTGGCATAGAATGATTTGTTAGCTGGATTTTGTTTCACATCTACCTCTACTGCTACGTTTGTATACTTTTTTGGCAGTCTTGTAATGCTGCTTCAGTATGAATGTGAATGTAGAGACAAACCAAACTCAAGCCAAAGGTGTGTAATATCCTGTTAATTTGTGACAATGTGGAATAGTTTGTTTTATATACAAAAAGACTTTTTTGTAACATTATCATGATAGGCTAATTCATTTGCAATAGTACATCGCATACTAAATGGCACCTTTTTGTTAGATTGTTGAACACAGCATATAAGCATAAGAGATAAATAAATCAGCAACAATATAGTCATCCAAATTATCTAAAATAGTCTGACAGTGCTGGGGTGGTTTCTCGACTTCACATCTATAGATAAGAAGTTGGTAGCACTTTGTTTCTTTTCATGTTGTACTGTGTTAATAGACAGTAAAGGTGTCCAGTCTAGCCTGACAGTGAGACACTGTGCTCTGCAGGTTTCAGATACATGGTGTGGCCAGTAGAAAAGCTGAACAATACCCCTGTGAGTGGTTATCCTATTTCTGTTACTCTGATCATGGGTAATGCTTATGGGTACTGACAACAACATACACCATTAAATAACAGCAGGAAGGCAGACAAATACTTTCAGTAAAGTCTTCCTAACAGTGAAATTTATCTTTGATATCAGCATACTTATGTTTTGAAAAAGGCTGTTCTCACTTGTGTCAGTCTAGATTTTTTATCTGCTTTTCTTCAGCCACCATCAGGTATTTTGCTGCCTACATGCAAAACTCCCTCTGCATCACCTGGCTTAATTCCACTACAGTTTATTGCCCTCCCGTTTACATATATACATCAAAAGAACGACAGCTTTCATCTACACATAATGTTTATTGGGTAGTCACTCAGGTAGCTTTGCCAGTAAATGCGAACAGCATCTTGTGTAAGAGCCTTTCAGTTTTCAGTAACTTCAGACTGACAAAAATAAACCAATAATGAGAGCAGCATGTGTACCATCTTGACCATGGGCTGTGTTGACACACTGCCCTCATGTTGGTACAGTTTCCTCCCGATTTACCACCAGATTGCTCCTAAGGGTGTCGTTAGTGCAAAAATAACAGCATATTCCTATGGGAATTACTATGGAGGTGTAATAAGAATCGATAAAATATCTTGCTACATGAGGTCCCATTCAATTTATGACTAACTTTAATTTGATCAAGATTTTGCAACACTTTAGCAGGGACACTGTTTTGCAACTCTGTTGTCATGAAAGTGATTTTCAGGTGTGGGACTGATTGATCCTGCTAAATTCACGTGGCTTTTCCCTACCATGTCAATGAAATGTTCTGAATAATTCCCACCTAAGGTATCACACTGCATTAGTAAAGTAAACTATTTTATTCCATAAAGGTCGTTTCACGCATAAGCTAGACCAACTCTCACTTTTTGTGTTGCGACCTGTCTACTTCAGCTACAATTATGGCAACCGGAGAGTGTTCTCTGCAGCACTGTAAAGTGCTCCCTTACTAAAATGGTAAATTCTTTTGAAATCAGTTTCAATCTTTCTGCAAAACCTGCATCATATCACTTTCTTTTGCTATGCTAACCACCACAAGTTACGTGACGTATGTTAACACTGTGTCACATGTTTCCTGGCAACCTCACAGGAGTAGCAACAGTCACCCGCATTGTGAATGCCGTGTTACATCACCAACAAAACAAGAAACAGTGCCCAAAGAGGCTCAAAGCAACAATCGACGACCCGAATCTGTATTTTGTTCATCATCTCGGCATCAAAAAATACAGGATAAATCGTGGAAACGATGATCAAGCTTGTTAGTATGCATTACCTATGGTAGACCTGGGAATGAGAAACGTATGGAAGTGCACAACTGTACATTTGTCTGTTCTGTTTCTACTTCAGCAGTCATACATTCAATTTTTCCCTGTGAATCCAAAATTTGATTTATTATTTTGTATCTAGTTAAAATAAGTTAATTCACTGCAAGCCGAACAGTGCAAGGGTGCAACTCATTCGTATTTTTCACTTGTGTTATCTACCGTCAGTTTGTAGCTGTCTCTTGGACTGGCATCTGGTAGTGTAGCTCCACTGAGGGCTGGCTGGAGCAGGCTGTGGATACCAGTGAGGACATTATGAGCTGTCTGTGAAGTTCTTCATATTGGTCAAGCAGTTGAGACTCGGCAATGTTGCTGACGACCTTTGGCACCTTGTGATTGTTCACTCACTTTCGGGATTGGTGCCGAGTCATCCTGCTAAATTCTCATAATATTCTCTTAAATTTAATCTTTAGACTGTAGGAATATAATTCCACACTTCAGTTTCAACTGATTTTGAATTTTATGTTGTGTACTGTCTACATTAACTACCAACAGAGCTAGACAAAATACTATCACACTTGCTCCTTGCTGCCAAGCTCTTTTCGTTAATTAAGGAAAGAATATTTATTGGTTCAGATCTCACTGGACTACTTATTTTGTATCACTTTACGGTTGTCATGCCGCCCCCCCCCCCCCCCCCCTTCTCTCTCTCCCTCTCTCTCTCTCACTCTCTGGAAATTGCCAGAATGGAATTCAGTAACAAAATTCTAATAAAACCTTTGCTTTGCACCAACGGATATTTTTAGTTGTAATTGTCAACATTATTCCATAATGCAAAAAATTCATTCATTAGCTGTTTCGACATGCAGAATACGTGACATTAGAAAGTATCAGGAGATAACACTGCAAAAAAAACTAGACATGCTCGCCAGTCCATTCAGAGTGCTCTTATAAGGCAGGTACGACAAATATTTTGTTACGTAGCTGTCCATAGCACAGCTAAAAATTGGTAATATTGTTGTAGATGTTTGGCAATCCTCTGATAGTGCACCTATTTCCGCATGTGGTCCTGAATCATTCCACTAAATTATTTATAATTCCCTTCAATTTCAATCACTTATGCTACATAATCTTCATGTAAGATGATACACTTAGCTAGAAATTTTAATTTTTGAACTCCTGGGATGCCAAATTTTGTACAATTAACAACTGAACTGTTATCTTTAATATTCTGTCGTGAAACTCGGTTACCACTTCTAAGCTGAGATACCTTCCCCCAGATGCTTCTTGTTAGCTCTGGTGTCCCGTGCATATCTTGTAATATGATTGCAGTGTGAGTTTTAGCTCTAATTTTGGTGTAGACCAGTGCACTCTACATTATTATTTTCTATTTTATTCATTGCATCTGCAAATTGCTGGGAGAACTGTGATAATGGTCATGGGTGCCCTCTTTGTGAACACCAAGCTTCTTCTCTATGTAAACGTATCTAAGAAATTTGACCTGACCGTCAACCGTACGAATTTGAGTTTTGTTCATCACATAGGACCCACATGTCAGGGGAAGAGTTATGAAGTGAATATGGTTCCTCTGTGCTAAATCTGTGAAATAGCAATTAGGCAGTCCTGTAGGCATTTGCTGAGACTAACATTAGCAACTTCCTCCCACTCTGGCTACCTTCAAAAAATAGACAGTTCATTAGTTTCAATCTAATTGAATAGCTCAAACATCACTTTCGATCAGCATCAAGTTCACCATGAATCCATAAGTGGACCTTAAAATGTGCTGTGTGCCTGCATTGTTATGGAGCTTGCACTGCAAGGTATTCACACATGTTATTGAATCCATTTACTGTAAGAAATTAAACCCACAACAGTAAAACTCATTACACTGCAGTTACTGTGCATGAAAACATACAAATTCCTGAGTTAAAAATTGTACGAAGAATTACTTCTAAAGGGAAAGAAACAAGGCATAAAGCATTAAGAATAATAAGTGAAAAGCACTAGTTTGCTTTTGTTGTACAGTATTACTTTTATTGTGTTAGCCAGTATTCGGCTTACAAGGCCATCTTCAAGCATTTACTGAGTAGTGTCACCAGAGAAGTTACGATATTTGTAAATAACTTTGAGAGAGAAGTTACACATCTAGGTTGAAGCAGAAACATACAGTAAATAACATCTTTGACAGCATGGTTGTAATGTAATGTAAATAGTAAAAATTGAACAGTAAATAAATAAAATTGGAGTAGAGAGAAAAAAAAAACTTCAAGACAAAATAGGAACAGCATGCTTACATAACAGTTTCTATTATTTAAAAAAATAATAAGAAACATTTATTCGTTTCTGCATATCTTATTGATATTGCTTAAGTTCCTTATATATTCTGTAGTTACATTGATAATTCTTTCTTCTTTTGCTTGGTTTGTGCATCACTCTCCATGTTTTACACCTCCTGAAGTAGCCTTGTTAAGTGCTAATAATTATGTTCCTGCCTATTTACCCTTAGTAATATTTATATTTTCATTATTGGCTCAATTGTTCAGATTTAAGTATTATAAATTTTTAAAAACACATACAGTGATTGATTCATTGTCATTTTTGTCACGGAGACAAAACTGATTTTCCATAATTTAATGTTTGGATAGTGATTTATACTTACACTGTGTGTTTGTCACTACAGGTTGATTAAGAAAGAAATCCGTTCTCTGGAGAATGAGATGGGAAACTGGCAAGTTCTTGTAGACTCAGTAACTGGTATTAGTCCTCCCGATTTTGACAATCAAACCTTAGCTGTTTTGCGTGGACGGCTTGTAAGATATCTAATGAGATCTCGAGAAGTAAGTGTTGCATATTTTCATTTAAAGTTTTGTCTATTGTAATATGTATGAAAATTATTTCTCCAATGATGAAATGTCAGAGTAGAAATCTGCATCTACATCTCTACTCTGCAAACCACTGTAAAGTGCATGGCAAAGGGTAAATCCGATTTTACTGTTTATTAGGGTTTCTTTCTGTTCCATTCACATATGGAGCACAGGCATACCTTTGTGCATGCTGTGATTAATCTTGTCCTCATGATCCTTATGTAAAAGACACATAACTACAGTAAAATCTTCTTTAACAAATGTGAGGACCCAAATATTTTTTCCTTAGATAGAGGTTCTCCATAAATGGGAGTTTTGCATAGGTAAACAAAAGAAGTGATCCAGTACCTTAGTTCAAGCACATTTAGGTGATGCAAGTGCTATTTATGTACAAAACTTACTAATATCCTGCTGCAAGTTCAAATACAGTACAGACACATTCTGGGGTCCCTCGTTGGAGTAATTGGGCACTTTTTGTGTGATATTTTTGCAGATATTTGCTACCTTCTTTCTGCAATGTGTAGCTGGAGTCAGCACAAACAAATACTACTCACAACATCTTTCATCTGATGTCCAATGTCAACGGACAGTGTCAGTTTGTTTCCCTTATAAACAAAATTATTTTTAAAGCAGAATTTTATGTGCCTGTCCGATAGAGCAACCCCAGATTAGTGCAGTGCATATTTCTTTTATCGAAATTGATTAATGGAGACAGTAAAACATGAACAGTAACCAATACTCCAGCAGTGACTTACCAGCACTGCTGCATAGCAATAGCAATCAGTGCAGGTCCATAAAATTCCACTTTAAAAATAGTTTTGTTTGTAATGGGAAACAAGCCAATGCCTTTCATTGATACTGGACTTTGCTTGAAACATGTGATGGGCAGTATTTGTTTGGTCTGACTCCAGCTACACACTGCAAAAATGAAATTGCAAATTACTGCTGTAACACCAACCCATGACTCTTAGGTCACATACTCAAAACAAAAAAGCATCACAAAGGAGTTAACTGATTCGAACAGAGATTGCAGGATTTGATGTACATTTACAGACAAACTAATGACCACAGTGTCAGGCAAATTGGTTGATTTATTCAAGAGAAAGAGAGCTTCACAAACTGAGCAAGCCAGGAACACATTGGTCCAACTCTGGCCCTTGTGCAAACAGTTATTTGGTTTGGCATTGATTGGTAGAGTGTTGGATGTCCTCCTGAGGGATATCATGCCAAATTCTGTCCAACTTCTATGTTACATTGTCAAGATACCAAGACGATTGGAGAGCCTGCCCATAATGCTCCAAACTTTCTCAGTATGAAGATATCCAGCTACCTTGCTGGCCATGATAGGGTTTACCCAGCATGAAGACAAGCAATAGAAACTCTTACCATGTGTAGACAGCCATTATCTTGCTGAATTCTTAGCCTAGGACGACGTGCCGTGAAGAGTAACAAAACACTGTGTAGAATATTATCGACGTCTTGCTGTGCTGTAAGGGTGCACCAGATGACAACCAAAGTGATCCTGATATGAAATGAAATGGCACTCCAGACCATCAATCCTGATTGTTGGGCCGTATGGTTGTTGACTATCAGGCTGGTATCCCACCGCTGTTGTCCACACACAATGAGAGTTTCTACTACTTGTCTTTTTACTTGACAAACCCCACCTTGGCCAGCAAGGTAGCCAGATCTCTCCGCAGTTCAGAATGTTTGGAACATTATGGGCAGGGCCCTCCAACCACCTCAGGATTTTGATGATCTACCATGCCAGTTGGATAGAATTCATCATGATATCCCTCAAGAGGACATACAACAACTCTGTCAATCAATGCCAAACCATATAACTGCTTACATAAGGACTGGAGGTGGAACAGCATGTTACTGACTTGCATGGTTTGTGGAGCTCTTTCTCATCAATGAACCATCCAGTTTTTTGGAAATTGTAATGATTTGTTTATCTGTCTGTGTACAGCACGTCTACAGGTTTCTGTTCCATTTGAATAAATCTTTCATGATATGTCTTTTTTCCCTTCTTTTTATAGTGCGTTGCAAAGGGCAAATATGTTGGAAAGTTCTTGACTGATTTACTTCAGATTTTTACTCTATACTCTAACGAACCTTCTGCTATGTCCACCTATGGCGCAGATAACAGCGGTGATGCATTGTGGCATGAAAGAAATTAGACCTTGGTAGGTTGCTGGAGGGAATTGGTCCCACATCTGCACACAGGGACGGGGGACCGTGAGCTCTGACGACACATTCAGTCACATCTCAAATGTGTTTGTTTGAGTTCAGATCTGGCGAGTTGGGGGGGGGGGGGGGGGGGGGTCAGCACACCACTTGGAACTTGACACTGTGTTCCTCAAACCACTCCATCACTCTCTTGGCCTTGTGACAAGGTGCATTATCTTCTTGAAAAATGCCACTGCCATCGGGAGACATGATCGTCATGAAGGGATGTACGGGATGTACGTGACCCACAACCAATGTACGATACTCTGTGGCAGTCGTAGTGCCTTGAACAAGCTCCACTAAAACCATGAATGTTCACCAGAGCATAATGGAACTACCACCAGCTTGTTTCCATCCTGCAGTACAGATGTCGAGGAGCTGTTCGGCTGTAAGATGACAGATTCGCTCTCTCCCATACGCACAATGAAGAAGGTATCGGGATTCGTCAGACCGTACAACGTCACGCACCCATTTCAGTCATAGTTGCCAATGTCGTAGTGTTAACATTGGCACATGTGTGGGTTGTTGGCTGTGAAAACCCATTGTTAGGAGTGATCGGTGCATTATGTGTTCAGATAGACTTGTACTCTGCTGAGCATTAAAGTCAGATGTTAGTTGTGCCACAGTTTTCTGCCTGTCCTGTTTTACCAGTCTGTTCGACATGTGGGGTGACTGCCCAATCCCACTAGATCTGGACGTGGTTTCACTTTGATTTCACCACGTGTTGGAGACTCTCACCGCAGCACTCCTCGAACATCTGACAAGTTGTATAGTTTGCAGAATGCTCGTGCCAAGCCTCCGGGCCATCACAATCTGCCCTCAGTCAAAGTCTGATGGATAGTGTGCCTTCCCCGTTCTACATGTGGACAGCACTGGCAGTCATACTACATACACCTTGTGTGTGTTTCTAAGTAGCAGTCATTCCTCCAGGTGATGCTGCTATTGTCTGGATGGGTTTATATTGATAGTGTGCCAGTGGCCATAATGTTCTGACTGATCAGTGTATATAAATATATTTATTGGCTTGACGAATAAGTTTGTAGCATTTTTCTGTAAGTTTTATAAACACAATGGACACATACCAGAGATTGCCATTTACAACAGTCCACCCGCACTGTGATAACGTTTTGATTCCACAACTGTATAAATCATGTGGCTTTGAGGCAAAGGATTTGTTCTTGGACTGTGATGCGAGGCATCTGAGTTGTTGACAATGAATGTCAGCAATGTATTTTGTGTTCGAAATGATGGAAATCATGTTACTTGTATGTACAGAGTGTAGGTACACACATCTCTAAAAAAATACAGAAGTTTGATTTTTTCTGAACACTCTTGGTAGTATTATCTTTAAAGCAGTCCTTTAAAAAGATGTTGCTGCCATACATTTCACAATTTTTTTTAAATTATAGTTGTACACTGTTCGCTTGTTACATATTTTTACGAGCTTCAAACAGGAGCGACTGCAGTAATGGATAGGAACTGTGATTGTTGTGTACAGATGCAAGTTGAGTTGGCGACCCTTCTCTCACAGCTCCAGGCTGCTTTGGCTTCCGTCACACGGCTTGAGGCTGCTGCCAAGTGGCGTTACCGTGGGGGATAGAACATGAGGATGCGAGGGACGTCGAGCACATCCCATGTGTCCTCTGATCGGACCACTGCTGTGACCGCCCCGGGTACTGCCTGCACTGGGATTCACCCCTCACCCGTGGTCGAGTGGGAGATCATTCCAAAGTCTGGCAGGCAGCGAAAAACTTTCCGAGGGGCTGATCATAGGGCCTGCCCGGTTCGTTTGACGAACAGGTTTCGGGCGTTATCTGTGGCTGACGATGTCTCTGAGCCGGATGCAGTTGTCCATCCTGTTCCGGAGAAAGCTTCTCGGCCCGCAAGGTCTGGGCATTCACAGAGGGTGGGTTTGCTGGTAGTTAGGAGCTCCAACGTTAGGCGCAAAATGGGGCCCGTTAGGAACATGGCTGCCAAGGAGGGGAAAGAAGCCAGTGTGCACTCCATGTGCATTCCCGGGGGAGTCATTCCGGATGTGGAAAGGGTGCTTCCGGATGCCATGAAGAGTACAGGGTGCAGCCAACTGCAGGTGGTGGCTCATGTTAGTACCAGTGACGTGTGTCTTTTTGGATTGGAGCAGATTCTGTCTGGTTTCAGGTGGCTAGCAGAAATGGTAAAGACTGCCAGTCTTGCTTCCGGGATTAAGGCAGAGCTCACCATCTGCAGAATTGTCGATAGAACCAACTGTGGTCCTTTGGTGCCGAGCCAAGTGGAGGGTCTGAATCAGAGGCTCAGGCAGTTCTGTGACCATGTAGGCTGCCGATTCCTTGACTTGCACCATCAGGTGGTGGGTTTCCAGGTTCCGCTTAATAGTTCAGGAGCCCACTACACACAGTAGGCGGCTACACATGTAGCGGGGCTGTGTAGAAGGGACTGGGCGGTTTTTTAGGTTAGAGGGGTCTCAGGGAAACACAGAAGGGACATCCGTCTAAAAGTGGGCAGGTAGAAACGATTGGTATTGTAGTTGTAAATTGCCATAGCTGTGTTGGGAAAGAACCAGAGCTCCAAGCACTAATAGAAAGCACTGAAGCTCAAATAGTTGTAGGTACAGAGAGCTGGCTAAAGCTGGAAATAAGTTCAGCCGAAATTTTTTCAAACAATCTAACAGTGTTCAGAAACGATAGATTAAATACAGTTGGTGGTGGAATATTTATTGTTGTCAGAAGTAGATTGCCTTGTAGCGAAATTGAAGTAGATAGTTTGTGTGAAATAGAATGGGTAGAGGTTATACCTGACAATCGGAATAAATTATTAATTGGATTGTTCCCCAAGATTGACAAAGTTTTACAGAAGTTCAAAATATAGCGCGTACTTCAATGCGAGATGCTTTTAATAATTTCCACAGCGAAATTCTGTCTCGAAATCTGGCAGAAAGCCCAAAGAGATTCTGGTCATACATAAAGCACACCAGTGGCAAGACGCAATCAATACCTTCACTGCATGATAACAACGGTGAAGTCACTGATGATAGTGCCACTAAAGCACGGTTTTCCAAAACTCCTTCACCAAAGAAGATGAAATAAAAATTCCTGAATTCCAATCAAGAACAACTGCCAAGATGAGAAACATAGAAGTAGATATCCTCGGTGTAAGAAAGCAGCTTAAATCACTTAATAAACGCAAGGCCTCTGGTCCAGATTGTAAACCAGTAAGGTTCCTCTCAGAGTATGCTGATAAAATAGCTCCATATTTAGCAGTTATATATAACCACTCGCTCACAGAAAGATCCATACCTAAAGACTGGAAAATTGCTCAAGTCGTACCAATACCCAAAAAGGGAAGTAGGAGTAATCTGCTGAGTTACAGGCCTATATCACTAATGTCGATTTGCAGTAGGGTTTTGGAATGTATACTGTACTCGAACATTATGAAGTACTTTGAAGAGAACGATTTATTGACACATAGTCAGCACAGTTTCAGAAAATATTGTTCTTGTGAAACACAACTAGTTCTTTATACCCATGAAGTAATAAGTGCTATCGACAGGGGATGTCAAATTGATTCCATATTTTTAGATTTCCAGAAGGCTTTCGACATCATTCCTCACAAGCGTCTTCTAACCAAACTGTGTGCCTACGGAGTATCACCTCAGTTGTGCGACTGGATTCGTGATTTCCTGTCAGAAAAGTCACAGTTCATAGTAATAGACAGAAAGTCATTGAGTAAAACAGAAGTAATATCTGGTGTTCCCCAAGGAAGTGTTTAGGCCCTCTATTGTTCCTGATCTATCTCATTTACAGTCCTGTAAAGTCATCAGATGATCAAAACGACTTGCAAAATGATTTAGATAAGATATCTGTATGGTGCGAAAAGTGGCAATTGACCCTGAATAAGGAAAAGAGTGAAGTTATTCACATGAGTACTAGAAGAAATCAGTCAAATTTCGATTACATGATAAATCACACAAATCTGAAGGCTGTAAATTCAACTAAATACTTAGGGATTACAATTACAAATAACCTAAATTGGAACGATCACGTAGATAATATTGTGGGTAGAGCAAACCAAAGACTGTGATTCGTTGGCAGAACACTTAGAAGGTGCAACGGGTCTACTAAAGAGACTGCTTACACCACGCTTGTCCTCCCTGTTCTGGAGTATTGCTGTGCGGTATGGCATCCGCATCAGGTGGGACTGACGGATGACATTGAAAAAGTACAAAGAAGGGCAGCTTGTTTTATATTATCGTGAAATAGGGGAGATAGTGTCACAGACATGGTACATGAATTGGAATGGCAATCATTAAAACAAAGGCATTTTTCTTTGCGACGGGATCATCTCATGAAATTTCAATCAGCAGTTCTCTCCTCCAATTGCAAAAACATTCTGTTGGCACCCACCTACATAGGGAGAAATGATCATTATGATAAAATAAGAGAAATCAGGGCTCACACATAAAAATTTAAGTGCTCGTTTTTCCCGCATGCCGTTCGAGAGTGGAACAGTAGAGAGACAGCTTGAAGGTGGTTCATTGAACCCTCTGCCAGGCATGAATGGCAGAGTAATCACATAGATGTAGATGTAGATGTAAATAATTTCCATAATTGACTCATAGTTTTTCTTTTTGAAAAAAATCCCCTGTTTTCAAATTTAAGTCATAAGAATGCTCTGCTTCTTAGTTAAGTATGTTTTAAACCAGTGTGTGAAATTTCATTTCTCCATTTTCAATGGTTTTGAAGCAGTGTGTACAAGAACATAAAAAAGTCAACTTTCGGGAATTTGAAGTACTACTAAAAAGTGTTTCCTGAGATTTTTAGTTAAGGGCCATAGAGAACAGTTTTAATTAAGACTGTTACTGCACTGGTGCACCTCCAGTTGTCACTTGTCACACATCTCCAGGACAGCAAGTAATATGTTTAGCTCTTGCTGTTTTTTCTTAGTAGTTTACATTCCTTAAATTTCATGTGTGTTTTTGTATTTGAGTTTAATCTCATGTTTTGCAAGGGTATATTGAGGCACTCAGTAGTGCAGTAGTTGCTTCTTTGTTTGTTTTGAAGACAAGTGACCATTTGGTTCAGGCTAGATAGACATTCAGTCCGGCCTCAGCTGTCACCTGTGACAAATCAGGTCAGCAAGTTACATATATAGCTTTTCGTGTGTTTTCTTAGTAGTCTATATGCTTAAATTTCGTGTGCTCGGGTGTCAAAAGAGGTTTAATCTTACATTTTGTACATGTAAATTCAAGAAGTCTGCAGCTCAGTTGTCATTTCCTGCGAACAACCAACTACACAGCTCATTAAGGCATCAGCATTTACGGGTGATGCATCAGGAGGGTACCAAGTTGCATACCTATTATCTATTAGCTTTTACAGTTTACGTCTTCAGTTAGTCTTCCATGCTGTGTGCGGATGCAGGAGGAGCTGACCACAGTTCATGAACAGTTTAAATGTGGTTCTGTCTACAGTCTGCCAGATTCTGGCTACAGTCTGCCACCATAACGCTGCTGTCTCAGAGCGTAGCAGTGACTGAGAATCGGGCATCATGTCAGATACATGTGTCGCTTGTTTCACCCGTAGGCTCTGTTGCCAAGGCATCTCCTGCTGTACCGAATGTGGAGGATTCAACCTCTCAGCAGGGTGAGTGGTAGGATGTAACGTGCTTATGCTGCTTGAGGCAGAGGGCCATATGGAGACTGGCCATCTGGCCTCGCCTGTTTGCTCCGTTGAGTGAACAGGTGGCTGTTCTTTAGCATGGACCAAGGGGGTACTCATAAACAGAGGCTTGCTACTTATTGGGAGCTCCAACATTAGGCTCACTATGGAGCCACTTATGAAGATAGTGTTCAGCGCTGGAAAGAAAGCTAACATGTTCTTGTTATGTCTGCCAGGGGGCCTCATCCAAGATGTGGAGGTGGCTTTCCTGTGGCTATCGAGCAAGAAGGGTGCAGTAGCCTAGAAGTGGTGGCTCACATTGATACTGACAATGCCCTTCGCATGAGTTCTGGTGCCATCCTTAGTTCATACAGGCGGCTGGCAGGGGGTAGTGAAGGCTGCTAGCATAGCATGCGGGCTGCGAGCAGTGATTGCATTTTGCAGCATTGTTCCCTGAATTTATTGGGATTCTTTGGTTTGAGCCCAAGCGGAGGATCTCAACCAAAGGCTTTGTTTACTCTGCGATGGTATAGGCTGCAGATTTCTAGACTGTGTTATCCGGTGGTGAATTATAGGCCTCCTTTGATAGGTCAGGGGTGTACTACACAAAGGAAGCAGCTATTCAAGAAGCAGAGTAGTTGGGGAGTGCTAGGAAGTAGTTTGAGATACTCCTATGAACACTTGCCAGTCAATAGGGACATTAGTCAGCATTCAGAGTAAAAATATTTTGACTATCAAATATTTATCAATAAATTGTTGAGGTATTTCTAACAAAGTTCGTGAATTTATTGCTCTCCAGGAAAATCATAAGCCCTTATTATTCTTGGATCTGAGAGCTGGCTAAAACTTGAAGCAGAAAGCTTTTAGATATTTAGCAAGTCATGGAACATTCATTGGAAGGACAGATAGACACCATAGGAGGGGGAGTGTTCATTGCAGTTGATGAAAATATTGTCTCTATTGAGGTTGAAATTGAGGGTGACATTGAAGTTGTCTGGTCACATTTAATAGGCGTAGGTGAAACCAAATTAATTGTTGGATGGTTTTACGGGCCAGCCAATTCCACTGTGACAGTTTTAGAGTCATTCAAAGGAAGTCTGCACTCTGTAGCATGTAAATACTCAGATATTTAGATTTACTGCTTATAGATGTTGACTTTGAAATTATTGGTGTATCAAAGCACCACTTAAATAATTTGACAATTCTGAGGCTTCCTTTACCAGGATACAGATAAGCTGGCTGTTTTTCAAGGAGTTCCTTGTGAGGTGTGGGAGTCGGCATGTACGTAAAAAGCAGTATTCCATTCGAGTCCATAGACATATCACGGCACTGCACTGAACAGATATTTGAATGTTGTGCAGGGGCAGTTGAATTTAGTGAGACTAAACTTCTAATTGTTGTTGTTTATAGGTCCCTTAACTCTGACTTCAGAGCATTTCTGCTCAAGCTAGAGGGGGTTCTTGATTCACTTTGTAGTAAGTACTAGGGATTAGTTATATGTGGTGACTTCAATATAAATTTTGTATATGATGGTGCAAGAAAAAGTATATTGGTATATCTCAAATTCATATGATCTGATGCAGACTGTGTTTTTTCCAACTAGGATGTAGGGGAACAGTAGCACAGCCATAGGAAATATTTTTATTCATTCTTTATTACTAGATGGGCATTCTGTTAGTAAAAGGGTGAATGGCCTTTCAGACCATGATGCACAAATTTTAACAGTAAAAAGCTTTTGTACTCTAACAAATGTCACATATAATTACAAACTATGCAGGAAAGTTAATCCAACAGCAATGGAGAGTTTTTTAAACCTTGTCAAGGAGCAAGAGTGGCAGGATGTTTATAGTGTCAATGAACCGTGATTTACTTTAAAAAAAAAAAATCTTAAAATTTTATTTTATTTACTAGCGATTCTTCAAGAACATTAACACATTTAATCACACTATGTGAGTATGGAAGTAGTTGACAGGGGGTAACTGATGAAATCATAATCGAATTGCTTTTAACAAATGGAAATTTTATTCCTAAAAAAAAAAAAAAAGAAGAAAGAAAGAAAGAAAAAGAAACAGATTAAAAATTATAAGCAGAAAGCACCCTCTAAATATCAAGTTACAATTTATTCAAAGGCAGAAAGAAACAAATTTTTGAGTGTATGAGCTTTCGGGCTGAGAACCTGGCTGCTCCCTTTTAACACAGCCATAGTCACGACCGCTCACAACAACCTCAGAAAGACTACACTGGTGCAAATCTGCAACACACTAGATTACTTTAAGCTAAAAGTTTTAACAATTCACACAAGCACGCAAACTATGCACCCCATAGGAGGGATGGTAATGCTACAAAACACTATTAAAAGATTAACTTGCCACCGAAGGTGCAACTTGATTTTAACTTCTAAGAAAAGTCTTACGGTAGAAGGGTGGCAACTTTATATACTAAAATGACCATTTAAATAAAATCCCATGAAATGTAATCTTGTATAAAATTATACAAGGTTGGCCAAACGAGTTAACATGCTCCACAGTACACATATACCGCCTCTCAAGATTATAGGCAAGATAAAAACATATTTCAGGAATTAGGCCATTACACTCCAAGCAATGAATTCATTAACACACCGAATCCGACAAACATGACAGAGGCAGCTACTAACATACGGCAGATTGATAGGGAGATTACCAAACAACCCGAACTGTAGGTGCTCTAACCTGCCCCTACTCCACAAGGGAAAAACGGACCACCCAATTCATAAATAACCACCTTACCACGGGTGGGCAAACGGAGAAGAATGGTGGGTTGACCCCAAAACAAAGCGGCTGGTGACCTCACCAAGAAAACAAGTAGAATTTAACAAGTAAATGAAACAACATATCACCAATCACTTAACTTCTAATAAACTGCAATTTCTGGAGAAGTCCTGGCACATCACACCCAAATCGCTCTCCTGAACAGTCTGCTGCCAGCCACTTCAACGGACGCAGAAAGGCACGTCGATCTCCCGTCTCATGGCGTCGCAGCTTGCACCGACCAGATTGATGTCATGGGTTGACTCCTGTTGCTCTCATGTCGGCCACGAAGCCACTAACCCTTGCTATACGGCGCGGCCCATTGGAATCACATGGTGACCTCACATGCACCGATGCTCAAGGCAGACAAGTCATCTTGTGTCTCAGTGCACGACTGACCAACCAGTCGATCCAACCGCCAATGACCATTGCCTGAGCAACTCTAGCAGACTGGCAACCTAACGCGCAGACTCAGATGCAGGAACTAAGCCCCGACCGGGCGACCACTCGCTGAGTTCTCTTACTGGCAGAGTGGAAAGACTCTCATTTATCCGGCTTTAAAGATTGATCTGAACGAAAGACATACTAACACTCCGGACGACAGACAGACACTAACTGCCCCACAATTTTGGACGAGAGACAGACTAGCAAGCTGGGGATGAAAGACTGGCCCCAGACTGACTCCAGACTCGCCCAGACTGACCAACTGGCGAGCTCATAGCACCCCTTAAATGCACGTGAACAGGCAATCTTTCCCCTTTCCCACCAGATGGAGACACCAAAGCTGCAATTGCCACAGCGGCGCCACCGCCAGAAACGGGGGGTACTGCTTCACACAACACGCTGCAGCGCGCTCTTCGAAACAGCAACAGTCGATAACATAGATGATAAATATAACACTTTCCTTAACACATTTCTCATGCTCTTTGAGAGTTGCTTTCCATTAGAACATTCTAAACAGGGTGCTAGCAGTAATAGGCAGCCTGGGTGGCTGACTAGTGGGATAAGGATGTCATGTAGAACAAAGTGGGAATTATATCAAAATGTTAGAAGTATTCTCAATCATGCTACAAAAGCCTATCACAAACAGTATTATAAGGTGCTTAAAAATGTTATTAGGAAAGCGACGAGTATATGGTATGCAAATAGAATAGCTAATTCACAGGATAAAATTAAAACCATATGGTCAGTTGTTTAGGAAGTGTGTGGTCAGCAGCACAAGGTCAACAATATAAAGTCAGTTCATAGTAAAAATATTTCTGTTCCTGATAACTCAGATATATGTATAGTATTTAACAATCATTTTCTGAGCATTGCTGGTGAATTAAATAAAAATTTAGTTTATACAGGGAATCATATAACTTTCTTAGAAAATGCCTTTCCGAGATTGATGTCTGAAATACTCCTCTGTGATACAGACAAGGGGGAGATTGAGTCAATAATTAAATCACTGAAGACTAAGGACTCTCATGGATATGATGGAATGCCTAACAGAATATTGAAGTACTGAGCTGCACATTTTAGCCCTGTATTTAGCCATATTTGTAATTTTTCCTTTAGGAATGGCCAGTTTCCTGAACTATTTAAGTACTTAGTAGTAAAGCTTCTTTATTAAAAGGGTGGAAAGGGATAATGTAGACAATTTTAGACCTATTTCTATGCCATCGGTGTTTGCTAAAGTTACTGAAAAGACTGTGTATGTAAGGATAATTGATCATTTTATATCACACAATTTGCTATCATATATACAGTTCGGCTTTAGACATTGCTTAACAACTGAAAATTCTATATTCTCTTTTCTCTGTGAGGTACTGGATGGGTTAAACAAAAGGTTTCAAATGCTAGACATATTTTTTGATTTAACTAAGCCATTTGATTGTGTTGATCACAAAATATTGCTCCAGAAGTTGGAACATTATGGAATATGGGGAGTAGCTCACAATTCATTCACTTCTTACTTTAGCAACAGACAGTGAAAGGTCATGTTGAGAATGGCTGTGATGTGGGTCTGAGTGGAGCACAGTCAAGTGGGGGTGCCCCAGGGATCCGTGTTGGGGCACTTCTGTTCTTTATTTATATAAATGATATGCCCCCTTTGCCTTACAGGTAACTCTAAAATATTTCTGTTTACAATGACACTATCTTGGTAGTAAAGGATGTTGTGTGCAACATTGGCCTGGTTTCAAATAGTGCAGTTCATGACCTAAATTCATGGCTTGTAGAAAATAAACTAATGCTAAATCACAGTAAGACTCAGTTTTTACAGTTTCTAACACACAATTCAACAAAATCTGACGTTTTAATTTCCCAGATTGGGCATATGATTAGTGAAACTGATCAGTTCAAATTTCTAGGTGTTCAGATAGATAGTAAACTGTCGTGGAAAGCCCACATTCAGGATCTTGTTCAAAGACTTAATGCTGCCATTTTTACTATTCGAACGGTATCTGAAGTGATTGAGTGATTGTTTGACCCGAAAATTAGTCTACTTTGCTTATTTTCATCCGCTTATATTGTATGGTATTATATTTTGGGGTAACTCTTCCCATTCTAAAAGAGTATTTTTGGCTTAGAAACGGGCAGTCTGGGCAATAAGTGGTGCAAGTTCACGAACCTCTGGTCGACCCATGTTCATGAGTGGATATTTTGACATTGGCCTCTCAGTATATATATATTCCTTACTGTCATTTCTTGTTAACAATATAGGCTTATTACCAAGAATAAGCAGCTTTCACTCAGTTAATACTCAGCAGAAATCAAATCTGCATTTGGATCGGACTTCCTTATTTCCTGTGCAGAAAGGTGTGCAGTATACTGCTGCATCCATTTTCAATAAGCTACTGCTCTAATTCAAAAGTCTTAGCAGTAATCCATGCACTTTCAAATCAGGTCACTCCTTCTATTCTGTCGAGGAGTTCCTTGAAAAATTAAGCTGATTCTTGTTGTATTGTTGATTCTGTTTACTTAAACTTATGGACTGACTTCTATCGGGTTTATAAACATTTTATGTTTATCTGTTATTACTTTTATGTTGTAATTTCATGTACCGACGTGTTCCATGACCTTGGAGATTTGCTCCTCAGTTTGGTCTTACAGAACTTGACGTGTAAATAAAAAAAAATAAATTCCACAATACTAGTTGCGGGGGAGACTGCAGCATACCCCAAGTATAGACTGGGACATCCATGGATTCATTACATGGGGTGCAGACAGACAGTCTTGCGAAGCACTTTTGAACACAGTTTTCCAAAAAATGTTGAGAAGCTAGTTCGGCAGCCCATATACAGTGGAAATATAAGGGGCATTTAAATGAAAACTGGTCGCTAGGGTAAAGTAACGGTACACATACTCAAAAATAGTCGCCAAAATTGTTGGCACATTTATTCTGTTGCAACACTAGCTGGTAGATTCTATCCTTGAAGAAGCTAGTAGGCTGCTGTCGGATCCAGGCCTATACCCAGTCACACATTTTGTCGTCTGTTGCGAATCAGTGTCCGCGAATAGCTTGTTCTAGACGTCCAAACACATGAAAGTCACACGGTGAAAGGTCGGGACTGTACGATGGATGTTCCAGCATTTCCCTCCAAAACTGCTGCAATGTCGTCTTTACCACATTGGTCGTGTGTGGGCGGGCATTATTATGAAGGAGCATAACGCCATTGGACAACATGTCTTGGCGTTTAGACTTGATGGCTCGTCTAAGGTTCTGTAAAGTGGCTTGATAACGCTGGGCGTTGGATGGTGGTTCCCTGTTCCAGGAACACGACAAACAATGGGCCCTTGTGGTCAAAAAAGAGACATTATGGCCTTACCAGAACTGGAGTGCATGGCATTTGATTTCTTTGGAGGTGGTGAAGTCGCATGTTTCCACTGCTTGCTCTGATGTTTGCTTTCCGGTTCAAAATGGTGACACCATGTTTCATTACCTGTGACTGTATGCAACAGAAAGCCATATTCCTCCTTGTGATAATGTTGCAGATGATTCAAAGACAGTGCCATTCAAATATTGCGCTATTCGGCAGTCAGTTGGTGGGGAATCCACTGTGCACTGATTTTTTGAAAGTTCAAGTGTTGATGCATTGTGGTGTGGGTGGTGCCCACGCTAATACCCAGTAACCTATGGATCTCATCCACGGTGATTTTGGGGTTGTCTAAGACTAAAACATTCACTTTGGCAACCATTTCCAGTGTGATGACACGATGAGCCTGTCCAGGATGAGCATCGTCTTCCAGTGACTCGCGCCCATCAAGGAATCGTTTGCGCCATTCCACTACACTTAAATGACTCAGACTGTACTCACAGTACACAGCCTTCATCCATCGATACATTTCACGGCCTCCAACTCCCTCTACTGCCAAAAATCTAATCACTCCTCATTGTTCCTTCTTACTCGCTTGGATGTTCGGTAGTGCATAACAACTTGTGTGACCACCTTCTCCTCGGCGTGAAACCACACTGGCACTATGCAACATCAAACAGTGTGTATGCATCAGTCTCTCTGCCGGTAGATGGCACCACCATACCTGCAGTTATGTGGTGCCACCTTACGTGTAAGGCAAAAGTAGAAGCACTGACCAGTTTTCATTCGAATAAACCTCATATGTCAGACTTTGTAGCTACAAACAGGCTGAAGCATATTGATGACATCAGTATACAGACAGCGATTAGTGATCATGACGTCAGCATAGCAATTGTGCTGATGAAAGGTAATAAACCAGTTAAGAAAGAGCAGATAAGCAGTTGTTAAAATATCACTTAGACAATGAACTGTACTCATTTAGTTCAAGTATATTGAACATAGAGTAATTATGGGCAAAGTTTAAACAGATTATAAATTGTGCTCTGGACAAGTATGTGCCTAGGAAGTGGGTTAAGGATGGGAAAGATCCACTGTGGCTTAGCAGAGAAATTCAGAAAATGATGAGGATGCAAATGCTGTCGCACTATCGGTCCAAAAAAGAGAACACTCAAATGACGATGGACAAAGTTAGCAGAGATTCATGCGTCTGTGAAAAGCTTGATGCATGAAGAATACAACTACCACCATTGTACTTTTGCAAAAGACATTCCAGGGAACCTGGACCGAGAACCTGAGAAAGTTCTGGTCCTATGTAATACGGCTAATGGGCCTGTGGCTTCCATCCACTCACTCATTGAATAAGCTGAAGTGGCAATTGAAGGTAGTAAATCAAAAGCTGAAGTTTTGAATTCCGCATTTAAGAAATCATTCATGCAGGACAATCATACTGATAAACCATCATTTGACCACTGAATAGACTCCCACATGGATGACATGTTAATAAGCATCCCTGGCATAAAGAAACAACTGAAAGAGTTGAAAACAGATTAGTCACCAGGTCCAGTTGGAATCCCACTTCGATTTTGCAAAGAGTACTCTATGGCATCAGCCCCTTAGCATGCGTTTAACACAAATCTCTCACCCAGTGCAAAACCCCAAGTGTCTGGAAAAAAGCACCGGTGACTCCTTTATATAAGAAGGGTAAAAGAACGAACCCACAAAATTACAGACTAATGTTCTTAACATAAGTTTGCTGCAGAATTCTAGAGCATATTCCGAGTTTGAATATAATAAATTTCCTAGAGACCAAAAAGATTATGTCCACTAATCAGCACAGTTTTAGAAACCATCCCTGGTGTGAAGCTCAGCTTGCCCTTTTCTCACAGGGTATACTGCAAATTACAGACAAAGGGCAACAGGTAAATTCCATATTTCTAGATTTCCGATAAGCATTTGACGCAATAGCCCATTGTAGATTGTCAACAAAAGTACGAGCATACAACTCAGGTTGTCAGATATGTGAGTGGTTCAAAGACTTCTTAAGTAATAGAACCCAATATGTTGTCATCAATAGCACATGTTCATCAGAGACAAGGGTATCTTCAGGAGTGCTCCAGGGAGTGAATGGGAATATGTCGTAGATGAGTGACTGTAGGATGATACAAGGTGACATAGACAAAATTTCTAGTGGGTGTGATGCACTGCTGTTAGTTCTAAATGAAGAAAACTGTGAGTTAATGTGAATGAGTAGGGAAAACAAACTTGTAATGTTCAGATACAGCATTAGTTGACACGGTCACATCATTTAAATATCTTGGCATAACGTTGCAAAGCTATACGAAATGGAACGAGCACGTGAGGATTATGGCAGGAAAGGCAAATGGGTGACTTCGATTTATTGAGGGAATTTTAGGAAAGTGTGGTTCATCTGTAAAGGAGACCACACACAGAACACTAGTGCAATCTGTTCTCGAGTACTGCCCAAGTGTTTGGGATCTGCACAGTTTGGATTAAAGGAAGACGTTGAAGCAATTGAGAGCTGGCTACTAGATTTTAAATTTGTTACCAGTAGGTTCAAATGACACACAAGTGTTACAGAGGTGATTCAGGAGCTCAGATGGTAATCCATGTAGGGAATTTCAAAGCACACTGTTTAGAGAACCAGCATTTGAAGCTGATTGCAGAATGATCCTACACTTCACGTAAGAACAGCAAAGATAAGAGAAATTAAGGCTCATATGGAGGCATATAGACAGTCATTTTTCCATTGCTCTATCTGTGAGTGGAACAGGGGAGGAAATGATTAGTAGTGGTACAGGGCACCCTGCACCATGCATCGTACGGTGACTTGTGGGGTATGTATGTAGACGAGACACAAATGTTAGTGGGAAAAACCATGATCAAGCTCTTTATATAAACAAAAGCAAGGCAACCATGATGTTTATGCAGGTTAGCCATCATTACAGATGAAGAATTCATAAAAAACAAACAAGCGAGAATCAAATTCTGTTTTTAACACAGTTGTCTGCATGACATTGGGGTGTCATCATGTGTGCATCCACTTTTAAATTCGTGCAATTTTAAACTTTCCTTTACTGAAACTTCCTTCAAGTAAACTTTTTCTTGTTCAGAAAACCATGGAGAATTTTGAAGGTAAAAATTTAATAATCAATTTTTTTATGCTTATTCACACACTACTCCCTTTAAAAAAAAGTATCCTTTAGTATGAAAATCAGAAACAAATTATGATTTGTTAATGTTTCCGTGATAGATCACAAATGATCTGCTTTGTATACATCAAACCTTGCGTACTCATCTAAGACTGTAAAAAATTAGTGGATGGCAATACCCATTACTATATGTACAGGATATTTTACATATGGTGCACGTACTGTGCCTGGCGTTGTATGAGAATTGGTACCCCCTGTAGGCATGTCCCATCAGCCCGTCACGCTTTCCCTCTCACTTGCTCAATGGGGCAGATAACCTATTGATTAACATTTTGTATTGTACCACATTTACTGGGCAATAGAGAATACTTTTTTTGCCTTGTTACATAGGGTTCTCATTCATTGTGGTGTATGTGACAGATCAAAAAGTGTACATCATGATGAAATACACAAGAACAGAGTCACATGCTGAATACTGTTTCATTCTCGGATGAAAATTTCGTGGTGTACATATTTCCAATGATATGACACTACGTAGGTTATTAAAATTTCTGTAGAGTGGATCCATGTTGAACAAAAAAGCTGTAGAAAACCAAGTAGCACAAAGAAAAATAAACTAGGCAAGTTAAAATCATGTTGGAAAATTGTTCTGCAATTGGCACTGTAGACTTGTATGCAAGCAGCACCTATTAGCAGAGCTGCAGACAAACTCAAAGTGAAACCGAGCAAAGTGATGGTGTTCCATTGGTGAAAACATACTGAACTAAAGAGAGAGTAACACCAAAACACATTAATGTAGCTCTTGAAAATGGATATGTAACTCCAAAACATGCACTGAAGAAAATGAAACATTGCAGTCGAAGATGATGTATTCCTAACCTTTAAGCTACAGCCACGAAAAGCTGTTAACAAAATGCCTGGTAATAATGGTAGTCCATCAACTGACCAGTTCAGACATCGCTACTGTAACAGGCTGTTGCACTCTGTGCATGAAGTAGACTTCAGGCTCTTTTTCTTCTGATGAAACATCACTGCATTTATCAGAGTATGTGAAATTTCAGAACAAGCGATATTATAATTCTGAAAGTTCTCATCAGTTACATAAGGATCATCAGAGAGATCTGAAAACTGGAGTGTGGTCTGCAGTTAGTGCAACATGAATAAGTGGACCTATTCTTATCAGTCAGAGTTTAACTTCTGATATGTATGTGAACAATACTCTGCAATCCTCTTCTAAGAGTTTCAACAACTTACAAATACATCTACAGCTAGTTTTTGCAATGCAAGGTCACACACTGCCAATCTGTCTGCAACAGTATTATGAGGTGTTTCTGGTGATAGAATACTTACCTGGCCTGCTCTTTCTCCAGGTCTACATTCATGTGATTTATCCGTGATGCAAAAAATCTGTTTGTACTCTGAGCTAGGAGGCAGTATTTGCCTTGTTGTTTCAAGAATTTCGGCAGCTAAAATTTGATGAGTGTTGGACAACATTTTCTGAATATGTTGAGCTGCTGTTGCCACCACAGAGGGGGGTCATTTTGAGCACCTGCTGTTAACGCAATTGCTCCCTTGTGCCAACCTCTTCATCTCAGTGTAGCACTTGCAACTTACGTCCTCAGTTATTAGATAGGTGTATTCCAGTGTCCTACCATCCTGTCCTTTCCTCACCGATTCTCTGGACCCCCCCCCCCCCCCCTCCACATTTGTTACCTTATCAGTCCACCTGATTTTCAAAATTATTCTGTAGTGCCACATCTCAAATGCTTTGATCTTGCCTTTTCCAGTTTTCCCAAAATCGATGTTTCACTACCATACAACACTGTGCTCCAAACATATATTCTCAGAAATTTCTTCCTCAAATTAAGACCTATATTTAATGCAAGTAGACTTATCTTGGCCAGGAGTGCCCTTTTTGCCAGTGCTAGTCTGCTTTTTTAATTTCTTCCTTGCTGCAATCATCATGGGCCATTTTGCTGCCTAGGTAGCAGCTGTAAATATAAGTAAACTTAATTTACCCAAAGTGTGCATGAGATTACACTCAATTCAGTGAATCTACTCAATTCAGTGAATCTCTTTTTTTAATCCATTACACAAGCCTTGAAGTTCAACTTTTTATAGTTCGAGTCAGATGAGACACCACTATAAGGAGTCTAAAATAATTTAATTTAAGAGTGTAAAAATTGTGACTGGGGCCCTAGAATCTGCATCTGACTACAGTTAATAATGTTCCGTTGCTCTGTGTGTCACTAACTTCCAAAGAATATTAAACAATAAAACGAGGAATGTCACGGCACAGTTTCATGCAGCAGTTAATTAAAAAAATGAATAAAAAATTTAAAAAAGCACTGTGCACTCAATTACTGGAAATAAAAGTAAAATATATTTACAAATGTGGAAATCTTGGCTTTATTTGTATTAGGCGTAGATGTACTACTTGTTAGTGACATACAAAACTTTGTGTCAGACTGGGACTCAGACATGGATTTCTCACTAATTGCAAGTGGTCGCTATCAGTGTGTGCCTTCTGGACCGTCCTGAACTTCCACATGTCACACTGTCTACATTGTCCCCTACACTCATCACTTAATGCTCGCCACTTTACTCTGTATTTCCACATCAGTGACAGTGAGACTATGAGCGGTCAAGGTCATCGGTGTTATTGTCTTGTGCCTGCCTTCGTATGTAATACTTAGTTGCGTGTCCAAAAGAATCAGACATTAATGATAATTTTCATATGAAATTATTTCGAAATTAATTCACAAATGTGAATATTGTGGGTTAAGTTGTAGTAGGCGTAAGTATATTACCAGTAGTGATGTATGGAAGTACACATATGCCAAGATATTCACATTTGTGTTTTCAACTCATATCACTCCATAAAGGAAATGACAGTGTATAGAATATATTTTTAAATAGTTTTATAGGCACAGAAACTCATAGCATTAAACTTCCTAACAATTTTTTGTAAAAAGGAATGTTAACTGAAATAGTCCTAGTGTGGCACAAGTATAGACTTCCATGTCTCTTATATGCCGAGTAAAATTACTTTATGATTGATAGATTGCTTTGGTGAGGTCCAGTGTTGCCAGTTGCAGCCAGTCACACTTTACAAGGCACTGCCCATGTCTACAAAACAGGGAACACGGCTAGGATGTGGTACTAGAGAAAGAAGAACTACGGTCGATCAGCAGCTACCACTTTACTCACTGAAGGGTCGGCCAAAGAGTAATTTTAATCAGAGTACAAATGACTGACTGTCCTGTATGACCACCACTTTCGTATCAGTCATATGGTTACTGCATTCTCTGCAAGTCGAAACTGTGTAGTTGTTTGGAAGTTCTTCGATGAAAATATGCAACAATGTTTTTCACGAACCATTAATAAAAAGAATTTTTCTCTACTTGTCACCTTCCTTCCATCACTCAACAACAATTTGAAATTAATATTTTCCTAACCGTGGAAAATCTAGGATGGAATAACAACATTATGAAGAGCAGAAATGGGTACTCACCAAATAGAGGAGATGTTGAGTCACAACAAAAAGACTGCTGCACATTTAAGCTTTTGGCTAAAATGCTTCTTCTAAAGTAGATGTCACACACACACACACACACACACACAGCACAACTCATCCACACATGACCATTGTCTGTGGCTACTGAGGTCGGACTGCACACAGCAGCTGTGCTTGATGTGAGAAGCAATCTGTGATTAGTGGTCGTGGAGAGGGGGAAGAGGATAGCAGGGTAGGAGCTGGGGGAAAATATATATCTGTTTGTGGGAGCATACAGGGATGTCATGGGGACAGGGTAGAGCTGCTTGGTGCAGTTAGGTAGTTTGAGTGAGGCAAGGAGGGGGTGGGAAAGGAGAGAAGGAGAAAAAGACTAGTGGGTGCACTGGTGGAATAGAGGGATGTGTAGTGGTGGAGTGGGAGCAGGGAAGTGGATAGTTGGATGAAGGACAGGGACTAGCAAAGGTTGAGGCCAGGGGGAGTCTACAGGAACCTGCACAGTTTTAGTTCAGAGAAGTTGATGTTGGTAGGACGGATCCATATGGCACAGACTATGTCATAGAGATGAAGAACATTTTCTTGGGCAGCATGCTCAGCGGCTCGATGGTCCAGCTGTTTCTTGGCCACAGTTTCTTGGTGACCATTCGTGTAGACAGACAGCTTGCTGGTCATTGTGCCCACATAGAAAACAGCACAGTGGTTGCAGTCTAGTTTGTAGAGCCACATGCTGCCTTTTATGGGATATGACATGCCTGTGACTGGACTGGAGTAGGTGATGGTGGGAGGGTTTATAGGACAGGTCGTACATCTAAGCAGGAATATGAGCCTTGAGGCAACGGGTTGAGAGCGTGGGTGGAGTAAGAATGGACAGGGATGTTCTGTAGGTTTAGTGTGCAGCAGTATACCACTGTGAGAGGCTTGGGAAGGGTAATGGTAAGGATTCTCCTCATTTGAGGGCACGACAAGAGAGGGATTAGCCGATCGGTCTAAGGTGCTGCAGTCATGGACTGTGTGGCTGGTCCCGGCAGAGGTTCGAGTCCTCCCTCGGGCATTGTGTGTGTGTGTGTGTGTGTGTGTGTGTGTGTGTGTCCTTTGAATAATTTAGGTTAAGTAGTGTGTAAGCTTAGGTACTGATGACCTTAGCAGTTAAGCCCCATAAGATTTCACACACATTTGAACACATTTTGAGAATGTGATTCACTTGCTCCAGTCCTGGACGGTAATGAGTCACAAGGGAAGTACTGCTTTGCAGTTGGACAGTAGGAATGTAAGTGGTGGTAGATGACTGGAGAGACAAGCAATGGGAGATACGCTTCTGCACTAAGTTGGGTGGGTTATTTCGGTCTGTGAACGCCTCAATGAGAACTTTGGTATATTTGTAGTGGGTCAGCTCATCATGTGATGACCATGGGTGGCTGGGCTTTATATACAATCTGTCTCATACAGTTTCCCACCTCCTCCTCCTCCTCATACTACTACTACTACTACTACTACTACTACTTCTACTACTCCTCTATTCCAGTTCAGTCACAGGCATCACCTATCCACCAATGGCAGGGTTACCTGTGAAAGCGGTCATATGATATAAAACCTAAGCTGCATTCTATGTGGGCATGACAACCAACAAGGTGTCTGTCTATATGAATGACCACTGACAAACAGTGGCCAAGAGAGAGCTGGGCCACCCACTTGCTGAATATGTTTCCCAACACAACATGCTTCACTTCAAGAACTGCTTCATAGCCCGAAGTACCTGGATCCATCCTAACAAAACCATCTATTTTGAATTATGCAGTTGGGAACTCTCCCTGAGATGTATCCTACATTCCCATAACCCCTTGCCCTCAAACTTCACTAATCCCTGTCTTCACCTATGTATCCCCTTCCCTACTCCCACTCTTCTCTTCCACCAATGCACCCACCCACTCATCATTTTCCCCTCCTTTACTTCTCTTCTCTTTTACCACTTCTCTGCATGTTCCCACAAGCAGCACTGCACCTTCCCCCACTCCTATCGTACTATCCATCCCCTCCCCACTACAAACTCCTCTTTATCCCACCACCACAAATTGCTTCTCTCATCAGGCGCAGCTGCTGTACGCATCGGCAGCCAGAGATAATCTAATGTGTGTGTGACTTGTAATTATGAGAGTGGGTGTGTTTTCTACTTTAGAGGAAGTCCATTTGGCCAAAAGCTTAAGTGAGTAGTATTATTTTTGTTGTGTCTGTCTGTTACTCAGCGTCTTCTCTGTATGATGAGTAGCAAGCTACTCTTTTCATAATACTGTGTTAATATCATCCTAATTTATATTTGAAATTGATATTTTACTGGGAATAAAAGAAACAAATGTAACTGGCCCATTACACGAAAATGCAAAGATTCCTTCATTATAATTTTGTGGTTTTCAGTTTTGAGGTAGATTCCTTTTAAAGACATTCTTACAAAATATAATATCTTGCCTGTTTGTACTAGCTCTTGTACCTTGAGGTATCTTATTTCGGAATTAAACAATGGGAAATTCAGGATGGAATAACAATAATATTATTTCTGAATTAAAGTTTTTTGGATGAATTGTCTAGAAAATTGTTACAATCAGAAATAATATGCACGGTGATAATGTTATTGTAAATGTGCAAAAGTTCTAAACAAGGAAAAGAACTCAGCTCAGCAAAATGAGTTACGCGTTTTTGTGTAATGGTTTCTGTTGCAAGCAACAGAACACTTTCAATTATGCCTAATAACCTGTTAACATAATTTGTTTAATGTTGTATAGGTGCAGGAATATATTTTGTGCCTATGTTTCCTGCTGATTCTGTGCCAACTTCTTTCCCTTCTCCACTTATGTGATATTTTTACTCTTTTATCTCTGTATCTCCATTTAAGAAATTCATAGTGGATGCTTATCTTTTTCATGTAGCTGGCAGGCGGATGATGATGCTACAAACTTTTTTTTCTCTCCCAGAATGCATAGTGTTCATTTTCAGATTTCATGTGTGCTTTGAGGGAAGTGTAGATGAAAGGAAATATCCAAATCAGAACCCAGCTATCTGTGAAGCTATCCTCAGGAAAGTCACAGTATACAGTTGATTACAACAGTGTATTTACTTTTCAGATTACAATGGGTCGAACAACGAAAGACAGCAGTGTGGACGTAGATCTTTCGTTGGAGGGCCCAGCGTGGAAGATATCTCGACGACAGGGTACCATTAGGTTACGGAACAATGGAGATTTTTTCCTGTCTAGTGAGGGGAAAAGGCCGATATACGTCGATGGCAGACCGATACTTGCAGGCAATAAGTATCGACTGAACAACAATTCTGTTATTGAAGTAAGTTACTTGGATGTTTCAAATAAAACCCCTTTTAGTCTTTTAAAAACTTGTATCGTCCTATCACATTTTGATTTCAGTTTTGTGTGCGCTTTTTGTTAGTCTGTTTATACTCAGTTATATGGTACAGATTTTAATATTTAAATGTGACTTAACAAGAGGTTCAGTCTGGTTAGTAAAGGTGCAGCACTGATTACAGACAAATAGAATGCACCCTTTTAAATGATGAAATAAATAAAAATAGAATACTTATTTTCCTACTCAGTGTTATTACCAAGAGCTGTTTCATGTCTCGTACAGGACATACTCAGTAACTGATAGAAGGTACTCGGACTGACTTTTTGTATCTTCATTTGTGCTCTGCATTCATTTTAAAACACACGGCAGATGCTACTTCTCTCTTTTTTTCATATATCTTTTCATGCATTCATTTCATTGATCCATTGTGGGTGCTGTTATTAGTCTAATTTTATTTTCATGGTTTCTGTGGTAACATTAAGTGCACGGCTGAGTAATGTTTATAGATTAGACATTGCAAAACCACCTTCTGAAGGTATTAAGTATGCAACATTTGACTGTATCAAGCAGAATGGTACATTGGTAAGACACTGTATTTGCCCCTAGGGGGACAATAGTTCAAATCCCAATTAGGCCATCCAGAAGTTTTTCTTCAGTCCTATAAGGCAAATGCTGGGATGGTTACTTTGAAAAGAAAACAGCCACTTCCCTTTCACTATCCGAGCTAGTTGTCCATTTCACATTGACACCATAACTGACAAGATGTTAAACACTATCGACTTTCTCTTACTTCAGTTATTTGCCAGTTCAAATTATGTACCATCTCCATTACATTCTTCTGTGATACGGACAAGACAGACCATTCATGCTAACCTTCTTTGTATACTCTGTGACATTTGTTAGTCCACTCTGATGTGAATTTCGTACACATGGGTGGTATTCCAGTGGAGACCAAACAAGTCTTTGCAAGCTATGTTTTTAAGCAAGTATTGAAATTTTATTGACAATGATGTTGCAGTCTTCATTCCAAATGCATCTCTCCACACTAGTCTATCCCATGGAAGCCTCTTCATTGCTGTATAACTACTGCTACCTACATCCATACTGTATTCAAATCTAGGTCTACCTCTACAATTTTAACCCCCCCCCCCCCCCCCCCCCCACACACACACACACACACACACACACCGCTTGACAATTCCTTGATGCCTCAAGATATTTTATAAATCGATCCCTTCTTTTAGTCAACTTGTGCCATACATTTCCTTTCTCTGTTAGCTTTTTCCTCATTAGATATTAAATTATCCATCTAATCTTCGTCATTCTTTGGTATCACCATATTTCAGAAGCTTATTATAAGAGAAAAGAAGGATTAATTGTCCGTGTTTCATTTCTGTGCAAGACTTCTTCAGACAAATACCACCAATAGAATTCTTGACACTTAAATTTATATTGTAAACAAATTTTTCTTTTTCAGAAATGCTTCTCTTGCTGTCCAGAATGTATTTTTAATCTTCTTTACTTCAGCCATCTTCAGTTATTTTTCTGACCAAATAGCAAAACTCGGATACTACTTTTAGTGTCTTGTTTTGTAATCTTAATTCCCTCAGTGTTGTCTGATTTAATTAGGCTACATTCCATTACACTTGTTTTCTTTTCCATTCTGCTCAATTGCATTTCTAAGTTCTTTATTGTCACTGGCAGAATTACAGTGTCAACAGCAAACCGTTAAATCGTTATATCTTCTCCTTGAACTTAAATTCCTTTTCCAGAATTCTCCTTGCTACCTTTACTACTTGCTCAATGCACATATTGAATATAATCTGGGATAGCCCACAACCCTGTCTCACTCCCTCTCAACCATAGTTTCCTTTCTGTGTCCTTCAATTCTTATAGCTGCAGTCAGGTTTCTGTGTAAGTTGTAGTGAAGTCTGAGGGTAGATAGCCAAGCAACACGTAAAAGCAAATGAAAAGAATTTCTGAATGACAACTCCTCCTACTCAATAGATGAATTTTTAGACACACAGTAGTAACTGTAAAATAAATAAATAAATAATTATATTGTGGAAAGAAAATTTATGTTAAGGTGACATGATCCACATCATTATGAAATGTCGTATTCATTATCTATGGAACAAGTATTAATGTAATGTAACTGACCTGTCTTGTATGCTTTGCACACCAGATGGAATTGTTTTGTCATGGTTGGTTCTTCCAAACATCACAATTCTGCAGTAATGGTGTCTATCATTTTCTTACATTGATTGCTCGAGGTAACTATATGTAATTTGATGCTCTATTGGCTTTTCAGAGAATGTCCTTAAATTTTATCAAGGAAATTCACTGTCCTTTATGTGGAGTATGTGATGCTAATAAAATTGGAACAAAAAAAATTAAATTTAAAAAATGTAAAATAAAATTAAAAAATAAAACTTTGTTACACTAGTCTATCATGGGTTCATGGGTGACTAGGGTGCCTGACGAGGAGATGATTCTGAAATCTGAACAGCGATGCTGTTTCTTAGCAAAATACAGTGACAGGTGTTTCTTTGAATGGAACAATTTATCAAAATGTACTGGATTTAGTGAATCCTCGAACACAGTAATAAATTGGGAGGCATGTATAGTTTAAATGGTTACTAATCAACGCACAAATGTTAAGTTTCCTATCACATTCCCCTTCGCATAAAATTCAAAAGTTTGAACTACATCGAATTATTGCAAAATTCAAAGTTGCCTATATAAAATTGAAGTCCTTATGACTTCAGGTGACAAAATCCAATTACTGTCAGAAATATCTTAAATTCCAACACCAACCAACTTCCCTCTGCTTCCCTTTGGCTTCCCTCTGACACCCATGCCTCCATCTTTGCTACCCTCCCTGTTTACCTTTCCCCTGTTGCTTCATAACCTGGATTGTGAGTAACTGAATCCACTTTCCCTTCTTCCCCTTTTTTCCCCTCTCTCCTGCCTGACGAAGGAACAAAGTTCCGAAAGCTAGGATACGTAAATTTTCTGTTCTGTTTTGTGTATCTATCGGCTGTACTGAGCTGAGGTAAATACTGGCCAGCCCCTCTATCTCTTTGTTAGTATTTGTTTCACATCTTCCTATGAGATTTTCCATTAATCATTTTCAACCAGAGTATATCTAAGTCTCAGAACCTACCATTCTCAAAGTCTAACAATGTGTCTACACAGATTCCTGAAGAGCTGCTGTCTTGGCCAGCAGTAGGAAGGTCAAGCCACTTTATTCTTTTTCATTATTCTTGCACTTTTGAAGAAATATTTCCCACATACAATAAGTAGAAAGGCCATAGATTTTACGTATCTTTCTTCTTACTCTTCTTTTTGGTGGTCTATCGGTGCCTCTTGCAGAGCTCTTTTAATTCGATGTTTTGTATATCCATTCTTATGGAATATTTCTTCTAGATGTACCAGCTCACTATGTAGGCCATAAGTGTCAGACACTACATGAGCCCTGCATACTGAAGTTTTATGATCACTCATATTAATCAAAGAATGGCAGCAGCTAGGGGGCTGCAAGTATAAATCGGTATGGGTGGGCTTGCAGTAAACTGAGTGTCCTAAAAACCCGTCTTTCTTCTGTCAGGCCGAAACATCCAGAAATGATAGACAGCCAATCATTTCCCATTCCATTATAAATTTGAAAGAGCAGCTCCCTCAGGCAAGGCTATGTTGTTCTTTTTTTGGACAGTATCTTGTTAGCGCTCGTCATGCTTCAAATCATTTCTTCAGCAGTGACGTGCTGAAGAAATGGAATGTGAAGCATGCTGAACACTAACAGGATACTGCCCACAAAAAAGCAACATATCCTCATCTGAGAGGTCTGAAACAATTTCCAGACGGCAACGCTTACTCCAGACAAAGGTAATTCCACTGGTTTGCTGCCAAGACACGTCTACATAGAGAAAAGTCCAACTTACTTGAAGACACAACATATCATAAGACTGACAAGCATCCCACAGCACGTGTTCAAAGAATGAATGTTTCACTTTTGGATGCCAGCATTATACCCAAGTATGATATCAACTGACGGAAGGGACACAGCTATGTCCCTCCGAGGTTATATGGTTTCCCCAACACCTACAAAGTAATACAGAAACAAAAAAGGGGTTCAGAAGAAGACGTAAGCTATAAATCACACTTGAGGCAAATACTAAAAGTGTTGACGTCTAGACCAATAGTGAGTAACGTAAATTCGCCTACTTATTTGTTAGCCAAATATTTAGCCTAGTTATTGAGACCCTTTGTAGGTAAATGTGAACATCGTATCTGTAATTCAGCAGCTTTTATTAGTGGGTTAAAGACTTTGAAACTAACAGCTATAATTTATTGATTCACTGTGACGGGGGATCCTCTGTCATTGATTAGCAGCAAGTCTGAAGAAGCCATAATCACATTATTTAAGTAAGTGTTAACCTCCACTTACTTTTTATTTTATAACCAATATTTTGAACAGTTGTTACCATGGGCAGTCCTCTGTCACCCATGGTAGCTAATATTTATGGAGGATTTTGAAGAAAGTTCAATCAAATTATAAAGAACGTAGCAACCAGTCGTTGAAACGTAATTTATTTATCTTGTTGCAAATTGATTTCGACTGATACCAGTCATCGGTGCATTTTTCTAACTGATACATGCCATAAGTACTTTTCTAACCGATACATATCATAAGTACTTACGGCATGTATTGGTTAGAAAAATGCACCGATGATGACAGATATCAGTCGAAATCGATTTGCAACACGATAAATAAATTACGTTTCCATGACTGGTTGCCACATTCTTTATAATTTTATATTCCACGGCCGCTGCACAGGAAGGGAACCTTATGGAGCCCAACATTCAAAAGTTCAATTAGCTCGGCAGTTTTAAAATGGACAATATGTCGATGACACATTCATAGTTTGACGTCGTGGTGAGGACAAACTGATCCATTTTCTCGAACATCTAAGCTTCATTCACAAAAATATCAAATTTACAATGGAATGGGAAATGATTTGCTGTTTACAGTTTCTGGATGTTTTATTTGACAAAAGGAAGATGGGCTTTTAAGACATTCTGTTTACTGTAATCCCACACATACCGATTTATATTTGCAGCCCTCTAGCTGCTGCCATTCTTCGCAAACTGTGAGAGTGCATAGGACTTTAAGTATGCAGGGCTCATGTAATGTCTTACACTGATAGCCTACAGAGTGAGTTGGTACATCTGGAAGAAATATTCATAAGAATGGGTATACAAAACATCAAATTAAGAGAGCTCTGCAAGAGCAAACGACAGACAACTCAAAAGAAGACTAAGAAGAAAGAGATTTTTTGTCTGTGGCCTTTCTGCAGCATGTGGGATATATTTCTTCAAAAGTTACAAGAATAATGAATAAGAATAAAGTGGATACGATCTTCCTACTGCCACCAAGACACAGCCTCATGCTACGGGGAATACTGGTCAAGGAAGCTGTGCAAATACAATTAGCAGTCAACCTGCTCAACTGAGGTGAAGATTTCCAGGTCAATCAATCATGGAAATCTCTCATTCCACATCTGTGCTGTCAGAGGAAATATTGTTATAGGTCTTCCCTGCTTGGCATTACAACATATGCCAACCGTAATAATCAACGAAATACTTTGTAAGCACTATGGATTCACTGACTGCATTTGCTTGTTTTGCTCTTAGAAGCATAACGTTTTGCATATGACTGACACTCTTCTTATCAACAGTATTACCTTTGTTCCATAAAAACACGGGAGAACTGCCGGATATCAGTAACTTCCTGCCACGATATTTCGGCGCAGAGTCTTCTGGCCATCTTCAGGTGAATGCCACTGTAGTAGTACTGGCGAGTAATACTACAGTGGCATTCACCTGAAGGTGGCCAGAAGACTCTGCACCAAAATATCGTGGCAGGAAGTTACTGATATCCGGTAGTTCTCCCATGTTTTTATGGAACAATCAGTATGCCGGGAAAGCTTTAAACATCACAGTATTACCTTTGATGCATGTTTATTTACTTCACAGTATAAAGTGTGTTAAAAAAATCTTGCAAGTGACTCATCTTGAGAATGGCTAAAAGTTGTAAGCCAAAATATCAGTTAATAATGTCCTGAATGCACTCCCAAAAAATGATAGACTATTGGTTTTGTTTAATTATTGCATTTATGAAAACTTAATCACTGAAAAAAATCTCAAATATGAAAAACTGAACTTAGCTGCTTGCCATAGATGTCAATAATAACAGTAAATCATAAACAATAACAAGCAGAAAGCACACTCACAATACCCCCTTCATCGCATCCCTGCGTTATCGCTGTCTAGTTCACATGCACTTATTCACAGGAGTTTAGAACTGTTTTTGCTTTTTTATTTCTCATCGCAGATAATGTGTGTGCCAATTCTCTTGGCTCCACCCACTCTATTTCCAAATGTTGGTCACACTAGGCAGAATGTCATCTACATCTACATCCATACTCCGCAAGCCACCTGACGGTGTGTGGCGAAGGGTACCTTGAGTACCTCTATCGGTTCTCCCTTCTATTCCAGTCTCGTATTGTTCGTGGAAAGGAGGATTGTCGGTATGCCTCTGTGTGGGCTCTAATCTCTCTGATTGTATCCTCATGGTCTCTTCACGAGATATACGTAGGAGGGAGCAATATACTGCTTGACTCTTCGGTGAAGGTGTGTTCTCGAAACTTCAACAAAAGCCTGTACCGAGCTACTGAGCGTCTCTCCTGCAGAGTCTTCCACTAGAGTTTATCTATCATCTCCGTAATGCTTTCGCGATTACTAAATAATCCTGTAACGAAGCGCGCTGCTCTCCGTTGGATCTTCTCTATCTCTTCTATCAACCCTATCTGGTACGGATCCCACACTGCTGAGCAGTATTCAAGGGCCAGTTGCTGACCTGCTATATTGTAGCTAAATGGTAAGGGATCTATCTTTCTATGTATTCGCAGCACATTACGCTTGTCTACATTGAGATACAATTGCCATTCCCTGCACCATGCGTCAATTCGCTGCAGATCCTCCTGCGTTTCAGTACAATTTTCCATTGTTACAACCTCTCGATATACCACAGCATCATCCGCAAAAAACCTCAGTGAACTTCCGATGTCATTTACCAGGTCATTTATGTATATTGTGAATAGCAGCGGCCCTACGACACTCCCCTGCGGCACACCTGAAATCACTCTTACTTCGGAAGACTTCTCTCCATTGAGAATGACATACTGCATTCTGTGTGTGTTCTAATGTCCCCTTCAGATCTGAAAATCTGCAGTTCTTCATCCACATTGTTCAGTAGTGAGGGAAACCTTTTAAATACAACATGTGAAAAATAGTGGATACTTCTCCAAAGAATCATTAAGAAAATGTTGCCTCGATATTTCTGTTCACTTGCAGAATGCTGCAGTTCTTTTTGGTTTACCAATGTTCTTCACAAAATCCTGAATGTGATGCTACTGAGAAAGATTCTTATGATTTTGAACTGTCCAAATTCACTTATTATTTGATCCTCCTGTGGTAATAACATTTACCTTTCATCAGAGTTCTGTGTTGGACATTGTGTGCACAGTTTTGTTACAGCTGAGTGACAGTTTGTCTTGTGCAAGACACAAGCTAACATTATCAAATACTTTGATAAATCACTTACATTGCATTATGTATATTTGACAGTGAAATTTGTCATCAGAAAATAGAAATTATTTTGAATAATCTGTTATATTTAGTGGTAGATCATTTTGCAGTACTCTGATCAGACTCAAATTTGTTCCCCATTTGCTGACACAGGAAAAGAACCTACTGCTTCATATTTGCTTGATATACAAATGAAATATTTTATATTGTTGTGAAACAGAAATTACTATAATTATTCCCATACTTAAGGAATTATCACTTCCCCAGGTGGTGATTGGCAGTGTGTGTCTCTTGAAATACTTTCATCACGCACTTGCAGATTATTCTCTGCTCTACATATTTAATCTACATGGCACATCAGTTTCCATCTTTTTAGTCCAGCCTTCATCATAAACCAGACCATGCTTTGCCTGTGTCCATTGGTATCATAACTGATATTTTAATTTCTCTATCGCATTTAAACTACTAAATTTTGCCATACCATAAATAAAATGTTAGTGTCACTTATCTTATCTTGAAAACAGTTATCCAAACTGTATTCAGGAGTATCATTTATCTTATCTTGAAAACAGTTATCCAAACTGTATTCAGCAGAAAACATAATGGGGACTTTTTTACTTTCAGAAATGTACGTGAAGGAAGAGGTCACCATCATATTAAGAAAAAAGCACCAAGTACAGTGATTTCTGTCGCTTTTTTTTAGTTGGATACCATTGATTGTTGGTGATCCATCCACGTCTAGAGACAGTGTCCTATCCCAGGATCATGGTTGTGTCATAAACCTTCGTTTAATCAGAGTGATTTTGCCATTATTTTGATAGTCTTTCTACGCCAGATGCAGAGTGTTTTGAAATAGTATAACGGTTTTATTGATTGAAGTTGTGATATGTGGTTCAGGTGTCATTAAGACTGCAATGGACCTAGGCCTTGTAGATGCATGCATGCAAGATGGCAAGGTGCTTTCTACCCTAATTGGACTGGATCTGTTACTGGAATAGATTGGAATGTTGTGCTGATAGTATTTCAGGGAATGATTAAAGTTATTTATTATTTCTGGAATATAGAAATGAGAGTAACTGTGAATTAGTATGCGTTCATGGATTGTGACAGAGGGATGTGCTTAGTTTCTGAATCACTCTCTGTGATTATGACTGAAATTTAGATACTAGGTCAACTATTATTTTTAAATTAGAACTTTTGTAGTCTTCTAAATATAAATATTTATCTGTTCTCTAGGATAGTAGTTTGTAGGGTACGTATACCATTAGTCCCATTTTGAAGTTCTGTCGATCGTGACCTTGATCTGTGGAAAGGAAAGTCTTTGGTTTTCTTCCTGAACCTTAATACCTCCCTTGGAACCCATGTCAGCTGTTTCTTCTCAACTCAGTGAGCTACTTTCTAAATGTTGATCACCATCTTTCAAAAGATTCCCTACAAATCTTTGTTTGTGTAAAACATCCCAACCACCAACAGTACCTGCATTTTAACAGCTGTCCAGCCACACATATTTCTTATCAAATAAAAAGTAGGTTGACACCGTTAAGACTTACACAAAGCTTTTGGGCACAGCCTTCATCAGCAAAAGGGAAACAGAGAAACACACACCATTCATACACACAAATAAGCACTCCTCATGCACACATGATCGACAACTCCAGCAGCTCAGATCAGAATAGTATTCTGGCCTAAGCTACCAGAGTTGGCAGTGAACCGAAGCTGCCAGAGTTGGCGGTCATGTCTGCATATTTGTATGTATGAATGGTGTGTTTTTCTCTGTTTCTCTTTTGCTGATGAAGATTGTGGCTGAAAGCTTTGTGTAAGTGTCTTTTTAATTGTGCCTGTCTGCAACTTACTGTGTCTGCTTTACGGTAAGTAGCAGTCTATATTTTCCTACATTGTTGATATTCCTACATGGAGTTTCCATTGTTTTAAGTAAAAAGTAGGGCAACATATAAAAACATCCACCTGTGGTGCAATTGCTATGCAACTCTTTACGTGGGAATGATGACTGACCAGCAGGAATAGCGTCCACCAAATTGTAGCTAACCATAGACTCAACAAGCTGGTTGCTCGGCCTGCTCCACACTGACAGATAGTTTACTTCGACCGCCAGTTTGTGCCAGTGTCATTTGGATTCTGCCTCCCAGCACCACCTCCTCTGAACTCTGTACTAGGAAAATGTTCTGCCCCTATATCTTCTGTGTTTGCAACCCCAGCACCACAGCTCAAACCTCTCCTCGTCTCTGTTCCGCACCTATACCATTACCCTAGTAATTTTCCACATCACTGCTTCAGTTTCCAACCCTTGCACTTAAATATTCCTCCCCACCCCCACTTTACTGTCTCTGTCCTCATTTTGCTCTTTCTGTCAAGAGGCACCTGTCCTCCCTTCCCAGGGAGTTCACGATTCTTTCACGGGTTCACGCGTGGCGCACACGGCCACAATCTATTGCAGCCCATTCTTCCTTCCCGGGTTGCATTTCCTTCACCATGCCCTTCCCTCCGCATCCTGGCTCCATCCCTGCTGCCCCCTCATTCCCCTCTCTTGGTGCTTTTATTTATGTCCCCCTGGATATCAACCTAGTTCCCTATATTCCTTGGGATTTTGTTCCACTTGACTGTTCTTCCATCCTTTTTGGTGTTTTTGGATCTTCTGTTGGGGTTTGACCTCCGCTTCTAAAATTTTTGTCTCTAGTGAGAGCCATTTGGGGAAGAACTCCCTCCCTAGTGTCTATATCGTGGATTTCTCTCCCTCTTTTCTTCGCCTCTTCCTTCCTCGCCATAGCCCCCTCTGCCCTGCTAGGTCACCAGCATGTGTACCAGTCCGTGTAGTGGGGCTGTTATGTACCCATGTGGCTGAGCCCCATGACAACAGAGGGACCGCCACACTATTGATACATGAGCTGTTGCCCCCTTCTCCCATGACTGAATGCCAAAGAGGGGTTACTTCTCATCCTGAAGCATCGGAGCTCTCCGCAACAGGTGCTGTGCCAGACGGCCCTTGCTACGGTTGGGTGGCACCCATGGGGAGAGCACCTTATCGGAATGGGTTGTATCAGGGTGGTTGCTTAGTGAAGTGTATCTAGCTGCAAAAATCTGGCCGTACTCAAATGGCCGTCTCTTCGAGTGGTAATGGATCATTGAATGCAGCTTTGTACAACCCTGCAGCGTACCCTTCCTTGGCTACACCCTGGGAGGAAGGCTGGGCTCACCATCTTGGGATGAAACACTTTTCCCATTACCTGGTCTGTACCAAGATGGATGGGGACACATTCACTACTACAAAGCCATTGTTTTTAGTGGAGAATATTGAGGACAAGTTTGGCATAGTGGAGTCTCTCAGCAAGATATGGTTGGGCTCCCTGTTTATCAAAGCTTCTTCCACCACTCAGTCTGCAGCCCTTTGTGCTTGTGATCACCTAGGCAATGTCCTAGTGTCTATTACCCCTCACCAGTCTCTGAATATGACCCAGGGAGTCACTTTTTGTAGGACCTCTAACTGATGGGGAACTCTGGGCTAAACTGGAGCGACATGGCGTTAATTGTGTGTGACGTGTGCAGGAGTGTCGTAAAGGCAGCTACGCTGATATCGGCATCTTTATTCTGACTTTCGAGGGAGGTCCCCTCCCAGGGAAGGTCAAAATTACGTGTTACCGGTGTGACATAAAAGTCATATGCTCCATCATCCATGAGTTGCTTTTGGTGCTTGCGTTTCTGAGCATATGTATTCCCGCGGACACTCTGTGTGGTGACCATGGACACCCACTCAGCGAGGGAAGCCCCTGTGTTCCACCACCTGTGTGTGTAAATTATCATGACTGCCATTCTGCATGCTCACCAGATTGTCCAGTTTACAAGAACGAAAAGAAGATCCAAGAGTACAAGTCCCAGTATCATCTATCTTGTGCTGAGACTCTCCAAAAATACAATCAACTCCACCCAATGTAGATATCTTCTACTTTTGCCTCTGTGGTACATCCTTTCCCCTCTCCAACAGCTTCCTTACTCCAGCTCTCTCTCTCTCTCTCTCTCTCTCTCTCTCTCTCTCTCTCTCTCTCTCTCTCTCTCTATCTCCCTCTCCCCTGCGGTTCCGATGCCCTCCCCTCTGTGCACAGCTTCCCCTCCCTGGCCGAAGAAGTGCCCCCCTTCTTTGGCACCCACTGGTCATCATGGGGCTCAACCCCCCCCCCCCCCCTCCTCTATGACCCTTCCCCCTGCATCTCAGGCTGGAGGCCTGCCACCACAACTCGGTCATGGGATGCGCCGTCTGTGAACACCAAAGTCACCCACTGTCTTTCGGTTCTGGATCTTACAAAAGCCTGCTCTCCCTCTGTGCCCTGCCCTCCTCAACTTCCAAGAAAGGAGAAGGAGAAGAAGAAGAAACATAAGTCCCAGGACACTCCCCCCCCCCCCCCCCTTTGACCGGTGCCCCAGACATGCTGTCTCCCTCTTCACAACCTGAATCTGACATATTATTTATGGATGTCACCCCATCCTCATCAGTGACACCACTGACAAGATCTCCCCTTGGCTTCTTTGTGCCTAACCTGGACTTTTGCCACGATAATCCAGTAGAATTGCAATGGGTATTGCCGGCCGAAGTGGCCGTGTGGTTAAAGGCGCTGCAGTCCGGAACCGCAAGACCGCTAAGGTCGCAGGTTCGAATCCTGCCTCGGGCATAGATGTTTGTGATGTCCTTAGGTTAGTTAGGTTTAACTAGTTCTAAGTTCTAGGGGACTAATGACCTCAGCAGTTGAGTCCCATAGTGCTCAGAGCCATTTGAACCATTTTTTTTTTTTTTTTTTTTTTTTTGCAATGGGTATTACCATCACCTCTCGGAAATAGAGAAACTTGTTTCCTCTTATTCTGCATTCTGGTTTGCTCGTCAAGAAATGCACTTCCATGATGACCACTCTCCAACATTTTGCAGTTATTGGGCGTTCTGTCAGAATCGTGCCAGCTCCAGGATAGTGTCTGAAGGGGTCTGTACTTTGGTTCGCACCAATGTCATTAGTGACTGGACCCTTCTTCATACCAATATGGGAGCCATAGTGGTTAGAGTGCAAACGATCTCTGCAATCACCATTTGTAATGTCTACTTCCCTCCAGATAGGCCACTTCCTTATGTTGACCTACCTACCTTAATACGTCAACTTCAGCCCCCATACCTCCTTCTCATGGACTTAGTGTACACCCCTCTCTGTGAGAGAATGCCTCTTCGATGGGCAGGGTTCTTGTAATTGACCAACTTATTACAGACTTTGATTTGTGTCTCCTCAGTGATGGTTCCCCTACCCACTTCAGTGTCACTCACGGCACCTTGTCAGCTATTGGTCACACAGTCTCCTCTCTCTACTCTCATGGCTCCCCTATCTTGGTCCCTCCGTGATAATCTTCGTGACAGTGATCACTTTCTGTTGAGTCTTTCGTTCCCCTGACACTGCCAGGTAGACAGGCCCTCACGTTGGGCATTCTGCAGAACCAATTGGCATTTATATATGTCTGCTGTGCACTTCAACACCTCTCTATCTTTCTGCTACTTTTCTTCTTGTCACTGGCACTGCTATCCCCCTATCCACAGATCCCCCTCATCATCGATCAGTACCTTGGTGGACCAAGGACATAACAGTAGCAATCAGGACAGCCGACAGGTGCTGCAACGATTTAAATCACATCTTTCAGAGACCAGCCATATCACTTTTAAGCATCTCTGTGCTTATTAAGCAGAGTAGAAAGAAATGCTGCGAGTGCTATGTTTCCTCCCTGGGGATGTAGGACTCTCCACCGCATGTTTGATCCAAGCTCCGTAGCCAACTGGACCACCAGTGGCAATCACATGTACAAGATCTTATCCTACAGGATGGGTGCTCTGTGTGCTGATCCATCGGTCCATGCAGAACACCTTGCGACACACTTTGTGTCAGCATTGGCATCCTGTTCCTATAGTGCGCCGGCCACTGTGGCCAAGCGGTTCTAGGTGCTTCAGTCTGGAACCGCACGACCACTATGGTCGCAGGTTCGAATCCTGCCTCGGGCATGGATGTGTGTGATGTCCTTAGGTTATTTAGGTTTAAGTAGTTCTAAGTTATAGAGGCTGATGACCTCATATGTTAGTCCCATAGTTCTCAGAGCCATTTGAACCATTTGTTCCTATTGTGCTACCTTTTTCTGGCAGAAAAGCTGAGCTGAATAACCCCCCCCCCCCCCTGTTTCGACCCTCACCAAGCTGAATCCTATAATGAACCCTCCACTGAATGGTAGTTCTTGCAGGCTCTTACCTCTTCGCCATTCCCAGATTCCAACCACAACCATATGATCCAAAATTTGAACGTTATCCAGAGGCAACTCCTCCCCATTGTCTTCAGCCACATTTGGGTCACAGGTGCCTTCCCCTCGCAATGGCAGGAAAGCCTAGTTATCCCTGTCCTTGAGACTGGGAAGAACCCAACATCTCTCGACAGCTACTGCCCAATTAGCCTGACCCGTGTACTTCGTAAACATATCTTCCAGTTATGTTGGGTACTCGAATCTCAGGACCTTTTCCCCCCATATCAGTGTGGCTACCGGGAAAGACAATCTACAACTGACCATTTACTTGGATTGGAAACAGCAGTCCAACAGGCTATTACTAACTGCTGGCACCTTGTCGCAGTCTTCTGTGACCTACATAAGTCATATGACATGGCTTGGTGCCATCACATTTCAGGTACCCGCCATTACTATTGCTTTCTTGTCTCCATTTCGATTTCTATCTGCGAGGTTTTATCCCACCGGTTCTTTCAGGTTCAAGTTGGCACTTCACACAGCACCCCTTGGATCCAAGAGAACAGTATCCCACAGGGTTCTGTCTTAAGTGTTGCACTCTTCCTCATCGCTGTCAATGGGCTTGTACTTCTGTTGGGCCTCTGCTTACCACAGCATGGAATGTCAACGATTTTTGCATTTGGTGCAGCTTCCTCTCGGTAGCATCTTCTGAATGCCAGCTCCAAGACACCATCAGACTGCCCTCTACATGGGCCCTCACCCATGGCTTCCAGTTTTCTTTTTCCAAAATGCGGTATACCCTGATGTAAAACTTTATTTAGGCCACTAGGACCTAGATGATGTAGCACAGTCCCATTTCTTGGGCCTCATTTTTGATAAGAAGCTGACATGGCTACCCCATATTTGCCATCTGAAGACTACCTGCTTGCGGAAGCTTAATGCTCTCAGCCCCCGGGCCCACACATCTTGGGATGCTACTCTTCTCCATTTTCACTGGGCTCTGGTTTTGTTCAGACGAGATTATGGTTTATGCTTCGGTGGCTCCTTCCTCCTGGTTTCTTACCCAATCGATGATTCCCTCACCATCCCATGCACCCTCTCCTCTATGCAAACGGGGAATGTCTCCCTCCTGTACCTGCCCTCTCGGTTGGAATTGCCGGTTGCAATGCACCTCACTTCCCTCTATCAGGATCTCCATAAGTGCCCCGTGTATCTCCTGTTCCCCACTCCCTGCCCCCCACCCCACCTTGGCTGGTGCCCTGACCATGGATTAGGACTGACCTGTTGCAGGGGCCTAACGTCTCTGTTCCCCCTGTGATATTCCGGCGTCTTGTACGTTCCATCCTTGGACTGATGATTCTAATATGATAGGTCAGGCAGTATACACTTTTACATCCCCTATTGGCATGGAACACCATTTACTGCCAGGCTCATGTAGTGTGTTCACAGAAGAGCTGCTGGCCATTAACAGGACACTCCATTTTGTTTCTCAGACCTCCCTCCACAGTGTTTTAATATGTACTGACTCAATGAGCAGCTTGGAGGCTATAGAATTATGCCACTCTCGTCACCCTTTTGTCTCTGCTATCCGTGACCTTCTCTCTGCCCTTGGCTGTGCCACCTGCTCTGTTGTTGTACTCTGTGTCCCAAGTCATGTGGGCATCCCAGGGAATGAACTGGTTGATGATTTGGCTGGAGAGGCAGATACTTACACTCCATTCCCTCTCATGATTCCAGGTGCAGATATGTGGATACACATCAAATCTCTCTTTGTCCAAAAGTGGGATGACATCTGGCACACTACTGCTCTCAGTAATAAACTCTGCACAATCAAGGAGGCTACAGCAGTTTGGCCCTCTTCCATCTGCTCCTCTCAGAAAGATTCCATTGTCTTGTGCTGTCTACGCATCGGTCATACTAGGCTTATCCATTGTTTTCGTTTTCTCTTGCATAACAAGCCGCCGCCCCCCCCCCCCCCCCCCCCAAACTGCCCCCACAATGTGGCTGTGGAAGCAGACTGACGGTATCCCAAATATTGGTGGATTGTCCCCTTCTTTTGACTCTTCTTACCAAGTATAGCCGTCTGGATTCTTTGTCTTTAATATTAGCAGACAATTCATGGATTGTTGCACTGGTCTTCGTTTCCTATGTGAAAGTGGTTTTTATTTTCAGTTATGAAGTTTTGCTATTTTCCAAAAGCAGGGGCAGGTTGGTTGTGGTTGGGGCATCTCTTCATGTTTTCGAGGTCTGGGGCGCATGACCACTCCCCCATGCAAGGACCGCTCTTTTACCCCTCTATTTTTCCAGTTTTTAGATTTAGCCTACCCTTTTATGCCTTCTACTGTCTGTGTTTTAACTTTCTCGCTTTATAGTGTTACCCCTCTGACTGAATCCAGCCACTTTTAGCAGGCCCTCTGTCTTATCCAAGTAAGTTTTGAATTGCAGGACTGATGAGCTTGTTGTTTAGTCCCATAAACTCCCCCCCCCCCCCCCCTCCATCAGTTAATCAATTGGTCACCTGCCTCCCTCTCAGTCACTGCCTCCCATTATCTCTCCACCCTCATGCGGCCCCTATGTTTTTCTCCCTCTTGAGTTGCCATGCCAGTTCTATCCCTACACTCGTGTTAGCCTCAGAGATCACCTGTAATGGGGCACGGTTGTGAGAGCTGTGGGCAGACAAGTTGGGCACTTTTCTAGGTCCCATCTTACTGGGGAATGTAAAAATGTTCAGGAACTCTTGGCTTCTAGTGTAGGGTAGACTTTTATGCTTATGTATAAGAAACTCATTTTCAATTGCCTGACTCCTCTGTGCTAAATTGGATGATCTGCTGAAAGTGTTAAATGACAGGTGACCACCTTACCAGTGCTCTGTGACCCACCTAACCATCAGTTGCCCTGACAGTGCAAGAGCACGAATTCACTGATGGGCTACTGCTAATGTCATAGTACAGCTCTCGAAAGCCTCTTTTGACAGGTAATTTCTGTCTTTTGAATATAGGATGTAACAGTGTAAGAAAAGATAGATGGTTACTTACCGTAAAGATGACATGTTAAGCCACAGACAGGCACAATTAAAAGACACTAGTTTTTGGCCGCAGCCTTTGTCAGGAAAAGAAAGGGAAACACACACCATTCCTTCACACATGCATGACCGGCAACTCGGAAGGAAGGAAGGAAAGAAGAATGAAGATTGGGTTTAACAAGTTCAGATCATGTCAGAGATGAAGAAGGAAATCGGTTGTGCCGTTTGAAAGGAAACATCCCAGCATTTGGCTGGAGCGATGTAGTTAAATCACGGAAAACCTAAATTTGGATTGTCAGTCGCAGGTTTGAAACATTGTCCTTCCGAATACGAGTCCATTGTGCTTACACCTGTTACACCTTGCTCGTTTCCAGCAGCTCAGGCCACAAGTGTGTCTGTCTGCAAATTAACTGTTCCTTATGGTTAGTAGCAGTCTTATCTTTTCCTTATATTGTTGACATTCCAACCTAGACTTCCCATTGTTTGAATATTTAGTAAGATTTGCTGCAAGTTTTGTCGATGACTTGCAAGTAGGCACTGTTGACTGCTGTTTGCTTGCAGGCAGCTTTTTACATTTTTCTGATAATATCTCTGGTGCTGTTTTTCTTGTAAGTTTATTAGAATGATACACCAACTGGACAATCAGTACTTTTGATCTAGGCTGCTCCGTAAGCCTGGCTACATTAGGGAGGCATTCAGTCGTAAGTGAATCTCACCGTGCCTTTTAATTACTGTGGACCGCTCCACAGTGGAGTATTTTCAGTTACTGATGCATATAGGGAAGAGTCGTGCTTACATTTAGCAAATATTCCCAATTACTACCAAATTATCTGCACTCAAAACAAACATTTTACAACCAAACAACTTTCCGTAGACCTACAGATGCGACAACTTTGGTAGGTGATGCTAGCCGTTCCTGCTGCCTGCTAGGTGGCAGTCCCGCATGCAGTCGAGCAGATGTTCGGTGAAACTTGTTCTGGGTGACATGAACTGTATAGTAGTAGTGTTGCATTCACTAGCTGTGTGTGAAAAACCTCTGAGAGAATGGTCATTTGCCACCTTATCTGAATCCTACCATACAGACAGCTGTTTTATTAGTTTACATGTGTACTTTGGGGATATCATGCCTCAAATGATAATCTGACCCTTCTGGAGGCATTACATAATAGGCATTTTTTCGACCTGTAGAAGGCCTACGGTGCTGCTCCGAGGCACAGTATCCTCTTGCAGTTCCATCTGTGGGACTTTTGGGTAACTTCAAATGGAATACCTTTATATGAGAGTGTGCTATTCCTCGAAGCAGAGTTTTAAATGTATCCCTGTTTTAATTGCTATAAATTGTACAATTCTCACACTGTCTAGTGCTCCTTATTTTTCAACAAGTTTTAAATTTTCTACTCTTCCTCCAGCCTCTCAGTATCAAACGGAGATTGCAAGTAAAATTAATAAATGTTGAACACTGATATCAAATTTTCAAGTGAAAAATGTTTGATTGTAAGCATTGTATTTTTAATCTTCTTCATCTCAAATTGAGGGACACCTCTTTACAGAATTTGTGAGGTTTCAGTTCCTCACTTCCGATGATCACCTTACCTCATTACCACACCTGATAGACCAGAAAGTACGATATGTCAAAGCACCAACATTTTAAAGCACATTAACCTCAAAACGCTGAGCAGGTAAGGAACATAACGACTTCAGTTTTATTTGGCCTCAATTATAGTTGTACATTGTAAAGGCCTTCTTGGCCCTCCTCCTGAAAACATTTGACGTGGTCCGCAGTCATACTGGTGCCAGTCACATTAAGGTTAATTTGCAGTGCTGTGGCTGCAAGAATACCGTTTTCCGTAGTCTCCTTTATGGTATGAGACACAAATAAAATTAATTAGATGTTAGCATAGCCCTGATGGAAGAACATGGTAATAATTTCTCACTAACACGGCCCTTAGGAATTCATTTAAATAAACACCTTTTAGAAACAGACTTTTGCACCACAGTTCGCTCATTTTCCCTGCCCATATCTTCAGGATCCACCAGCCAGACAGTTTACAACTTGGATGTGTGTGTAATCTTAAAGGCACTGGAGTAGAGATGGTGTCATCGAGGGAGGAATTTCCTCATGTCCTGTACCAAATTCATCCACAACTGGCTTAACAGATGTACTCAGCAAACAAAGTGATCACATGCTTCAGGATACCCTTGAGCCACAAATACAAAGGACATGCTGTGATTCAGGATAATGAGGAAAGCTGACATAGTGGCTGAGAAACCTTGACAAGAATATACAGCTTAAAATTATGTCATCGCATTGTGAGACAATGCCTAACTCATGTGGGTTGGAGGATGAGTAGCAGAAGTAACAGAGTTCAAGCTCCTATCAGGGAAACTTCAGCGGTCACATACCTTCTCCTGTTCTCACATTTTCTGGGGACTGCACTGTCCTTGGTTTTCCTAGTTATGTTTGCAGTATCACGAATCAACCTACTTCTGAATTGTGTGCTGTTCTGGTACTCTTCCATGTCTCTGAATGCTGAATTGCTGTCGAAAGTTCTGCTGTGTAGCAGCCACACTGTATTTTGAAATACTCTTCAGTCACAAAAGTGTGATGCATCATGATCCAATGCGTCATTGTAACTAAAATGATATCCTTCCTACAACACACTACCTGCCCGGTTTTATCCTCACTGAAGGGGCCACATGAGCTATCAACCATTGACAGCTGTAGATTTTTTTAAAACTCTGTATTAGGTTAGAAATTTCAATTTTTTATTTTAAATAGTTCTTTAAACCTTTGACTGTGTCATTTCTTAAGATAGTGTGTGTGTGTGTGTGTGTGTGTGTGTGTGTGTGTGTGTGTGTGTGTGTGTGTGTGCGGGGGGAAGGGGGGGGGGGGGAGGAGGCTTTTAGAAAGATACTTCTTTGTTTATTAGTGAAAACTTTCATATTTTTATTATTTTTAATCACAATAGCAGATGCCAGTTTAGAATGGCTGCTAAAAACCAATATGCCATGCCTGTATAACAGTTCAGAACATTGCCAGTCTCTTGAGCACCATGTCCCTCTTTTTGTAATTGCAAACTATTTAATTATTAGAATTTTAACACTTGTTTGCATGTTTCATCATCATCTTTGTCAGTTCTGTCACAGATTTTCCCCACACATTGATAATTAATTTGGTAATGTTAACTGCAAGCTGTCGTGATGTTTGGGAAGACATTTTCTGTGACTGTTTTCCACATCTCCACAGCAGATTAATGATGTGTATTGCTTGAACTAGAACATTAATATGCCCACAAATTAATCTTATGCGTGTTTAAATTCCCAATACAGACCTTTGTCTGAACATGTAGTCACACAAGTTCACTGCAGCTGATGTATACAAAGTTTGACTGAAAGGTATCTATTGTTGCTCTTACTAAGTCTTGTGCCCATGGATGTATTCAGTGCACAAAATATTTGATTGGTGCTCTGTCCATGCCAGGAGCCAGATTTGTATGATATCTACTTTTGTTTATCATAGGGTCTTAAAAAGTTCGGGAAAGACTGGCCCGCATTACACTTCTCAGCATTACAGGAAGTTCCCTATAAAGCATTACCTTAGAGGGCTAACTGAAGTCACACCTACAGCAGTTACTAATTTTGTCATGCGACTACCAGAGGTAGTCATAAAGGTTTAGTTAACATCTCTAAAAAGAGTTGCAAATTAATTTATTGTTGATCAGATGCCAGTAAAAAGGAAATTTTTGTATGTATGTGTGTGCATTTGTGGTACCGTATTTACTCGAATCTAAGCCACACTCGAATCTAAGCCGCACTCGAATCTAAGCCGCACCTGAAAAATGAGACTCTAAATCAAGGAAAAAAATTTTTCCCGAATCTAAGCCGCACCTGAAATTTGAGACTCGAAATTCAAGGGGAGAGAAAAGTTTTAGGCCGCACCACCAAATCGAAACAAAGTGGGTCCATTGTAATATGAGACACAATTTAGGCGGAATGAATGACGATACAGCTATAGTATGTTCGAGTCGTAAGCTTAGCAATTAAGCTTTACTAGGTAGCCATTGCTAAGCGCCACGCGCTCCGTCCGTATTTATACGTGTACCTTTCCTTTTTCACATACTTCGTCTGGTTTGAATTGATTGCTTATTTTGCTTTGATCTGGTAAGTGCCAATCTCTTTGTTATAGGTGTTTACGTCACTCTAAGCTGAAAATGCATTACTGCACTGTGTCATGAATTGTTTGTCGCATTCTAATAATGAGTGTTTACGGCCTGTCCCCGCTCACGGCATGGCTTGCTTTTGTGCATGCTACCACCGCTTACAATAAAGAAAAGAGAGGAATCGTCTCATTAGCAAAACAATGGCAAGAGACTGCTATTTGTTGTTACTTACACTGCTGCTTTCTTTGATAATGATCAACAAGAACCAAATAATAGACGGCTTATGATAGAAGACGTTCTGAACGAGAGTTTAGCGAAAATTTTTCTCGGTTTGAAAATCTTTGCAGGTGCCTCTTTAGTACATTACATTCTGCACAGAAATTAAGAGTCATCTTAGATTTAAAAATCTAGTCGATTGCTGCTTCATTTCTGACTGTATCACTATTAGGCATAAGAATATAAACATGACATGATATATATATTCTTCCGCGTTTGCTGCTGTCTCACCCTAGTTTTGTAGTTTATTAGGCAGACAGGATTTAAATGAGATAGCAGCAAACACGAAAGAATACATGGCAAAATGTTTATATTCGTATTACTCTTATGGCGAAGAGAATACTGCATATGATTCACAATTCATAAAAGTTCCTATTTGCAACCATCTCTTCTCACAGGTAGGAAAAAATTCAGAACGTAGAGTTGGCCATATTGACAAACATCCCAAACAGTCTTGCCAGTCGGATTTTCGTAGTACATTGAAATGCTGCTACATTCGAAGATGAACAATACGGAATTTGTTGGTTGGTTGGTTTGGGGAAAGAGACCAGACAGCGAGGTCATCGGTCACGGAATTTGTATTTACTTCATTGGATAATGTATAAAATGCAGTGGTCGAAACTCGGGGCGGAGAAGAAATGTCGTCTTCCACCTTTTTTTTTAATTTATTTACTGACGCGGAGGTTTTGGCGCTAGTATTTATCTTTGTGCCTGCAAAGCATGCCTGTGCAGCACTACATATATTCGACGGCAGAAGTTAGTTGTGGCGGCACCTACCAACATTTTTCAGAACTTCCGCTTACTTTGCACTCGATTCTAAGCCACAGTCGGTTTTTTGGATTACAAAAACCGGAAAAAAGTGCGGCTTAGATTTGAGTAAATACGGTAATTGGCTCCTCTAGTGGCATGCTCTGGTGCTTTGTCACTGGTGCAGGAATTTTATTGTTTACTAGAAGTGAAAAGGTATACCTGAAAAAAGGTAACTTCATTTTTGCAAGTCACTTGACAAAATTAGCTGGCATACTTTCTGGCAGATTTTCTCCATTGTTGAGGCAGTTAATATGGTCTAATTTTTCCCATACCATTGTTGTGAGTATTTAAGGCTAGCGACACACAAATCAGATGTCATGAAGAAGGGAAAAAAACAAAGAAAATTGATTTGGGTATGGCCATAGCACCTGTCAGTATGTCATGCACTGAAAACGTCCCTGGGCATACACCATACATAGAGCAGCAACAGAAGCACCATAAACCTTTGGTTGTCTTCCACCCAAAACTTGTGTACAGTAGTTGGGAAACTGGTATACAGCAGCTACAATTGGGAAACTGAGTGGTTGGAAGTGAGAAACAAGAAACTACAGTCACGCAGATGGACCATTCAGGTTGGTAGATTTTGTGCCAACCACATCTGTGGAAGGAAGTACTGCTCTCCAGACTATGCATAGGATCCACTGTTGTGTAAAGTGCCACTTTCAGTTCAGCATGTTTTGGCTACATGTGGTTTTGTTTAGTAACATTAGGGCAAACCTCAGTTTGGCTGGAGATTTGCCCACCATCCTCGCTGACACCGATACCAGTGTACTACAGATTTTGAAATTTTGTCACCCCTCATCCCTAAAGTGCTGAGGAGGGAAGATCAGCTTGCTCTCAAGGGATAACATCCCCAGGCTGATTAGCATTTTTATTAAATGGTTTTTAGTGTAATAGTTTACTGCATCATGAAGGTAGTTTTTTTAATTGCTAGTGTACTCTTATGCATTATAAGCAACTCTGCCTGTGGAGAAAATCTTCATCCTCCCAGGCCAGTGGCATGTTGACACTTCGTAAGGACTCCGATGATGATGCTATTGAGCACGTCTCATCCAACAACGTGACTACGTGTTGAGATAAAGTTTTGTATTGAGAATTCAATGAAGCATAAAATTAATTTACAATCGATAGCTTCGTAAATAATGTACAGTGATTATTTAACTGTTATGCCCGAAATAAAGATTCAATGTAATCATGTTCAACTGTGACAGGAAAAAGTGACTGTTGTTAAATTATCATCTGGATGATAACAAAATAATATTAAACAATAGGGAAAATTTAGTGACCAGTATGTTGAAACTGGTCTTGAAATGTCATATTAAGAATTGACAATTTTTTTTGTTTGCAGATTGCGGGTCTTCGCTTCATCTTCCTTGTTAACCAGGAGCTGATCAACGTGATTCGCCATGAGGCAGCTAGACTCAATCTCCAGCCATAATATATCCTCTTTTTGTGGCAATTTTGTGTGTGTGTGTGTGTGTGTGTGTGTGTGAGAGAGAGAGAGAGAGAGAGAGCAATTTTGTATTTTAAAAGCTTAAAAGCAGACGTTCATAAGCTATATAGAATTTACTACTCAGGCAGTGGTATTGAAAACTCAGGTCTCAAATGCTAATTTAATGCCCATGTACAAGTATTATTCTTAATTTAGTTATTGTACAAATTATCTTCTCAAAAAATCATTTAATGTTAAATATCTCATGGAGGGGAATAGAAATGTAAACAATACTTTTTTCTGGTGAATGGTGGAATTTTTCTTACCTTTGCCAGTACAAGACTAAAAACTGTGAGACATTTTATTTTCTGTTTGTTGTCTTAATACAGCATTTTGAGCATTTACAATTTAATTTAGTAGTTACACTGAATATGTGATTTTTCATTGCTCATGTTCTGTTTTTGAAAGACAATAGTTCATCTCAATAAATTGATTATTGGTCAATGTGAAAAATTGATGTTAAAAAGTTTATTGGCACCATCGTATAGGCTACTATCAAAACTGAGAGTTATCACTAAATCTGCCACAGATAAAGCTCCTGTGGGTCATTTTTCATTTAATTTCTTCTGAGAAAAATGAAAGCAGACTTAATTCTGAAAAGAGCCTTAAAATTTGTTGGCTACCTGAATGAGAGGACTGTTAAACAGAATGTGAAATGAGAGACTGAAATTGACATTGCATACTATTATTAATGGGGATCTGTAATTACCTAATGATAGCATTGAGTAGAATTTTGCTGGTAACTACCAAAAGACTTTTTTTTTTTTTTTGTTTTCAGCTGTACTTAGATGTTTCAAAATGTTCTAAAAATGAATCACTATCAGAATGACATTAAATTTGAGCAGAATGTTATTGAAGAATGGAGAAGCATTGTGGAAAATAACAATAATTATTATTAAAATTATGATAACAACAATGTAGGAAAAAATAGATTACTATTTACCATAAAGTAAGTAGCAATCTATCTTTTGCTACATTTTATAAACATAAGCCCCTGCAGCCATTGTCACAGTGAGTAAAAAGAAAACTACCCTGAAGACGGCCACCTGCAACAGTGACTGAAACGTCTGTAGCTTTACATATTGACAATGACAATGCAGTCACATCCCCCTGCGGGTCCAGGGGCTAGAATAGTCCTGAGGAATTCCTGCCTGTTGTAAGAGGCAGTTAAAAGGAGTCTCTCACATTTCGGCCTTTATGTGATGGTCCCCAGTAGGGTTTGACCTCCATTTTTCCAAATTGCCCGAAGAGCGAGCCATTTGAGAAAGGGTGCATTACATGGTGCATCGTGCACTGAGACCATCCGCATTTTTAATCATCGTGGCTTTGCAGTTCCGCTTATTCTCCATCTCTTGGGGGAGGACACCTTCCTGGGTGCGTTTTCATCCAACCACTATGCAGTGTCTTTTTCCATGCCAACGATGACCATGAATACCTTTGCAACTCGTATCCGGCTCGGTAGCCAGTCTGTTGTGGTGGGACCGCCATGTACCCTGTTGGTTGTAGCCCCCCTGACTACACAGGGATCGCTCTGCTGATGCCTGCACCGTTAACTCACCACATATTCCAAGGAGTAGATGCCCACACCCTGGGGCATCGGGACTCCTGGCAGTGGCCAGCCTGCCAGGTGGCCTTTGCTGCGGCTGGGTGGCGCCCATGGGGAGGGCCCCTGGTCGGAGTGGGTGGCATCAGGGTGGATGACATGCCACGAAGTATATTACGTCATCTATTGCTGGTGGCCCAACGCCAGCAGTCTCCAAGCTGTCGAGGTCTAACTACAGTGCAAAGAAGTATGACCCTAAATTGTTCCCTTCCCTGGCCACACCATGGGAGGAATGCCAGGCTAAGGATGGCAGTGAATCTAATTCACCCCGGTACCTTGTATGTACAAGAGCTGATGGGGCACCCTTCATGTTGATGAAGCCTCAGTTTTTGTGAAGCATTTAGAGGACAAGTTTGGGGAGGTGGAGGGATTGTCCAAAATGCGAAGGATCAGTCTTTTTAAAAACAGCATCCTCTACCCAGTCACGGGCACTACTCACCTGTGACAAGTTGGGGTCTGTTTGTGTTTCCATCATGCCCCATAAGAGTTTAAATATGGTCCAGGGTATTATATTTCATAGGAATCTTCTTTTGCAGTCTGATGTAGAGCTACGCACAAACTTAGAGCAATGAGGTGTTCATTTCGTCCGGCGCCGTACATAGGGGTCCAAAGGATAATGAGGTAGCCACTAGTGCCTTTATCTTGGCCTTCAAGGGTGATACATTACCCGAGAAGTTCAAGGTGATGGTATGCCGGTGTGATGTCAAGCCATATATCCCTCCCCTGATGTGTTGCTTTAAGTGCTGGGAGTTCGAGCATATGTCTTCTTGCTGTACTTCCAGCGTCATATGTCGTGACTGTGGACATCCATCACATCCCAACACTTCAGGTGCCTCGCCCATCTTTGTCCGCTGTGGCGAGCACCGTTCCCCTTGCTCTCCGGACTGCAGGATTCTCCAGAAGGAATGGGAAATCGTAGAATACAAGCCCCTGGACTGACTACCTACACTGAGGCTAAGAGGAAATTTGAATGCCTACATTCTGTACCTGGGACATCTTACGCCGCAAATACGAGAACAGTTCTAGCCCCATCTGTTCCGCCAATTCTAGTTGTCTGTCAGAACCATAAGACTACACCTGCCCCTTGATGGTGAGGGCACTTCCCTGCCTGTTGCTCCCGTACCACCTACCCAGGGAGCAATGCCCCCACCCCCCCAACCATTGGGGATATCAGCCTCCACTTCTCAGCTGGAGAAGCGTAAGTATTCTTCGTCTCCTCTCGCTAGGTAGGGGTCCCTCCCTTCCCAGATTTCTACTAGTGAGAAAGATGACGCCACCAGTGGCTGAAGTTCCCAAAAGCAGCTGATTACAGGGCTTCACGATCCTCTTAAGTCCTTGAGATTGAATCAGTGAAGCCCTCTCAGCCAGAGAAACCCAATGAGCAGGTTTCTGTTGTGGCATGCAGTTTGAAAGTCATTCTGTCAGCCCTTTTATTTTCATTCATTGCTCACAATGTTAGGTCGAAAAATATGCATTTGCAGATCTCCTTTTTTCACAATTCAGAACAAATTAGTTTCCTTTATATGAAACGCTTCTAACACTGTCTTTCCCTAAGTCCAATTAAAAGTCTTTATTATGTAAACTCTTACTGATGTATTTGCATTATTTGCTTTTAAATGTACAGAGGAATAGTATGGGAAACAGCAGTGCAGAAAACCAGTTCTAAAATTGTTGTTTCAATGAGCAGAAATATTTTTTAATACTGGTCTTATTTTATCAAGGTTTTTGTGATTCTGGTGATCTTCTTCTGTTGTCTAGGGAATGATGTTCAGATCCATGATTTTAAATGGAAGATACTAATTCAGATTTACAAGGCATTGATAATTTCTACTTCACACATGACAATCAATCAACTTCATTCCTCAGTTTTATGCAATCTGCTAAAGAAAGTCCTCCACTTTTTTTATAAATAATAAACACTGTCTGCAAACAGACAAGAATGTATTACATTTCAGATACCAGTTTGAATAAAAATTATGTACATGATGCACACTTAATTCACAGTGCCCATACCAAACATACTATGTGGCTCTAAAATGAAGACTGCCCTTCCAGACAGCAGTAAAAAGGCTATCTGGCTTTTAGCATGAAGTCCAATGGTGTATTACAGCTTGGAGTTCTAGATTGTTCCAGAACTGGTAGTTAATCGAAATAATTTTGGACATATTTTTATCCATACATTAGTGAACAGTTACCAAGAAAACATGACTCTCAGGATAATCAAAATTTATACAAATAAAATAATTGTTGAACATAATTTTGAAATTAAAATTTTGTAAAGTTTACAAAGTATGTCACATCACTAAAATAACAAATGTTTTGTATTTTCTAACATGTGACTGGTTTGTATGAAAAATTATAACAATTCTTAATTTAGTATGTAATATGTTATATGAAAATTTGATAACCAAATACTGCATAATGCAAAAATGTGCCAAATGGAATTTATAGTACAACTAACTTCTTCAAATGAAAGATAGAAAAGGAATTACAAAGTGTAAGAGAAAACACAGGGAATAATGAATGTTCCCATACAATACATTGATCCCACATGCCCCCTCTTTGAATATCAGATTTGCATACATAGATGAAAAAACAGAAGAATTGCAGATTTTGTCAATCATGATGGGTATCACAATTTGCTGTTGATCAAAGGTTCCCTTAATACAGATTCGTCATAACACTGTCAACATTTTCACTGTTGTGCCAATATTTATAGTGCAGTACAGGTATAAAGAGAAGTGGGGTAAGAAAGCAAACAAAATGCAATTTCTGTGCAACAACTCAGCACAGACAGTGGGTTCCTCATAGCAAAATACTCAGCATGTATCCCTGAACAACTTCCAGAATTTTCCAGTTGAGGTCAAGTTCACCCTTTATTCATCTCCTACATGAACATGTGTTTGTCTGTAGTGTCAAGTTGATATGTTACTGCATTTTAATTAAATCCTTTACATTCTAAATAGGCTTCACATTTATCAGATTCAGTATACCATCAACCTTAGTAATGTGTTATTCTGTGACAACTGCACCGTTCAGATATAATCATTTCTCAAGCAACTAATCGACAAATTCCCTATGGATCAAGTACTGTCACCTGATATTGCAACCAGGAAGGTGAGAACATCTTGAAGTACTTCATGCAAGGTAAAATGTTGCGAGCCAAGCTGTTATTTCATGTGCATGGGAGATGGGAATCTTGAATTGTAAAAACAATTCTTGTGTTTGGTGAATAGAGTAACGCCTAGAAAGGTGGCAGTGGTACTCCAAAGACTGTAATTCAGTATGCCTTGTCTCAGTCTACTTATCACGGATTCAGTTTGAGAAATGTCATACTATGTTCCATAAAATTCACAATATACATGTCATCAATATCAAGGTTTACACCAGCTAGCTTTTTTTCAGGGGATATTGTCCCCTCATCTTGTAAGCAATTTACGTACATTCTATTGTCCTATTGGCTTATAATCTAGTGTAGCTCCTTTGGAAATATGATCTACATCAGCATCCATACTCTGCAAAGTACTGTGAAGTACATAGATAGAAAAGGAATTGATACTAATAATAATAATACAGTTTTATTATAGAAAAAGGTCTAATATTAAGCTATATCCTAACTCAAATTATCAGTTTATCCTCTATGAATTCTTCTACCAAACAGTAACATTTCTCCCCCAAAATCTTCCACAGTCTTATTTCTAAATGATCTCACTTAATATTAAATGTGTTTTTGCTTATTAAATTATTATGTATTTAGGTCCCCATATAATGTGCAGACTGTGCATATAATTTTAACTGGTGTGTGTGAATCATAAAAATCTCTTTGTTTCTTATGTTGCACGTGGGGCTAAAATGATTCTCTTGAGACAATTTTCATGTGCTGTGAAACAAGATTATTGTTTCTCATCATGATGGGCACTTTGCATGCACACCATATGCCACAGGTTGTGTTGCCTTGGGGGTCAGGTGGTGCATCAGTTTGTGCATCCTTGGTTGTGATGGCACTGACATGCTGTGGCACAAATCAATCAGATACGTCAGCTACCTCGTAATGTGCAAGTGATGTGACTACCAACTTTGAATGAATATTATGACATCTAATTGGCATATACTGTCAGGACCATCCAGTGTTTCCGAATGTGAGGTGGACAAGCAGCAACACCAGGTGATTATTATTGTATTGCGGTTCTTTTGTGCAGGTGGGCGGAGCAAAAGAATTTCAAGTAGGTACTACACTGGTATGCAAGTTTTGCATGTTATGACACCTACCTGTGTTAAAATAAAATAAAATGGAGTAGGGGTAGTGTGTGCCAGTGGCAGGTCCAGGTGAGAGGTGGGGGGAAGACACAGAGGAGACAAAATCCCAGAGGCCCAAGGCTCATGGAGGGGAGAGGTGGATGTCTCTCAAGGGTTCAGATCCTCTAGGGTTTTCATTTGGCAAATGTACCATAATAAATAAAAGAAAATTTCTCCAGCACTAGAACAGCCAGTCTAGCTCATGCAACAACTTCAGTTGTTCACTTTAGTGATTTTTGCAGGCCAGTTGATTCTATTTCATGTTGAATCTTGAATGCACAATGTTTTCTTTAGACATAATGGGCAAAAACCAACTTGTGATGCAGTTGAACATATTTCTTTAAATGCTGTTGGGAATCCTACCTAAACATTTCCCCAGCGGTGGAAAATCTTTATAATTTGGTATAATTGGCAACAGTGTTAAAAGATAAGACACTTCTGATTCAATCACAGGGTTATCTTACATTAAATACACAGGATAGATATTTCATGCAAGAGTAAACACAAAATAAAATACACTTATTTGTATATAGTTGAATGTCCTGGAAGAACCATAAAACTAAAGGAATGAAATGACATGAGGAGTTACATTGCCCCTGCTATTGCTCAGAAGTAAAGAGGTAATGTTTTTCTTTTGTTCATCCATAGAGCAACCAATTTACTCCAACTTACTTGTGGATTCTCGTGTCACTTAATGTAACATTACTTCTTCTTCATAAGTGGCTTGACCTTCAGAGGTTCAATGCAGAAAGCTGGAGGTACAAATAAAGCAAATTTCCTTGGAATATTAGAGCTGTTGAGTCACTATGATTCAGTTCTCTCAAAACACATTAGCAAGGTCAGAGATGAACAAGAAGCTGAAAAGCATTTACAAATACATTATCTGTCAAGTGATACTCAGCATGAATTAATGTCTAGTCATGTCCATCATGTCAGGACCGACATCTTGGAACAGAGAGAAACGACAAGTCTTAATCAACTTCTAATTCAAATAATGTTGAAAAGACAACATTGATCCTGTGTCATATTGACTTCAATAAGGGAACTGAAATAAATTAACAGTTTCTGCAATTCATAGATTGTAATCAGAAAACAGGAGTTGCTATTGCACATTTAATTTGATCAGTACTTGTGAAACACTCAGTTCCTATCAGCGAATGCTGTAGATAAGGTTATGGTAATGAAAGCAATATGAGTCACAGACAGCCACAATGAAAAGACTGATAAACATCTAAGCTTTTAACCAAAAAGCCTTCTTTTGAATTAGACCACACACACACACACACACACACACACACACACACACACACGTGATTCTCACACACATGACCACTGTCTCTGGCTCCCTAGGCCAGACTGTGAACAACTGTGCGTGGTGCGAGAAGCAACCTGGGTGGTGTGGATAAGGAGGAGACGGAATGGGAGGTGTAGCAGTGTAGGAGTGGGGGCAGTAAAAAGCTGCTTGTGGCAGCATACAGGGACGAGGTATAGAGAGAGTAGGGGAGCTTGAGTGTGTTGGTGGAATAGAAGGTGGTGTAGTGCTTGGAATGTGAACAGGGAAGGGGATAGATGCATAAAGGAACAATGGCTAATGATAGTTGAGGCCATGAGCATTATGGGAACATAGGCTACAGCGCAGGGAGAGTTTCCACCTGCACTTTCAGGAAAGACAGTGTTGTTTGGAAGAATCCATATGGCACAGGCTGTGGAGCAGTCATTGCAATGAAGAACACCATATTGGGTAGCATGCACAGCAAGTGGATGGTCTAGCTGTTTCTTCACGACAGTTTCTCGGTGGCCATTCTTGCAGAGAGCCTACAAAGAATGCACCACAGTGGTTGCAACGTAGCTTGCAGATCACATGACTGGATTCACAGGTAGCCCTGTCTTTGGTGGGATAGGTGATACTTGTAGCCGGACTCAAATAGGTTGTGGTAGCAGGATGCATGAGATGGGTCTTACATCTATGTCCATTTCAGGGATATGAGGCAATGGGTTGGGAGCAGAAATTGTGTTGGGATGCACAAGGATATTGTGTAGGTTTGGTGGGTCATGGAATACCACTGTGAGAGGAGTGGGAAGGATAATGGGTAGAACACTCCTTGTTTCAGTGCATGGCAAGAGGTAGTTGAAGCCCTAACAGAGAATATGATCCAGTTGCTCCAGTCCCAGGTGGTAATGAGTCATGAGGGGAATGCTGCTCTATAGCTGGACAGTGGGATTTTGGGATCTGTTGGGTGACTGAAGAGATAAGGCACGGGATATCTGTTTCTGTACATGGTTGAGAGAGTAATTATGGCCTCAGTGAGACCCTTGGTGTGTTTTGAGAGGGACTGCTCATCATTACAGATTGACAGCCACAGATGGTTAAGCTGCATGGAAGGAGCTTCTCCATATGGAATGGGTGGTAGCTGTCGAAGTGGAGGTATTGCTGGTGATTGGTAGTTTTGATATGGATGGAGGTACTGATTTAGCCATCTTTTAGGTGGTGATCAATATCAAGGAAGGTGGCTTGTTGGATTGAGAAGAACGAGGTGAAGTGAATGGGGGAGAAGCTATTGAGGTTCTGGAGGAATGTGGATAGGATGTCCTCCCCTTGATCCAGTCACCAAGATGTTATCACTGAATTTGAATCAGGTAAGGGGGCTGGGATCCTGGGTGGTTAGGAAGGACTCCTCTAAATGGTCCATACTCCGGATTTGTTTGTAGGTTATGCCTTCAAAGGATAAGCAATTGTGGGTGAGAATATAGTAGGTCGTCGTGACCAGGAAGGAGTTTATATGTTTATAATCTGTTGGGTATTGGGGAAAGTGGTGTCAAATAGCAGTAAGGCCATGGACACTAGGAGGGAGGTGGCATCAATAGTGATGAGCAGGGCACCATGTGGTAAAGAAACAGGAACTGTGGGGGGCCAATGGGGAAATGGGTGGTATTTTTTATATAGGAAGGTAGGTTGTGGGTAAGAGGCTGAAGGTGATGGTCTATGACAGCAGAGATTACCTCGGTGGGGGCATAGGAACCGGCCACAATGGGACATCCTAGGTGGGTGGACTTATGGGCTTTAGGAAGCTTGTAGAAGGTACGAGTGCAGGGTGTGGTAGCAGTGAGGAGAGAGACAGACTCCAGGATGGGCCTAAGCATTTGAGGAGAGAATGTAGATCCTGCTGGAGGGATGAGGTGCCCTGCTTGTCACTATTGATGCCATCTCCATTTACACTAACATCACTAATACCCAAGGCCTTATTAATATTGAACACACCTTTCCCAACACCCAACCGATTCCAAATATATATCCTCCTTCGTAGTCACGATGGCCAAGTATATCCTCATCTTCAATTACTTCTCCTTTGAAGGCATCACCTACAAACAGATCCAGGGTACGGAAATGGGCACCCACATGGCATCATCCTATACCAACCCACCCATGGTCCATCTATAGGAATCCTTTGTAATCACCTAGGATCCCCAACCCATCACCTGGTTCAGATTCACTGATGACATCTGGGAGATCTGCACTGAGGGTGAGGACACCCTATCCACATTCCTCCAGAACGTCAACACCTTCTCCCGTATTCATTTCACCTGGTTCTGCTCAACCTATCAAGCCACCTTCCTCAATATTGACCTCCATCTCAAAAGTGGCTACATCAGTACCTCCGTCCGTATCAAAGCTACCAACCACCAGCAATACCTCCATTTTGACAGCTGCCACCCATTGCATACCAAGAAGTCCCTTCCATACAGCCTACCAAGGGTCTCACTAACACCTTCACAGCCTGTAATTACCCTCCCTATCATGTACAAAAAGAGATATCCTGTGCCCTATCTCTCCATCACCCACTACCTCCCAAAGTCCAGCCACAGAGTGACATTCTCCTTGTAAGTAGCACCAGGACCGGAGCACCTAATTCATACTCACACCCATGATTTCAACTACCCCTCGCGATGCCCTGAAATGAGGAATGTCCTACCTACTCTCCTCCCCACCCTTCCAGAATCATATTCCACCGTCCATAGAACATACACAATATCCTTATCCATCCCTATACAACCCCTGCTCTCAACTCCTTGCCATGTGACTCATATCCCTGCAATAGATCTAGGTGCAAGATGTTCCCCACCACCTACTCCAGTTAGACCACAAGCACCACCTATCCCATCAAACACTCGGGCTACCTGTGAAACCAGTCAAGTGATTTACAAGCTAAGCTGCAACAACTGTGCTGTGTTCTACATCGCTATGACAACCAACAAGCTGTTTGTCCGCATGAATGGCCACTGCCAAACTGTGGCCAAGAAACAGCTGTACCACACAGATGCTGAGCGCACTGCTCAACACGACATTCTTCATTTCAATGACTGCTTCACACCTTGTGCCATCTGGATCCTTTGTACCAACTCCTTGCAATATCCTATGTTCCTGTAATCCTCCTGGCCTCAATCTTCATTAGCCACTGTCCTTTACACACCTATTCCATTCTTTTACCTTTCCTGTGCCCATTCCAGCACAACAAGTTGCATTTGTATGTGTGTGTGTTTTGTCTAATTCAGAATAAGGCTTTTTGGCTGAAAGCTTCCTTGTTTAGAAGTCTTTTCGTTGTGCCTCTTTATGATTCAACATTTCCACTATATAGTGAGTAGCAATCTCTCCTTTTCATATTATTAACAATGAAGTCAAAATCAGATTGCTGCTTACTGTACAGAAGACACGTTAAGTTAGAGACAGGCACAATTAATAGAACTTTCATAAGCAAAAGAGAAACACACACCATTCATACACAAAAGCAAGCACACCTCATGCACACACAACCGCCAACTCCAGCATCTCACACTAGAGTGCAGCTATCACGTGGGATGCTTGCATGTGTCTGGAGGGGGCAGGGAAGGGGAAGGAGTGGTAGTGTATGGGTGGGGAGAGAGACAAACACTGTTTGGCAGAGCGTCCAGGGACTAGAATGCCAATAGGCACAGCATCAGAAGGTTGTGGGGCTAGGAGGTGGGGAAAAAAGGAAGGAGAAAGATGAGTGGATTCATTGGCAGAGGCAGCAAACAAAGACGGTTAGAGTTGAGAATGGGGAGGAGATGATAGGACAATGGAGGTGGAAACTGTTGGTTGAAGGATGTAAGATCAGTACATTACCGTGGACTGAGGCCGGCATAGCTACAGGAGTGGAGAATGTGTTGTAAGGATAACTCCCAGCTGAGCAGTCCAGAAAAGCTGGTGGTGGAGGGGAGGATCCAGATGGCTCAGATAGTGCAGCACCCACTGAAATCAAGCATATTATGTTCAGCTGCATGTTGTGCCACAGGATGGTGTACTTTGCTCTTGGCCACAGTTTGGTGGTGGCCATTCATCCTGATGGACAACTAGTTGGTAATCATATGAATATAAAAAGCTGTGCTGCAATTATTGCAGCAGAGCTGGTAAATGACATGGCTGCTATCACAGGTAGCCCAACCCCTGATTGGGTGGGATAAACCTGTGACAGCTGTGGAATAGGAAGTGCACATCTTACACCTGTATCTTCCACAGAGATATGATCCTTATGGCAAGGGGATGAGATTGGGAGTGGCATAGGGATGGACTAAGATGTTGTGGAAGTTGGGTGGGTGACAGAACACCACTTTAGGAGGAGTGGTATCTTGTGTAGGATGTCCCTCTTTTCAGGGCATGATGATACGTGATCAGAGCCCTGGCAAAGGATGTGATTCAGTTGCTCCAATCCAGGCTAGTACTGTGTGACAAGTGGACACTTTTTTGTGGCTGGTTCTTACGGATGGTGGGAGGATTGGGGACGTGAGGGGAAATGGCATGGGAGATGTTTGCAGACTATGTTTGTGAAGGCCTTGGTGAGACCTTCAGCACACTGAGCAAGGGAGTTCTTGTTACTGCAGATATGCTGTCCCTGGGTGGCTAGCCTGTATGGGAGGGGTTTTTTGGTGTTAAAGGAATGACAGCTGTCAAAATGCAGGTACTGCTGGTGGTTTTAATGTGGACAGAGATACGGATGGAGTTATCAGAGTGGAGCAGGTCAACATTTAGTAAGGTGGTACACTGGGTTGAGTAGGACCACATGAAGCGGATGGAAGAGAAGGTGTTGATGTTGTGAAGGAACAAAGACAGGGAGTCTTGGCCATGGGTGCAGATCATGAAGAGATAATCAGTGAACCTGAACCAGACAAGGGTTTTTTTTTTTTTTTTTTTTTTTTTGGAGGCTAGGAAGGTCTCCTCTAGATGGCCCATACAAAGGTTGGCATAGGAGCTTGGCATGTGTGTGCCGATGGCTGTGCCACGTATTTGTTTATATACCTTCCCTTCAAATGAGGAGTATTTGTGGGTTAGGATAAAGTTAATAAGGTGTATGAGGAATGAGGTAGTGCATTTGGAGTCTGAAGGACATTGGGAAAGTAGTGTTCAATAGCAGTAAGACCATGGGCATGAGGGATGTCAGTGTATAGTGAGGTGGCATCAAAAATGACAAGTAGGGATCCAGGAGGTAAGTGATTGGTGTCTTTGATGTGGGAGGCTAGATTAATGTGCAATTAGTTCAACGCATCAGTCAATGAGTGTATAAATTATTTCCGTGGGGCACAATTGGGTGCCCAGGATTGTTGGGTTTGTGGATTTTGGGGAGCATGTAGAAAGTGGGCGTGTGGAGTTTTACGTGGGTGAGGAGGGAAATGGATTCAGGAGAGAGGCTTTAAGCAGGGATTGGAGGTTATGTTGGACTTCTGGCATGGACTCACTCTGGCAGAGTTTATAGCCAGAGGAGTCAGACAGCTGGCAGATTCCTTCTGACAGGTAGTCACTGCAGTTCACAACAATAGTGGCGGAGCCTTTGTCTGCAGGTAGGATGAGTAGGTCAGGATTTGTTTTGAGGTTGTGTATGGATATTCTTTCTTCTATTGAAAGGTTGGCACTCTGAGGAAAGGGACTTGGGGAAGAATGGTGAGGCTAAGCTGGAGGTAGGGAATTCCTGGAAGGTGATCAGTGGGTGGTTACATGGGAGGGGTGGAGCAGGCAGGACTCATTGCGGGGATTAGGGTGGTTTTGGTTGGAGAGATTGGTGGCAAAGAAGGGCTTCCATTGCAGGGATCAGGAGGAGAGTAGGTCTTTGACAAGTCCAGCATGGTTAAATTTGGGAGTAGGGCTAAAGGTGAGGTCTTTGGAGAGGACACAAACTTCTATCGGACTGAGGGCTTTGGTAGAAAGATTAACAACAGTGTTACGGAAACGTTTAGGCCTTGGATTTAGTGGGAAGCTGGTAGGGACTTTTGGGGATGTGGCAAGTTGAAAAGGCTAGCTCATCAAGGTTAGCTAGGCAGGTGCTGTGAGGGATGGGTGAGGAGGAACACTGTGAGCATGTCAGCTGGTTGGATAACTTATGGAAGTGGCGGCTGAAGGAGGTAGCATCTGAAATGCTCCTCCAGGAGCTGAGCTGGAGGGCAAGGGATTCAGTTTCAGAGATGCAATGTATGGAGTAGGGATTGCACAGTCATGGTATCTTGGAGAGGGAGCAGAGGTGGTTCTGGGATGCCTGTGCCAAGGGGTTGTCTTTTTGCAGTACCAGGTTTGTGAGAGCCACAGGTTGGTGGAATCTGAAAAGGCATAGGTTACAGTGAAAGAAGAGGTGTAATCCAGAGAAAGGTATCTTTATGGTTAGACCATTTGATGGGTTTCCATGGTCTAGGCAACATTTAAGAAATAGGATGTGGGACTGGGTTTTAGCCGGAAGGGTATACTTTACTGTGGCAGGAATGGTGTAAAGGAAATGTGAATGAGGCAGAAATGGACAAAATAGGTGTTGATGGTTGTGAGAGGAGCCAGATTAGTGGAAAGATGCACAAAAAATATGTAAGCACATCCACAGACACACACAAATATGCAAAAACGGGTGAAACTGCATAAAATATGCAAAATTATGTTAAAATGTGGAAGCAAATGAATGATGAGGTATTGGGGGGCGGGGGGGGGGGGGGGGGGGGGACTGTAAAAGAAAAGATCTGGGGCATCATATGCTGCATCAGCAATCCACACGGTCACGAAGTCCGAGTTGTTTGTGGACAATCATGGATACAGTGTGGCTTGGAGGTAGATGTAGTTTGAATGGTGGAGCATAAACACAGGAAAGAATGGACACCGAAAAAGAGTAATTCAATAGAAAAGAGTAACAAAAGGAAACATCACAGGGTTGTAGGATGGAAGACAAGTCGTTCAGCAAAATCAAACAACGGAAACCCCACGTAGGAATATTTACAATGAAGGAAAAGATAGATTGCTACTTAAAATAAAGAAGACACATTAAGTTGCAGGCAGACACAATTAAAAGACACATACAGCTTTCAGCTAGAGCCTTCATCAGCAAAAGATAAGCAGCGTTTGTACATACACACATGACCACCAACCCAACATCTCGGGCCAGAATACAACTATCACGTAGTATTCAAGCAGTAATTTGACGGGGGTGGGGACAGAAAAGAGATAGTAGTGTATGAGTGGGGAGAGAGATAAATGCTGTCTGGCAGAGTGTGCGCCAACAGATGCGTCAGGAGGTCGTGGGGCAGAGAGGTGGGGAAGAAAGGAATGAAAAAGGAGCGGGGAAAGGTTAGTGGGTGCATTGCCAGAGGACAGCAAACAAAGAGGGTGGGAGTCAGGAATGGGGAGCAGATGATAGGACAGAGAGAGTGGAAACTGTTGGGTAGAGGATGTAAGGACTGTATGTTACTGTAGGTTGAGGCCGGAATAATTGCAGGAGAGGAGAATGTGTTGTAAGGATAACTCCCATCTGAGCAGCTCAGAAAAGCTGGTGGTGGAGGGGGGGATCCAGATGGCTCAGCCATGGAAGCAGCCATTGAAATCGTGTATGTTCATAATATTGTCATTATCCTATCCTGGATTTTCCTTTGTTTGATGCAATATGAGTGCATCTTATAAAGGAGCTCAGAAACATTTTCTTTAGTTGAATCATCTTGCAAAATTTTGTCTGTGGGCTTGTCATAGCTTTATGTGGAGTACATGCAACTGAAAGCTGTCATGAAACAATAACAATTTTTCTGAGAGACTGAACTTCGTTGCAGCCTACACAGCTGCAGTTCACAACAGCGTGAAATTCTCAAACAGTGTGTGGGAAGTTTCTATATTCCATGTCTGATACCCATTGGAGTGCTCTAATTGACACTTTAAGGCCAATTGCAGTTCAGTTGGATAAGATTGCCATTACTGTTTAAACTCTCAGTAAGTTAAATTTGTCAGCTGAATCTGGTTCTGTGGTGCACGGTATTTTGGATTATGTGAGATCTTTGAAGTGTTAATTCATGACATTAATTTGGTTAAAGTTGTTGATACCAATAGACTACAGAAGCAAATTATTACAAGCTCAAAATACCACCACTGATGTTGAGATAAGACAGTTTTAGAGCTTATTAAATGACTTTAAATATAAAAAGTGGGCAACTCCTGAATGCAACCAACATAACGTAGCCGTGTTGCTGGTCCTCTAAACACTGAAAGCCTGTGGGGTACAGTTGTTTGACTAAACCAGGCTCATTCAAACTGTGCCCCTGGGGCAATAGCGCCCGCGGCCAGCGCCCCGGACGAATTTGTATGTTGTCGCAGTGGCCGAGCCGTGTCGCTTAGCTGGCCGTGCAGACCGCCCGCCGAGCCTCGCCATGCCGCTGTACGCAAATATTGCAATAGATAAAAATTTATTTTGTGACCACACATCGCTGTCCTTTTCAGCGGAATTGGGGGAAAACGCATCTAAAACCAATCTTTTTTGTTAGTTTTTTATTTGTGTTTCAATGAATGAAACAATTAATTGTTAAAGTGATAAAAGTGTTTTAAAAACGAGATTGTACAAAATTAATTATATGTTCTTTTTTGGCGTGGTACGAGCAGGAAACAGGTGGGCAAAGTTTGTGTGCAAGTTACAAATGATTGCTGAGAATTGGGAAAGCAGGGAAACCCTTTGCTGCTGGGAACTTCATCAAGGATTGCCTGGTCGACTCGGCGGCTTGTATTTGTCCACCAGACCTCATGGAAAAATTTGAAAAAATAGCTCTTTCGCCTCAAACTGTTGCTCACAGAGTCGGAGATATGGTCTCAGATATCGAGCAGCAGTTAATGGAGAGAGTGGCAAACGTCATTTCACTTTCTATCGCTCTTGACGAGTCCGCGGACGTTGCGGCCATATCTCAGCTCGTCATATTCATTCGAGGTGTCGACGACAGTCTACGTGTCACTGAAGAATTTCTTGATCTTATATCGTTAAAAGACACAACCACGGGTTTGGATATTTTTCTAGCTGTGGAAAACGTGTTAGAGTCAATGGGCTTAAAATGGGAACGCCTGACCAGTGTAACAAGGGATGGAGCTCCTGTGCTACGAGGGATATGCACTGGATTTCTGAATTACATGAGGTCAAAAATAGCTGAAGTTGGCTGTTCCTTATTCACGACAGTTCATTGTCTGATACACCAGGAGGCACTTTGTGCGAAGATGGTCAACATAAAAAATGTTATGGACACAGTTCTTCGAACGGTTAATTATCTTCGCTCACATGGACTCACAGATCGCCAATTTAAAGAATTTCTGGCTGATACCGAAGCGGAATACCCGGACATCCCCTACCACACCGAAGTAAGATGGCTGAGCAAAGGAAAGGTGCTTCATCGGTTTTTCTCCTTGAGGGGTGAAATAAATACCTTTTTGGAAATGAAAGGACGTCCAGAAGAATTACTTTGTGATCCTAAGTGTGTGACGAATTTGGCGTTTCTGAGTGACCTTACTGGTCAGTTAAATACTTTGAACATTTCACTCCAACGCGGCCGGCCGTTGTGGCCGTGCAGTTCTAGGCGCTTCAGTCTGGAGCCGCGTGACCGCTACGGTCGCAGGTTCGAGTCCTGCCTCAGGCATGGATGTGTGTGATGTCCTTAGGTTAGTTAGGTTTAAGTAGTTCTAAGTTCTAGGGGACTGATGACCATAGATGTTAAGTCCCATAGTGCTCAGAGCCATTTGAATCGTTTGAACTCCAACGCGGAAATCACTATGTCATTGATTTATGCAGATGATTCAAGCATTTAAAAAAAAAACTTATTTTGTGGGGAAAACAATTGCGCGAGAAGAATTTTGGACACTTTCCTGCACTGGGCAGCGTTAAAGATGATGTGGATTTTTCAGATTGTGTTGCAATCATTTTCGAATTACAAGAACGGTTTGAAAACAGATTTTTGGAGATAAGTGAACTTCAATCGGCCTTAGATATATTTGTTCGCCCGTTTTCCCTTCGGCATAGGACATCTCACAAGTGCTTCAACTAGAGCTTATTGATCTGCAGTGCGATATCCGCCTGAAGGACCGCTTTCTCATGTGTAAAACTTTCGATGACTTTTACAGCTGTCTTCCACGAGAGAAATATCCTCTTTTGCACAAGCAAGCGGCCTAAGTTCTCTCAATGTTTGCTTCCACGTATATCTGTGAGCACTTTTTCTCTTTTAAAGCTTGCTAAAACTAAGAATCGTTCATTACTTGGCGGTAAAAATTTGACTAATTGTTTGAGGTTATCAGTCTCAGGGAATGTTGTACCAAACATTGACAAAACTGTTTCCTCGAAAAAGAAAAAAGTGTAAAATGTTAATTGTCTTCTTTAACAATGTTGACTGTAAGAATTAAAGAGCAGCCGGCCGGGTTGGCCGTGCGGTTCTAGGCGCTTCAGTCTGGAACAGCGTGACCGCTATGGTCGCAGGTTCGAATCCTGCCTCGGGCATGGATGTGTGTGATGTCCTTAGGTTAGCTAGGTTTAAGTAGTTCTAAGTTCTAGGGGACTGATGGCCACAGATGTTAAGCCCCATAGTGCTCAGAGCCATTTGAACCATTTTGAAATTAAAGAGCTTTATAACCTTAATTCTATTTTTTAATAAGTTTTCAAACTTGGTCAGTTAAAATTATTACATACAAAACAGCAAACTAAGGATCCAATTTCTAATCTCTGAAAAGGGATACAAAGAGATGTAGCCCGAAGTATAACAAAAAATATTTACTTGTAACTGCTAACAGTAAGAATGAGACTCTATATCCCTTACATAAAGTTATTTCTAAAATATAATATTTATTACCCTAATTCATTTAAGAAACTGATATATTTTTCAGAAGACGCCTATTGTACATATGACGAGTGTGCATGTGCAGTATTTATAGAATGAACCTGTGGGTTAGAAAACAACTAAGATGTTCTTCGATTCTTGTTTTGGATATTGTTGTCTAAAGCTTTGTGTAGTAATTCTGCCACACGAACACTAGTTGTTACCTAAACGGTAAATGGTTTGATTGTTTTACTGCTCATCGGCCTCTCTTACAGAAATGCACTTCCTCTGTTATTTCGTTTGCGTTGGATCTGACTATGGGACAGTCCACTGCAGAGCAGTGGTGTGAGGTCTCACTCGCTCCTCAGCTCTCTCTCTCTCTCTCTCTCTCTCTCTCTCTCTCTCTCTCTCTCTCTCACTCACTCCTACGCCGTTGTTGTGATGATGGACTGGGAGTAAAACCCAGTACCTATACGAATTGTTATGATGCACAGTCAGATGTCAAATATTAAATATTTTCACCAATAGCATGATACTGAAAGCTTAAATGACAGTGCAAATGATTTTTGCCTGGCAGAAATTTGAACCCAGCATCTTCACCTTTTGGTGTTGTCTTATATCTACGAATACACGTGAAATATTTATTGTTTCTTGACCAGTGGCGAGATGTGCTCATGTTTGGCTAAAGGTATCACAACAAATGTTTCTGTGCTGTCTGGGACTCCAAACCCATGCGTATCATCATTGTTGATCCAACACCAAGAAGTGTCAACTGCCAAATTCTCTTTCACTACTAGTTAGAATCACGTCGTTCATACAAACCTGGAGGAATTGGGCATCATGGGGAAACAACAAAATGATGGGGATAGTTTCGTCTCAAAGGGTTCAAATCCAGAGAAAAATTGGAATCGAACCTTGAATCCCAGTCCTGTGTCAATATTTCCAAAATCTCAAGGTCACTTAAAATAAGAAATGAAGGTCCTCTGATCTTACATGACAATTGGTTCGTCAACTAAAATGACATTACTAGTGTAAGAAAGCTTACCAGAGACAGAGTTTCTGCAAGCAGCGACTTGCGCCTCTGACAGCCAAACTAATCCAACTCTGTTCTAGTCAGTAGCAAATGGACATGTTTAATGGTGATTTTCAACCATGGTACAGTCCTGCATTCTTTACTTGGCAGTAGTGGAGGTGAGGAGGGTATGTTTGTGGCTGTTAAAGACTGGTACTCCTGGCAGGAATTGAACCCACAACTTGGCCATTACAAGCTAGCCTTGCCAACCAACCACTGAATTTCACATGTTAGCATCATGTTTTTGTCATAATGGGGTATGCAGCACATAGTGCTGTGTTGACTCCCACTTGAGCTGTCATCGTGAGTAACCTATTTGTGGTCTAGTAGTAAACATCATGCAATGCGAATGCAAAGCCATGATATCAAATCCATCCTTTTCCTTTCTTTTTTTAACCCATATCCGATCTGTCTGCTAAGAGAATAAGTCTGACAGAAAGTCAGAGACAGATTCATTCATTTTCTAACCAGCCAGTAATAGAAAAATCTCGCAGAAAGATGTTTGTGAAAGGGCATGTGGATATCTGCAATTGTTAGACCAATTTCAGTGCCATCAGCCAGCAGCTGCTTGACTTAGACCAGTGTCCACCCAAGTGATCGCGATGCATCAGCCATACAGCTTATGATCGCCAGTGGACTTTTCTGCTCTGCAATTAGCACACACAACATTATGCAATGTTGCATATGATATAATAATACGTTTCAGCATGTTCTGTGGCAATTTTGTATGACCTGTTGCTATAAGTGTATTTAACTATGGTCTTATTTTGTTAAAGTTTGTAGTACAGCATGTGCCATGACAACTGGTATATTTCTCATTTTTGATGTTATGAGGACCATCATTTATGCATTAAAAAAACAGAGTCTAAAAGTGGAGTAAAGTCTAACATTTGTGATATTGTGTTCTGTTCGTGTTTAATAAAAGGGTGAAAGCAGTGGAGACAATTCGAAATGTCTTTGCCCTGTGTGGTGTGAGTGCTATCGAGAAAGTCAAGTTGTATCATTTCAAGTACAATCATTTGGAGATTAATTAATTACCACATTCATGGCAACAAACAGGCATTAATGAATGACATTTCTGTAATTTGCTACTATGGTCAATGACAGTGTACCTGATAACTGGCAAGTGTGATGACCAAGGTTAAAAGAAAGGAAGGAGGAGATCGGATGTGAAGCAGAATCTTGAACTGGAAAGGATTGGGAAGGAAGAAGTCTGTGCCCTTCCAAAGGATTGATCCTGGCATTTGCGGTGACAGATTTAAAGAGGTCACCATAAACCTAAATCAGTGCAGCCTAATGGCAATTTGAAGTACAGTATGGTAACTTCATGAGGAGAAAAAAAAGGGTAAGCCATAACAAATGTTATCTCAAATCATTGCCTTAATACATCCACAAAATGTAATGTTATTGATGTACTACATCAGGTGGCACAAAGAAGGTGTTTTGCGTTACAAACTGATTTACAAGGATGTGTCCTTTGTAGTTGACATTCGTTGCCAACAAATGAGATGCCTTGCAGTTGCAGAGTAACAAACATGAGCTGGAAGACAGCACCGAGGTACTTAGTTGACAAACATGTGTACCGTACCTCTTCTAATCTGGCACCCGTATGTGTTTACCTTCTTTGCCCCTTATTGATCAACCAGCAAGAAAGATAGTTTTTGTTTTATGTTTTGTTTTGGTAATTGCACTTTAAATGTGGCTTAACTCAGAATCTGCAAGTCACTACATGTGTGGGATTGAACAACTACCTGTGCATCATCAGACGACTTTTGATAACAAGGTGTAACATATTATTGACAATTTCTCTGTGTTTAATAACTTAATAGGAAACACTACTAATATGCACTACAGTAATACAACTGGTGTCTCATCATAATACATACAACAAATGGCTATCTTAATTAAATGTGAAGTCTTTTGTCATACTCAAGTAACTACCACACTACCACATAAATATGACAATATGGCTGTGAGAGTAGTTACTGAATAAAACAAAGTTAATAGAGTATTCAGTGATATGATTTTATTAAGAGATTCGTGTATTTTCAGTATCAGTTCGACAGTATTTTATGTTTCTTACCTTTAGATTTACTGTTGCTGAAGGTGGCGAGACATCTTATGATGACAGAATTTCTAAAGATGTCATTCTAAGTTCAGTATAGTTGTTTGTAGTTCTGTCACAAATGAGATAAAATGTTACTCTCCCATCAGTTTGGAACTGAGACTACTGCCTATTACTCTTTAAGTGTGTCAACATTTTCATGGAGCAAGTGACTAACTGCAGTGTTCATCTCCTCCTCATTGCCCTTGTGATGACTGATGCAGATAATTAGCACTGTAGACAATGAGATTAGTGAAAGTAATCTCCCCTGTCTGTAAACATATATTTGATAAGTCAAAGATGAATTCATTTTTGGTTGGTATACCACATATCAAGTGAATCTTGCTAGATAATTCTCTATTCCAGGAAGTAACAAAACTATGACAGCGTCACCAGGTATGTTCCACTATGCTGTCATGACTGTATCATTGTTATAGCAGTATGATTATGTTTCTATAATCAATTTTTTTATTGCGTGGGCTAACTATTTAGGAGTGCATCTTGTGCACCAATGATGCAGTGGCTTAATTATTTTTCCTGTGGTGTCATGATGAGTATTCTAACATTTATGGTGAGGGAGAAGAATGGAAAGTTACACAGACCACCACAATACATATGAAAGAAAATAAACATAATCCACTGACTTGTACATCCATTTCATTGACATCGACATGTAGCAGGATGTGTGAATAAATATTTTGTTCCAACGTTATGAAATACTCTTGAAATATATTATCTGTTGACATCAAAACCAGCATGGATTTGGAAAGCATCACTCTTATGAGACACAGCTGGCATTTTATTTGCATGATGGACTGTGTACAGGGGCTCTCAAATTGCTTCCATATTTATAGAATTCCTAAAAGGATTTTGATACCATTCCTCACACTGCTTTCCTAAGAGCTATCGTTTCAGTTGTGCAACTGGATTCACAATTTCCTGTTTGAAAGGTCACAGTTCACAGCAACTGACGAGACGTCACCTATTGAAATGGATGTGATGAGTGTGATTCTGCAAGTAAAGTGATGTAGACCTTCGGCTATTTCTAATATATATGAACTATTTAGTAGACAATCAGAACATTTCGCTTAGACTTGTGGCAGGTAATGCTGCTGTCTAGTAAAATCCTCAGAAGAGCAAAGCAAATTGTAAAACAATGTTGAAAATATGTCTTCATGGTGCAAAATATGACAATTAACATTCAACAATAAAATATGTGAGGTTCCCTACATGAATAACAAAACAGTGTCATTAAAGTTTGCTTATGTGATAAATCAGTCACATTAAAAGGCTGTTGATTCAGCTAAGTATGTAAGAGTTATGATCATGAACAACTTAAATTGTAACCATCATATGGAAAATATTGTGGGGAAAGAAACCCAAAGACCACGTTTTATTGGTAGAATATGAAGATGCAATGGAGTAATTAAAGTGACCACCTACAACACACTTATCCCTCCTCTTCGTGAGTATTCCTGCATGATATGGGATCCCTACAAAGTTGAACTGACAGCAGGCATCGGAAAAGCTCAAAGAAGAGCAGCTCATATTGTATTATCACAAAATAGGGGAGATTTTGTCACAGATATGATAAATAATTCAGGATGCAAATCATCAAAACATAGGTGTTTAATACTGTGCAAGATGTTTTCACTAAATTCCAATTTCCAACTTCCTCCAGTGAATGTCATGATACTTTGTTTGCTCTGACATACATAGGAGATATGACCATTGTGATAAGACACATCAGTGCTTGCATGGTAAGGTTTAGTTGTTCATTATTTCCACACTCTATATGAGCGTGAACGGCAGAGAAATAATGTGACAGTTGTTCAAAGAACACTTTATTGTGAATTGCAGAGTATTCATGTAGATGTGGATGTCGATGTTGATGTCAAAGGAAGGGTAACATGAAGGAGGAAGGACTCTAGGAATGGATAGGAACAAAGAAGTGCAAAATAAAAGAGTGAAAAGCTTGCAAAGTATTCCTTACTTAGACGTATGCCACAGTTTGTTTTATCTTAGGACAGACAGAAAGGGGAGGAATGTTTTCAGAATGAGGAATGGGTTATAGATAAGGGGATATAAAAGAATATGGTTTCATAGGTTTTGAGAGGAATGATAGAGGACAGTCAAGAAAGCAAATTAAATGAGAATGTATAGTTCCAGTGGAAACTACAAGATTTGTTTATAACTTTTGGAAGAATGGAGTAAAAACGTAATTGAGGTGATATAGGAGTGGTGCGAGAGAGGGAGAATGAAGGAGAAATTAACAATGAAGAAATGTAAGATGAAATCATTTGCATGATTTTTGGAGGATGGAGGGCGTATTAATGGACAAAGTGGAATCTGAAATAATACAAAATCCTTTTAAAGCACCCATCTAAACTGATTACTTTGTAAGTATCTAGACAGGGTATACATGAAATAAAAATATTTTATAAATTGTATATTCAAAAGAAACTCACTTCAGTTAAAAAGGCAACTCAAAGGAAAACAGCCTCAAATTTTATTTTGTCTGTTGCCATGTGATCTTCCACTGGCTCTCAATGAGGAAAAACGATGAAAGAGATGACATAAAAAAATGTTTTAAGACTCTAATACTTTATCCAGAATCCTACACTATTTTGTACTTCTATCATGTGTCTTGACACAGAATCTATAAGTCATCGGACACAAAAGCCTGAAGAAGCAACTTCCTCCCACGCTTCAAGAACACTGTCCCAAAGAGCATTAGCTGTAGTTATGTATTCTACGAAGATAACGAAGCGGATTGTAAAAGTAAAGTTTTGGCGGCAGCCAGATAATTGTATATACTTGTGTACACATACTATATCATTCACATTTTGAGCACTTATAAAATATACTCAATGTGTCTGAAACAATAAATGCTGCACAATGGAAATTACATTCTTCTGAGGCACTTCATGTACATCACAATGAGACATGATTGCAAAACACTTAACTGTGAATTACAGAGTAAAGAGTTCACAGAATTGCTTCAATTTTTTGACCGTTCCACTCGTGTATGAAGCTGAAGAAAAACAAAGACCGAAATCTTTATGTGTGAGTTCTAATTTTTCTTATGTTATTACAGTTGTAATATAATCCTTCATACAGTGGTGGCAACAAAAACTGTTTGCATTTGGAGGAGAAATATGATGGTTGAAATGTCATGAAAATAATGTACCACAGTGAAAAAGCATTTGTTTTGATATTGGATCCCCAACTTGCCTTTGCCACCCCACCCCACCCCCAAACCTCAAGGGACAAAAAAAAAAAAAAAGAAAAAAGAAAAACATCCATAACATTCTCTCCCTAATACACTATTCTACAAAAACAGCTGCCTTCCTTCAACATTTTTTATGTTCGCCATCAATCCTGTCAGGTAATGGCTGCACAGTGTTCAGCAATATTCCAAAAGAGGTCCAACAACCATAGTGTTGCCAGTCTCCTTGGGTCTTATAAGGGCAGTGTCAATAACCCAATATCTGTTTCACCTTCACCACAATATATGATGTTTTCCAGTTACATTGTTTATATTTGTAACTCATAGGACTTTTGTTAGGTCTACAACCCTCAAATTTGTTTTAGTTACAGATTTCTGGAAGCTTGATGAAACCTTCTTAGTAATCATGTATCGTAATTTATTTCCAAGTTCAGATATTTGGCCTTGAAAACTGATATTGGTGAACATTTCAGTATTTTATATCTCTCTATGCCTAGTCGAGCCTTGATCAGACATGCAAGCTTTATTTGGTTAACAGTGGGTTCCAATTCGGATCATGAACAACTACTCATCATGTCATTTAATGAGTGTGATAAGCCTCCTCCATGTCACTTATTGTAATACAGTTTAATTTACAAGTGTTAACAACTGTTTCATCTCTAATAACATCTTTTCTAATATTTGTTGTATGACAGTATTGGTTTACATCTGGACTGAATACCTAAAAAGAGCAGTGTTTTTCTAGTAGTCTCTAGTGGTATCAATTTCATATAGTCAAATTACTGTACTGCAGATGGTTTAGAGGAACTGTGACACAGCTATGCTGTGTTGGTTGTACACAGTCAGGTGTGGCCTACACACTTGAATTCAGGGGTGGCCTACTTTTTGTGCTGTAGAGTGTACAGTTAATTTTGATACTGAACTTCTGGAGGTGAAATCATTTACTGGTGAATCCAGGAATGAAGTGACAGATGTGAATGCAGAAGCTTTATTCAAGATAAATTCTTTTTAAGGCATTGTTGACAATCTAGTGTCTAACATGAAAACACAACATGAAACAGTGAAGATCTTAGATGAACATTTGTGTTTTTATGGAAATACCAAAAGATGACATGATCAGGTCAATGAGGCCTGGCAAATGAATAGAATTTGGCAAAGCAACTAGACTTTGATGCTGTGATTCAAACATTTGCTGAACGAAAAGCTCACAAAGTACCATTGACAGTGTCATAGACATGTAGGTTATAACACGCTATCTGTTACATGACTCATTGTAGTTTACATGCGAGCACACTGATATCTGTTTACTGAAATGTGTGGGCATGCCAGGGAATGGGCTGGGACAGAACCACCCATATTGCAGCGTTACTGGCACCAGACATTTTGTCAGTGTAAAACATCAGTATTATACCTAACCTTCTGTTTTAAAGTGAAGTGAAAGTAAATTAAACCAATTTAAAAAGTAAAAGTAAATTGAGAGTGCTTGCCTTTCATAATAATTCATTGTTGAGTAGCACCTGAAGTCGAACTTGTAAGTTTGTCACTCACATCAATTTTCTCTCTTGCCGTGTAGGTCTCGGTCAAACTGTCATCCAGTTTCCTAGCTGTGGACATATTGAGGTTCTGATAACTGTCTTCATCACAACTTTTCACACCAATATTTATTACTGTTATTTCAGTTTCCTACTCCACGAAAGTGTCATGGCACCAATATTCTTTCTTGAGTTGCTTGTTTTCCCTAAGCATTAGATGTTTCTTCTTTATGTGATGGTGTATATCAAAACCAGATCATATCTACAGACACGTCTGACTCTGTGTTAGATCAGCAGAGGATCATGGTCAGGTGTGCAAAGACTAAATATATCAAGTAGGAGTACTGGCATATTACGAGGCTACGCTGGAATATACACATATTACTCAGTCGACATTCCCACTTCACTAACACATGTTGCAACCCTCCACCACTAGAGGGCTCCAAATTGTAGTATGGGACATGGTGGTAAGTAATGTAACTATATCAGTGTGTGAGAGACCCTCAGAAAACTGAAAGCACAAATCTGAAGAGGTCATCCACACACTGAGTACCCTCTCCTTCAGCACGACAATGCCAGACTGTACAAAAATACAGCATCTGATGCCTCAAGTTCACCATCACTGATCATCCTCTG